>NW_023270323.1:40187430-40315254 GCF_011800145.1 Mirounga leonina
GCGGAGGGGCGGGGAGTGGCGGAGCGAGGGAGCCTGGGCCGCGGCCGGCGGCGCGGGGAGGAGGGGCGGCCCGAGCGCGCCGCGTGCAGCCCGCGCTCAGAGCGCTCCCGCCGCCCGCCCGGCCTGGCTCCGCCCCCGCCCCGCCCCCCGCCCCGCCCCGCCCCGGCCCCGCCGCTCCTGCGCCCGTGCCCCCGGGCTCCCGGCCCCCCCCCCCCCCCCCCCCCTCCTTCCCGGCCTCCCTCTCCCAGCCAAACTGCAAGCCGGACCCCAGGCCGCCTCCCCGCCGCCGCCGCCGCCGCCCCGCCGCCGCCCGGCCTCCCCGCGAGCGCTCCACCATGGACAGTCCTGTTTTCACCTTATAAAGATGGCGGTGCGGGATCGCTGCAACCTTTAGACTAATGACTGTCCGAAACATCGCCTCCATCTGTAATATGGTGAGTGGCGGCCGCCGCCGCCTCGGGGGTCGCGCCCGAGGCGCGGCGAGGCGAAGAAAGGGAAGCCCGAGCCGCACACCCGCCGGGCGCCGGGGTGGGGGTGGGGGGCGGCGGGGTCCGCGCCGCGCGGCCAGAAGTTCCCGGCCCCTGCGCTCGGCGGGCGGGCCGCAGCCCCCGGGGAGGGGCCCGATCCCCCGCCCCCCCCTCCCAGCTCCGGGACCCGGGAGCTCCCCCGCCGGTGCCCGGCCGCGCCGCCTTGCCTCCGGCCTCGGGCTGCGGTGGAAGCGTCTTGGGGGGGGGGGGGTTGGGGAATAAGCTGGGGATGGGGGGCACCCATCCTGCCCTTGCGGTAGGTAAAGCCCTACCGGTCTCCCTGACCGCCCTCGTCTCATTTTGAGTTCGCTCCTTAAACTATATTTAAAAATCACTTTGCAAAGGCAATCGGTGTATCTGGGAGAAATTTGAAATGTAATAAAGCTGTAAGGAAGTGCAAAATTGTGGTTAGAGAAGTGAACTTCTCCCTGGTTTGGGAAGCACGGTAATTTGTTTTGGATGCCTCAATTTCCCCACCTGTGAAAGAGGGACAAGGTTATTTGGCAGTAACATTTGGAGGCCCGGAGGGTGGGGCCGTCTTTGGGCGTGGAGGAGGTCTCCAGTTATCTTGCCTGATCTACTGCAGACCCTTCAGAGGCTGGTGAGCTGGTCAAAGCAAGGGGACATCATGGGGCTCTGGTGGGGCTGGGTCCATGATGTGGTGCTCAGTAAAACTTGGGTTTCTCCCATTGCTCTCCCTTCCTTTTCAGTTTTTGCAGGAAGAGCCTCCAGCCCTTGGGTTCCCAGGGTGCAGCCTGCAGGCACCCCCGCTTGTCAGAGCTTTAGGAAGCTCAGCTTGGCCCTGGAATAAGGCAGTTGCCCTCCCGGGCAGGGTGAGAGTGTGTGCCTTGCGGTCACTCTCCAGGGTCCCCTTCCCCTTCATCAAAGGGCTACTCCCCCAGCTGGAACACGTGTTCATTTAATGCCAGTTTGGGGAAAACCTCCCTTGAAGCTAGTAATACAGGCCCCTAAAGGGAATCAGAGAAGGCTTGATTGAGAAACCTTGGGGTAAGGTGATCTGGCTGCCCTTCCCCCTTAACACAGCCTTTTAAATCTTCTGTCCCACATTCTCCTGCACAATTAACACCCGGCGGTGAAGGAGCCCTGTGTTAGCTCAGGGGTGGCATCGAGACCCAGCAGCGCGGGCTTCAGTTTTCAGCACCGTTGGCCATTGCTGCCGCGGTGGCTGGGGCTCCCCAGAGTGAGAGCTGCATGACCAGTTAGATGTGGGTGGCTCCTGGAGCCGTTCCATTTCCTCTCCTTTGCTTCCTTCTCCACGCAGAGACCGGTCTCCTGCTCCTTCCCGTCGAGTGGCATTAACGTTGGCTTGGTGCAGTGAGAAGGTGGTATCTTTCTTCTCGCTGTCTCTCTCTGCTAAGACCGGTTCCTGAGGGGCACCAGGAAACCGGAGCAGCTCTAATCCTCCTGCTCGCCTGCTGTGTGGCCTCAGGCTTATGGGGCTGCGAGGCCTGGTCCCAGCTCTTGGTGGTGGTCCTCTCCTGCCTGTGTGTGCTGACGCCTCTCTGTAGTGAAGTAGCCTGGGAACTTGAGAGCTTACATGTCCCAAGAGGAAGCCAGCGTCCAGCTCCCCCCCCCCGCCCCGAGTGCGGCTGGGGCTTCCTGGCACACCTAGGCAGGATGTCACAACCAGGTTCCAGTAAAACTCAGGGAGGCAGGCTGCAGGGGAGGCATCACTACTGGGTCTGCAGAGTTGACACCTCATGTGGAGTCCCTGAAAAGGCACCAAAGTTAGGCTCGACATCCGGGTGAAGTGAGGAGCTCATAATTCCTAAGTAGGGAGTTTTCTGTTCGTATTTGTACACTGTGTCTTGAGCAAGTGCAAGTTCTGGTTCTAACATGTACCAGCTTTTTGTCCTTGAACAAGTTGCTGTCTTAGTTTCCTTACCTAGAAAAAGGGGGTGACAGATATCATTAGGCTGTTATGTTAAATGAGCTCCTGCACTGCAGGGCCTAGTGCATAGCAAGCGCTCGGGGAGGGCTAGCTGTTACTATTAACATCTTTCTCATTATTATGTCACCTTCCAGTGGTTTAAAGAACGATGAAGATGATACGCTCTTGGAAGCAGCCACTAATATAAACAAGCCCACGTTCACTTATGCAAAGTTCCTTTATGCAAACCAAGCCGAAAGGCAGTATACAGAGGCTGAGATGTGAATCCTTAACCCCGCCCCTTATAAAAGACTGCTCAGGTCACCCCTGCCCCTCCCCGTCTCACTTCCCACAAGAGAACGCTTGGTGATGAGGAGTCTGCTGTCTTTTCACCTGATCAATGTACATTTTCACCAGACCCCTCTTTAGATTCTTCACTGGATGATGAATTGTTTCCAGGTAGGTCTTGTCTGAATCTCTGTTTACTGTTTCGTTCCTCTCTGGGGCTCTAATTGGTCCTTTCCACTCCTAACATGATTAGGGCCTAGCTGGTTTGCGTAGCTGTAGTAAGAGCAAGTGACATTTTCTTTTAAGCAGCTTGTTTGGCATATTTTAAACAGGCTGATGTGTCGAGAAAGGGTGTTAAAAGATACCATCCTCCCAGGTAAGACTTGAACAAGCCAAAACCTAGCTTTGAAAAGCAGATTTGTTTCCTCTACCAGACAGGAAAGGACCCAGCAGAGCAGAAACAAAACTTGTAGCAAATCCTTTATGTGATTGAGGAATGAGCCCCTTCTCTTTCCCTCACACTTCTCCTGCCTGTTTTAGATACGGGGGAGTTGGAAAATATCCACATCCCTCTGCTTGTCGCCTTACATACTGAAGCTTTATTGTCCACTGGAAGTTTAATGCTAGTTCCTCTTTGTTTGAGTTTTACGTTCATGTGAACTCCTGCTGCAGTGATTCTTGATCAGCTTGCTTGTGTCAGCTTAGTCACAGGGTGTCTGCTTCAGAGATAGTAGAGCTTGTTTGGCTAGTGTGTTGTAATTTGTAAAATGTACGAGCTGCTACCAAGCATGAGGAAATGTCCCTTGTTGATAATCCTCTGATTTTTGTCCAGATCAATGGATTTAACTTCTTACGTATTTTTATGACCCTACAAATGGAAAGTCCCCTCCCCAGTTTGAAGAGCTTGAGAAATTTTCTGAAGGGGAAGCATTTGCTCTAGGAGAAACCAGATGTGTCCTCTAGAAATGTGACTTGTACCAATGCAAATTGGTCTGAATCATCAAATCTTCAGTTCATTTGTTAATAGCACTGTAAGATGTACCATCGAGAAAATGCTGTATGTCAGATAGACTATGTTTTTGTTCCCGTAAGCAACCATTTGTTGAGGACCTGCTATGTTATGGTTGGCATATACCATGTGTAGGTGCCTCATAAAAGAATGGGGCGAGTCCCTATCCCCAAGGAGCTCAGCAGTTTCTTACTTTGTGGGCATAACATTGGTAAAGACTAAACAATTTCAATATGACGTGTTATCTGCACAGATAAAGGTTGAACAGAATCTCAGAAGCAATACAGTGAAAAGACTGATGAACACAGCAGGACATTTCTTTAATATAATTTGCATTTGACCAAAGTTTGATTATTTTTTGTTTTGTATGAGGACGTGATTCTAGTCAGTGTAACTTCGACCTGGCATCTGTGTCCCAGGGCCTATCTGTACAGTGAAGCATGAGTGGTATGGTAACTTTGGACAGATTGTTGTATTTCTTGGGACCCTAGTCTTTCTTACCTTGTAAAGCTGATACATTTTTGGGGGGTTGTCCAAAGCTTCTTAGTGAACAGTATTTCTTAGAGTCTTTATAAAAAAAAAATCTTCACAAGATGGGGCAAGCATCTGAGAGATCAAGTCAAGGCAGTTTGTGAAAAGTCTGATGAAGAGGGAGGGACCAAGTTGTCTAGAGGTCAGCGAGCTGATCTACAGTTCATCCCTGAGGATGCTGCTGTCAGAAGCTCGTGGAAGGATGTAGGCTTTGAGGATTTCCCAAAAAGAGGGTGCACCCAGGGTGGGGGCAGAGGGGGTGGTCTACGGCCAGTGGGGTCACTTTCTCTCTGTCTTCTTTGGGCCAGTGGCACCTACCTACCGTTGACTGACCAAAGGTTCCAGCACACAGATGGGAAATCTTGTGGAAGGCAGAATGTCCTGTGAGGACGGAGTGGTGGGCCTTGGCCTCCCCAGCACCGCAAACCACGGGAGAAGTACCAGCCCCTAGATGGGGACTGACCTGTCTCTACTTCACTTTGAAACTCCTCCACACAGTATGTTATGAACCAAGCACTATAATTTTCTTTTTTTTAACTGTTTTATTGACCTACATACTTGTCACATATTTAAAGTGTAAAAAAAAAAATTCCTTCTCTTAATTGGCTCTCAACCATTTAAAGACCTAACTACCTTATTTAAAACTGTGTTGAATTTACCAGATATTAGCATTTTAGTATTCCTTGAACAGTCCCAGGATATTATTGGACACCATAGTGAGTCCCATATTTGAATTATTTTAAATAAAGGAAGTCTCCCTGTTAGTAAGGGAAGGTAGAATTAGTAAAAATTGGAAACAAAGCTAGAGGAGTTTATAGAGATCGTTTTATCTTGCTAAGTCAATCACCGGAGGCAGTATTTTTGAGACTAGTTGGAAAAATTCTTTAAAACTAGTAAAAAAGTACATATATCTTATAATTTGGGAGAAGACATAATTTGTCTCTTCCTCTAATATTGTTACTGTTGCTTCCCATTCTTAAAGATAGTTGGAGACTGTAAGCTTAATGTGTCATCTGGGAGTGGTTAAAGTCATGTGTGAGGGTCTACTGTGATAGTTGTCGGATTTTAAAAATTGCAGCCTGGGGTGGGGTGGGCTGATGTTTAAAGAAAAATTCTCTTCTTCTGGTCTCTTGGTGTAATATGTAGATGTTTGTGTTGGGTCAGGACCTGACAATTAGGCCTATAGATTTTTCTCTGTTTTTCCTTGGAATCCTAGAGGAAAACAAAGTTGAATGCCAATATTTAGTTAGCATGAAAGATTGTAATATTATTTTCTAGATATCAACTTTTTGTTCCAGTTCACCCATACAATAAAACCTATTTATTTTTTAACTAATGTGGAATTTTGGTATTTTGGGTTGTAATTGAAAGTAATTTTCAATTTTGGTCCTCTTAGCAATTAAGAGAAATTTCTGTAGTTTACATGTCCCTTTTTTCCCAGCCTTGTGTGTCTAGTTCCTTTAAATGACTTGAGGCTCTACAATAGCATTTAATTCTGTGGTATCATCAGAAAGGTATCTCCTGGTGGTTTTATCTCTAGCCTACTCATGGAGCCAGCCCAAAGCAAATGGACTGGAAGAGTTTGGTGTCTTTTAGTCTACTTAATGCATCTGGCCTAAATATTTTAATGCACATTCTTATATCTTCAATTGTGGTGAAACCAAATGCTAATCTAAGTTTGAAAGGCCTTGTTTGTCTTTTTAAGAGAAAAAGCCCCCCCAAAATGAAGGAGCAAATACTTTTTTGAGACAAATAAATTCTGTATCAATAGTCAACCCTGGCATTAAAAGCTTTTTGGAATGTTTCTGTTCTGAGATTGTTGCCAAGAATTTGGGGTATGTCATAAGTCGTCGATATGAAATTTTACTTTGTGCTGGATATTTGTAAGAGTGTGGAAGAAACCCCATCGGTTCTCAAAGCTTCACTTTCCACCTGTTGGCCCAGTCTTCTGCCCGTCCAGTTCTGATGCCACTTTCAGAGCCTGATAATGCTTTAAAGTAGTTTAGACTTGGGACTCTGGGTGGTGGTAAATTTCAGGCACACAGAAGAATATGGAGAATAATAGAGGGAACACCCTTGTGTTTCCATCCGCCACCCAGTGAAGAAATAAAATATTACAAATACAGCCCTTCCTCATCTCACTCTCCCTTCCTCCAGACAGTGACTGCTGTTCCGAAATTGACGTTTATCATGTGTTTATAGACTTTTACTAGATATGTATGTCTGTATCCATCAACCAGATATATTATCATTTTCTCATGTTTTAAACATGCTCTCTGATTTTGAACGGCTCCTCAGTTTGCTTTTCCTTAAATTATGGCATTGAGATTTATCCATTAGAATGCATGTAATTCTAGGTTATTCACTGCTCTATGAGATTCCATCACGAGTGTGCTACCATGTATTCATTTTATTGTTGATTAGCACGTGGGTTTCCCATGTTTTGTGTTTGTCGTGACAGTTTTGAACCTGTCTCCCTGTGCCTATGTTTGAAGTTTCTCTGTGGTATATACCTTGAGGATAAATTGCTGGATCAAAGGAAATGGGCATCTTCAACTCTTAATATATTGCCAGATTGCGCTCGAGAGCAGTTATGCCAGTTTGCAATCCCCCCAGCGGTGCTGGGGGCTCCAGCTGCCCCATGGGCTGGCAGACACCCAATATTGTGAGTCTTGATGTTTCGCCAGTCTGATGGGTGTGATTTAAAATGTTTACTTTCCTGTTTACTAACAAGACTGAACATCTTTTCGTGTGTTTCTGGGGGCTGGGGGGCGGTTTTAATCCAGGGACTCCGGAGCAGTTTTCCAGGGCTTGAGAGTCAGGATGGCAGTGTTGCTTTTGTCTGAAAATAGGGAAAGGGAGGACGCAGGGAAAAACTGGGGGGACCAAAGAACAAGTCCAGAAGGGTAGGGAAGGAATGGGAGCTAGAGGTTGAGGGAACGATAACAAGGTGAGAAGGTGCAGAGAAAAAGATGACAGACTAGAAGTGAGAAGATACATTCATTAAGCTTTGAGAGTAAATTTGGGATACCTTATTGTGCGGGCCACGCCTCTCTGTTCAAGTTACATTGTTCATGCTTTGTGGAATTGAAATTGGCTTCGGTGAACATCGGGTCTGAACATGGGGTTGGGGCCTCTTCTGTTGAGAGCAACAGCAAGGCTGGGCTTAGGGAGTTTTCCTGTTTACCCAGTTGCTTTTTGAAGTTCTCTTAGAAAGGCAGTGAGTGTGTCTCTCTGGAAACGGTGCTGTAGTGAATGGTCTGGCTCTTGTCTTCTTTGCACATGTGCCTTCATTTCTCCAGGATGTAGGCCTTGAAATGGAAGAGCCGCTCGGAGGATGTGCCTGTCTGCAGCTTTCCTGGGTGTTGGCCACATGGCTCCCCAACATGGTTGCATGAGACAGCTTTTTTGATGCGCAGCTTCTGTGGCCCTCATCCCATGGTGGACAGGCTGTAGGTAGGTCTGGGGTGGGTTTTAGGCACCTGTGATTTTTTTAAGTGCCGCAGCTGATTTTGATAAGCATCTGAAGAAGCTGAGAAACCACTGTGTTAGATGGGCAGCTCCGCAAGGACAAGAGCTGTTTAACTATTCTTTGCTGCTGATTTCTCAGCAATCAGCACAGGGCCTGGCACATCTGTGCGAGGTCCTCAACAAATGATTATTGGAGAACTGAGTGAAGAGCTGTAGCTTGCTAGAAATGGAAGAATTGCCGTGCAGGAAGGCAGTGCTCCTCGGGTTTCGTTGTCCGCAGGAGTTACCTGGGGATCTTGTTAAAATGCAGAGTCTGCTTCAGTAGGTCTGGAGTGAGGCCAAGATTTTGCATTTCTAGCATGGCCAGATTCTCTGGGCTTGGGGAGCACACTTAGAACAGCAAGTCCCTGGGGGGGGGGGGGGGGAGAAACCGATTTCTTTCTTCCCTACAGCTTTAAAGCGGACAGAGTTTGGGATTTGCAATCCTGCTTGGTAGATCGCGAAGCCTGTTTCCTCATCTCTGTAACACAAAGAGGCAGATGATAAAATACCTTTCTCACAGCATTTTGGGGAAGAATCTAAGGAGGATCGTGCTGCCTATGGAAGCATTTTGTGAACTGTGATGCTCACACACATTACGTTTTGTAATTCTCATTCTTTTAGGGAATTAATGGTTTCCTTCAGCTTGCTCAAAGCACAAAGCTGTTGTTAAAAGAAATGGAACAGATTTAGGGAAAGCTACTAATAAGTTCAGGTAGTTTACAGATTCACCGAACACCATGAAGGGCAGCACCCTGACATCTGAGAATCACTGGTTTGTTGGAATTCTGCTTTCATTTTGACCTGCTGTCTACATTTAGTGGGCATTTTGGGAGGAGTGGGATGGGGTGGGGGAGCTTGGGCACGAGCGGAGGCAAAATCTACCTGTGGTGTGGTTCCGACTGCAGGTGCTGGAAAGGGGGGTTCTCCTCTCACTGGTTTGTGGTAGGGGGAGGAATTGGTCTAGAGAGAGGCCCACAGCTCTCTCCCACTCAGCTCTGCACTGTAGCAGATGATAGGGCGGTAGGGAGGCTCTCTGATTTATTTCTCAAGTCAGACTCTGCTTAAAGTGCGGGGGGATGTGCTGCAAACAGTTATCGGGTATTACTGATCTCCCGTAGGCATAATCCGATTTATTCAGGACAGACCAGGCCTGTGGTCAACCCCCGGTTAAGCCACCAAAGGACACTGCCACCTAAATGCAGCATTTCAGGGTGCTTTATCTATTGGGGTACTGCCCTATCCACCTGCAAGAGGCAGCATGGTATACAGAGAGGAGGGCAAATAAAAACAAAGAAGTGACATTCAGAACTCGTGTGTATTGTATGCTGCAGTCTCTTTTATTCCCAACCTTCACTCTTGCCTTCTATTCCTGCATCTTTGAACCACTTGAATGTGGTAGTCATTTTCCTTAGATCTGTTCAACTGCTTTTAATTTGCTCTCATTTTGTGCTAAGACATCTGTGAAGTAATGGGTTTGATGAGCTAGTTGTATGCTTTTCTAATGTGTATCAAAAACGTAATTGCTACAGATGCAAATATCAAATCATCGTGTTGTACACCTGAAACTAATATAATGCTGTGTGTCAATTATACCTCCACAAAAAACCCCACATAATTGCTGGAGTTAAAAGTGTTCATACTTGTGCCACGTAAGATGATCTCACCTCCCTCTGGGATTCGTGGTTATAGCTTGGGGGAGGCACTGGCTCAGATAAGAGGTTCTTTATGGTGGTTCAAATAACGGGCTATTTTAGAGGAACGCTTTTTTTTTTTTTTAAGTAATCTCTGTGCACCGTGGGTCTCAAACTCATGACCCCAAGATCAAGTGTCGCATGCTCTACCAACTGAGCCTGCCAGGCGCCCCTGGAGGAACACCATTAAACTGGTTTGTAGATTGCAGGTTGGTCAGCTTCCTTGGGAGGCAGGTTAGCCTGTGGAGGAGATCTGGTTGGATGTTCCATACTGCTGTTGGTTGGGTGTGAGAGTTGCCATTGTTCCCACTCTCAGAGACTCTGCTTGTCACCCATAACATGGGGATGACAAGACAACCCCCCCTCCTGGGGCATTGTGGGGCTGAAATGGAATCATTAATGTCCGGTGCTTAGCCCAGGGCCTGACCCTTTTACTACTATTTTCTTCTAGTGCCCCAGGTTTTTCCACTAGCCCTGGAGTCCAAACGATGTAGTGGAAAGTGCCCTGGTATCCAAGGTCTCGGGTTCCAATAAAGACCCTGCCACTTTGTCACTTTCCGGACATCGGGCAGGTGATTTAGGCCGCTCTGGGTCTGAGATGTGAAGAAGGATTCCTGCTGGTGAGCAGGGGTGAGAGAGGAGCGCCACATTGCAATCTAGCCCAGCTTCCAATCAGAGACAAGACTAGGGTGGGGCAAGCCCAGAGGGGACAAAAGGAGGAAGAAGCTGTGATTTCCGACTGAAATGTTGATGGTAGACAGAGTGCTGATGGTGTGTGTGGCAAAACTTTTGTAATCATCAGCAGGATACAGTGTTTTTCCCTTTCCTGATAATGAGGGCACATCATGTAGTCAAAGACTTTTCACCATCTAATAGGCATCTAACAAACTCTTGTATTACCTGGCGTACACAGTTTGGTGTTCCTAGCTGAGATATATGTGAAGTAGCCAAGTTCAGTTTCTTTCTTTCCTTTTTTTTTTTTTTTTAAGATTTTATTTACTTATTTGAGAGAGAGAGAGAGAGCGTGAGCACGCACACGCCTACACAGGTGGAGGAAGGGGCGGAGGGAGAAGCAGACTCCCCACTCAGCAGGCACTGAGCAGGGAGCCCCATGCAGGGCTCGATCCTAGGACCCTGGGGTCATGACCTGAGCCAAAGGCAGACGCTTAACCAACTGAGCCACCCAGGCGGTCCTAAGCTCAGTTTGTTTAAAAAAAAATTAAAGTTTTAAAAAAAGATAATATGAGTTCACGTGGTAGGAATTTCCAGTTGTACAAAAAGATAAAATATTGACAATATATGCACCATCTGATTCTTGTCTCTGGCATGGTTACTATTCACAGTTTCTTCTGCTTCCATTCAGAGGTATCTTATGCGTGTACAAACATGTTTATTTCTCTCATAGTTTTTAAAAACACAGATAGTACTTTTAGCATATGCTGATCTATCCTGATCTGCCCCTTGCTTTTTGTGCCTGGGAGGTGGGCGGGTGCTAGTCTGTGAATAGCATCCTCATTTTTTTTTAATGGCTTGCAGAGTATTCAGTTGCTTGAATGTACTGCATTCACTTAACCAGGCCCCCCCAGTGGGCATAAAGGTAGTTTTCCAGTCTTTGGTTTTTACGAACAAGGCTATAGGGAACATATGTCTATATGTCCATATATCATTTTGCGTGTGTGGGAATATAGCTCTCAGCTCACTTGTTTTTTTTTTTTTTAAAGATTTATTTATTTATTTATTTGAGAGAGCGAGAATGAGAGAGAGAGAGAGAGTACATGAGAGGGGGTAGGGTTAGAGGGAGAAGCAGGCTCCTCGCTGAGCAGGGAGCCCGATGCGGGACTTGATCCAGGGACTCCAGGATCATGACCTGAGCCGAAGGCAGTCGCTCAACCAACTGAGCCACCCAGGCGCCCCTTTTTTTTGTTTTTTGTTTTTTAAAGATTTTATTTATTTTCAACAGAGAGCGAGACAGTGAGAGAGGGAACACAAGCAGGGGGAGTGGGAGGGGGAGAAGCAGGCTTCCCGCCGAGCAGGGAGCCCAATGCGGGGCTCGATCCCAGGACCCTGGGACCGTGACCTGAGCCGAAGGCAGACGCTTAACGACTGAGCCACCCAGGCGCCCGCTCTCGGCTCACTTCTTAGAAATGGATTTGCATTTGTAACTTTGATGGATTTTGCCAAATTGCCCTCCACCAGCAATATGTGCGACTCTTGTTACGCACAGCCTTGCCAAAGCAGTGTGTTCTCCAGAAACCTTGTGGTCTTTGCCAGTCAGGGGGAAAATGGTGTCCTAGTATATTTTTAGTTTGCATTTCTCTTGTTAGAAGTGAGCTTGAGCTATTCACACGTTCAGGAAAACAAGCTCAATTTCATTTAACTGTTTTGTTGTTGGCAATTATTTTCCAAGTCTGTAGGGAAGGACCAGTTTTACTTTTCAATCCGTCACAGACTGGTATTTTTGTAAAAGACAATAAAAAATAATTATTAGCAAACTGGAGTTAAAAACTCCAAAGATACATAAGCACACAAACCCCTATTTTTATGATTAAACTTTGACAGATACAAAATTACTCTGTCCATTCATCTTACCTGTTCTTAGTTTCTGAACTTAGCTCATGGCAGTATTAATACCTTAAGTAATATTGCTGTAAAGAACTCCTTACTCATCTCTTGTCTCCCTCCCGTTGCCACCCTGTTTGGGGATGAGAGAAGAGAGTGCAGAATTTTATATTTTCTATTTCACAGTCAGTACTGGATGCTTTCATTCCATAGGGTGAAATATGTCTGATGATGCAGGACTGATCCAGAGGGCAGGGATGCTACGCAGACCCATTGGGCTACGCTAACCTTCCGTTCTCCCATGCTGTGAGGTGGGATGCTGTTGTCCTTCATTGATGAAGACCTCGAGCTTGAATTACTAGAGGGGGTTGGGTGGGTGGAGAATGCTGAAAATCCCTATTAGTCCAATTTGCAGAGTTGTCCTCTTTGACCCGGGGCTTTGCCAGGATCCCGTGCCACACCATGCTGCTTTTCTGGGAAGCGATTTGGATGGGAGGGGTTTCCTGGGTAAAGTGGGAGCTTAAGAGACCTCATAAACAAGGCGGCATTCTTGGTGGCTTTGCAGAACGTTGGATTGGGAAGGAGTTTTTGCTTCTAGCGCAGAGTTCAGTGACTGTGGGTGAAATTGCCTTTTTCTCCCCCTTCAGCCAGAAGATAGACACAGACCAGGATCTTTTGTTCTGCGTTTGAGTTGAAATTTTCACTTTGCATGAGGACTTTGTTACGCTGTCGCTAGGCATGTGGAGAGCTGTTTTACAAACCAGTCTCTAGCTGCTTTTTTTTTTTTTAAAGATTTTATTTATTTATTTGAGAGAGAGAGAATGAGAGAGAGCATGAGAGGGAGGAAGGTCAGAGGGAGAAGCAGACTCCCTGCCGAGCAGGGAGCCCGATGCGGTACTCGACCCAGGGACTCCAGGATCATGACCTGAGCCGAAGGCAGTCGCCCAACCAACTGAGCCACCCAGGTGCCCTCTAGCTGCTTTTTAATGTCCCTTCCTGTGATGACTTGGGACCATTATGTATCCCAGGGTCATCTTTCTTCAGTAGCAGACGTTTTTGTTTCTGTTATGATCATTAAATGAAGTCATGTTGAGATTTTTTTTTTCGTTTAGTTCTCCCTACTCAGAATCCTATAAGGCATGGAAATGACATGCTACTGTGGTGCAGAATGGAAATGTACTTAAACTGCCTTCTTGTGGATGACAGCCCCCGGGGAAAGCCTGGAGAGGCCCGGGAGGTGGATGAGCACTCTTACACCAGGAGTTGGGGTTGCAGTGTGATGGTATTTAGATCATGGGTTCACAACAGACCTCTGCTTTGTATGAACACCTGACCTTGGCAAGTTCCTTAACCCCCTTTAACCTCATTTCCCTTAGCTATGAAATGGGGCTGGTGAGTCTCCGGGAGTGATTTTTTCTGGAGGGAGAGTTTTGTTTAGTGTTGCTCACTGGGACTGGGTGACCTGTCTGCTGTCTGAGCAGGACGGGCATCCGTAGCCACCTTGGGGTATCGCATACCCAGTGCGTAGGTGATGAGGTGTTGTGTGACCGGGAGCCAGAGAGCACACTCTCAGAAGCAGCTCTGGCTCTCTGCCTAGTCCCTGGATCTGCAGCTCAGGAATAACTAAAAATATGAACGAAAAGATCATCTCCCCTGACTGGTGATCAGGAGTCTGGGCTGTGAATCCGAATGGTCTACATTTGAGTCCTGTCCCTGCCTTTATAGGCTGAGCGAATGTGAGCAGGTTCCCTCCATTTCTTCCTGAGTAGCACGGGGATAATGAGTGTCATCTGGCTTGGGCTAGTGGACGAGATGAAGTGAATATATAGACATCAAGTCTCTGAATGAGTGGCACATACCACTTACCCTTCCCCCCATTTGCCAAATTTATTCAATTAGCAAATTTGTGTAAGTAAGAGCAGGGGAGAGAGGCAGAGGGAGAAGCAGGCTCCCCCCTGAGCAGGGAGCCGATGCGGGGCTTGATCCCAGGACCCTGGGATCATGACCTGAGCCGAAGGCAGATGCTTAATCGACTGAGCCACCCAGATGCCCTCGTTTCTATTTTTGATGCTGTTTTCTCTTTTTGCCTTGTTAAAACTTAATATTATTTTCTTTTCCTACTTGGCTAAAGGTTCGCAGAGCTTAAAACCATCTGGGGGGAAAAATCCATTTTCCTATTGACTACATCCTGAGTTTTTCCTGACTTCCAACCTCAATTTTTACATTTCCTTTAAACAGGTAGCAGTGTCCTGTAGAGATTTTACAGAAAAGGACCGGTGTGCTGTTCACTGTGGCTATTTCAAGGGGTGCTTTGGAGTTAGGGGTTTTCCTGTACAGCTTTGTGACCTCTTCAAGGTTTTCAATTTCTGCCATTCTGGGGTTCCCAGGGAACTCTGCCTCCTGGAGAGTCAGTATGGTATAGTGGTCGGGAGCATAGTGGTGTGAGTTCAAACCCAGTTCCACCACTTGGCTGTGTGAACTTGGATAAAGTTACTTACCATCTTTCGGTCCCAGTCATCTTATCTTTAAAATGGGGACAATAATGGCATTCACCTCATAGAGTTAAATTGTGAGATGAGGATTAAAGGAGTAAAATACACATCATGTCCTTGCGGCAGTGACTGGACATAGTAAGGATGATTTGTGTTATTTATCGTTATCATTACTAATTACCGCTGGGGGACCAGTGGCCGCAACTCTTCCTTAACCATCCTTGAATTCTGGCAAATGCTCCTGACTCATCCTGAGATCTTGGGTTGCATCACCTCATTTTTGTTTCACTCTCTCTGTAAGGCTGTAGAAATGACCCTTAATCATCAGAAGTCAGGGAATACTAGTCCTTGTGAAAACTAGTTCTTTATATACATTTGTACTTTGTAAACTTAACTTGATAAGTAGAATGGCCTTTTGAACATAGACCTAAAAATATGTTTTCAGCAACGACATTCACTTTGCCTGTCATATATTTTAATATAATTAATGACTTGTCCTCTGTGTACTTAGGAATCCTTCCATGTCGTTTTTGGCCTTTTTTGTGTGTGTCCCTTCTTTGTACAAACTCGAAAGAGAGCCTGCCTATCCTAGGATGCGAAAAAATGGGCTGTCCTGAGGTTATCTTGGGCAAGGAGGCTTACTTCTCTTGGCCTTGGCTTTTTTTGTCTGTGAAGTGGGTCTAGCTGATCTCCAGGGTGCTTCCTGGTCTCTGCGTTTTTTTGTTCAGGCACTCCCATATTATGGCAATATTCTCATCGGCTTTTATAGACCTTGCAGTGCCGGTGTTCTGATTATATCATCCTCTGGAGCAAGATTCTGTGTCCTTTTTACCCGTCCATGGAAGAAATTCTAATATGCTTTCCTTATAAACTGCTTTTAAAATCGCTTTAAAAAGAAGTGCCTTTCTCTCTCCATCTGAGGCATTTATGATTCATCCTTCCCGGTTGTTGTTGTTTATTTGGTGATTTTTGTAGCCCCCCTCGGCAGTCACAGAATTGCTCTCAGAAGGGCTTTGAAGAGCTAACATTACAGTCTTCTTGTTGGAACTTGTCCCAGCCCAGATTCTATTTTTAATAAAGTGTGGCACATTGTTTTTCAAAGGTTACCAAATTTTTTACTGATGGAAATAGGATCTTTGTGTTTCCATACCTCCAGACCCTGTGATTTACCACCACAAATCAGTTTTTTTGTTCAGCATCTGGCCTCCCACTTTGCCTTTTGTGCTTCTGTGTGAGGTGCGAGCAGGAGTGTGGGCTCCTGGGTTGGTAGTTGGTACCATGCAATTTACATAGTGCTGATGACATTCCCGGTTTTGCTTGATTCTCCCTGCACCCTCTGAGCAGTAGGTTGGCTGGAGACCAGCTACCCTCTCCTCTCGGCCAGGAAACCAAGGACAAGAGAGGGGAGTGACCAAAACCAAAGGCAAATTCCTACTGGGAGGAAGAAAATGGCCAAATACAGTCTGAATTACGCGCTGAGGGCTTTAGATAGCTGGTCTGCAGAATATTAGTTTGCTAATTTTTATTAAACTTTTTGTATGACAAAAATAATATATGCTCAGAGTAAAACATGTAAATAGTTGGGAAGAGAACATGAAAAGCCCCTTGGTGACCTCTTCATCTCTCAGCCCCGCTCCTAGACCCTGGTGATAGTGCTAATGTTAATAATTTCTCCAGTACTCTGGAAGGGGCTTCCACTAGCATGGAGGCGGTGAACGCAGGCAGGCCAGGTCTGCTGTGTCCACGCGTGGGCCTCAGGTACAAGCGCTGGGCGCAGAGCAGGGCTCAGTGTCTGGTGATTAAATGAATGACATTTCCAGTATTGGCCTGCATAGTGACACTCTCTCGCATGTTTTAACTTATTACTGTATCTTGGACAGATTTTCATAGCAGTACTTATGTGGCAGCTTTACTATTTTTTTTTTTAAGATTTATTTATTTGAGAGAGAGAGCGCGTGCACACATGTGAGGGAGGGAGAGAGAGAATCTGAAGCAGATTGTGAACTCAGGACAGAGCCCGATGTGGGACTTGATCCCACAACCTCGAGATCATGACCTGAGCTGAAACCAAGAGTTGGATGCTTAACCGACTAAGCCACCCAGGTGCCCCGCAACTTTACTTTTTCAAATAGCTGCATGGTATTCCATCATACAGGTTACTATAACTTTTTAACCAGTTCAAGTTGTTTTTAACTTGTTTCTGTTACAAACCTTGCCGTGAGGACCCTCTGAGACATTGACCGCTGGTTGTTCCCTCAGTATCCATTTTCCGTTTCTATTTTTTTTTTTTAAGATTTTCTTTCTTTATTTGACAGAGAGAGAGAACAGCAGGGGGAGCAGCAGAGGGAGAGGGAGAAGCAGACTCCCCGCCGAGCAGGGAGCCCGACGCGGGGCTGGATCCCAGGACCCCGAGATCATGAACTGACCTGAAGGCAGACGCTTAACGACTGAGCCCCCCCACCGCCCCAGGCGCCCCTCCATTTTCCATTTCTAATGCTAGTCATAGCTGCTTAGGTGAAGACCACACTTGCCAGGCTTCCTTGCAGCTGGGTATGGATGCTGTATGGGTGCCCCGGGTGGGAGGCGGGGCTTATGTGGTTGAAGTTTCCTATTGCTCCTGTAAAAATTTACCACGCTCTTAGTAGCTTCCAATGACACATTTATTCTTTTTTTTTTTTTTTTAAGATTTTATTTATTTATTTGAGAGAGAGAATGAGAGAGGGGAGGGTCAGAGGGAGAAGCAGACCCCCCGCTGAGCAGGGAGCCCGATGCGGGACTCGATCCCGGGACTCCAGGATCATGACCTGAGCCGAAGGCAGTCGCTTAACCAACGGAGCCACCCAGGCGCCCGGACACATTTATTCTTTTAGAGCTCCAGAGGTCAGAAGTCCTAAAATCAAAGCGTCAGCTAGGCTGCATACCTTCCAGAGGCTCTGCGGGGGGGGGGATATGCATTCCTTTGCCTTTTCCAGTTTCTGAGGCTGCCTGTGTTCCACAGCCCACAGCCCTTCCTCCATCTTCACATCCCCCCTCGGAACTCTGCTTCTCTTGACTCGTCTCCTCACCCACTCTTGCCTCTTGCCTCCTTCCTCTGTGGACCCTTGTGGTTACACCGGGCCCACCCAGATAATCCAGGGTCATCTCCTCATCTCCAGATCCTTAAATTAATCACACCTGCACAGTCCTGTTTGCCATGTAAGGTCACAGATTCACAGGCTCCGGGGATTAGGGTGCGGACATCTCTGAGGGGCCAATATTCTTTCTGCGCCAGACACTCCCGGAGCCTGGGGGTGGTCAGTGAGGAATTCCCTGAGAAGGATGATGGGGTACAGCCAGGTGAAGAAACTGGGGAAGAGCCTTCAGGTGGTGGGTGGGATGGAATTTGAGGTGTGCTGAGATGTGTGAGGAACAGAACGAAGGCCGTTGTGACAGGCCAAGTAGTGGGTGGCAAGAGGTGACTGTGGAGACAGCAGGGGGAGTCGCTGGTGGTTTTAGAGTAGATTTGTATTTACAAAGAATACTTGTGCTGCCGCGTTGACAGCTGACTTGTGTTGACATGTTGACATGGGGTTAGAGGTGTGCACATGGGTGTTGGAGGCTGCTTAGGACGCTGTCATAATTCAGGTGAGAGATGCCAGTGGCCTGGCCTTGCTGTTGATGACAGGAGATTAAAGAGAAGTGAATGGCCCTGAGAGATTGAAGGAGAGTGAACCCAAAGACATAGTGGTGGGTGGATCGGGCAAGACCCCAGGCTAGATCTAGTGTTGGCCAGGAAGGAGGCCGCATTGTCATTTACTCTGTGGGGGAAACACCAGGAAAGGGTTGGATTTGGGGGGAAGGAGAAGGGAATGCTCTAGTTTGGAGTAGACTGATTTTGAGGGCCTGTGAGACAAGCCATTGGAAACGTCAATACTCATCCAGTCTGAATGAGCTCAGAAGTAAGTTTTCTGGGATGGAGATGCAGTTGGAAATGGTAGCTGCTGCTTGAGGCCCCGTGAGTGGTTATCGCCTGCACCCTAGAGGGGCACAGAGAAGAGGGATGAGGGCCTCAGTGCCTGGAGAGGCCAGCAGCTCAATGTGCGCCCTGGAGTTGGCGGTGTTTGGCGCGCATCAGGGATGAAGCGGGGGTAGAATCCAGACGAGGGATGTGGAGGTGAGGAAAGAGCCAAGTCTTAAAAGAGTATTATGGACAATCTCTAACAAATTGTGTTAGTTTCCTATTGCTGCTATAACAAATTACCATTAACTCAGTGCCTTAAACAATCCAGATTTCTCATTTTACGGTTCTGGAGGTCCGAGATCTGAAATGGGCCTCCCTGAGCTAACGTGAAGGCAGTACAGGGCTGTGTTCTTCCTGGAGGCTCTAGCAGAGACTGTGTCTTGCCTTTTTCAGTTTCTAGAGGTTGCCCGTGTTCCTTGGCTCCTGGCCCCCTTCCTTCATCTTCAAAATTAGCAGAGGCTGGTTAAGTCCTTCACACATGGCATCACTCTGATCTATCATTCTGCTTCTGTTTCCCACTTTCAAGGATGCTTGTGATAACATTGGGTCCACCAAGAGAATCCAGAACAGTCCCCCTATTTTAATGTCAGCTGATTGGCAAATTAATCCCATCTACAACCTGAATTTCCCTTTGCCATGTAAGGTAATGTAATCACAAGTTCTGGGGATGAGGACGTGGACATCTTTGGAAGATCATTACTCTGCCTATACACATACGTGTTAAAGTATAAACAGAATGGTATAAGGAGCGCCATATACCCAGCACTCAGCTTCAACAACGCACTGTGTCCCCATTTCTCCCCACCTCACCACTGGGTTATTTTTTTTTAAGATTTTATTTATTTATTTGAGAGAGAGAGAGACAGCGTGTGTGCACACGAGAGAGAGCACAAGCAGGGTGGAGGGGCAGAGGGAGGGAGAGAGAGAAGGAGGCTCCCCATTGAGCAGGGCTCGATCCCAGGACCCAGGGATCATGACCTGAGCTGAAGGCAGACACTTAACCGGCTGAGCCATTCAGGTGCCCCTTACCACTGGATTATTTAAAACAAATCTTAGAAGTTATCTGACTCATCTATAGTTGTTTCAGAATAGAGAGTTCTTTAAAGAAGTTGAGCTATGATGGGACGAGAACACGGGGGGAGGTCACCGGGGGAGAGATGTGGGAGAGTGTGCACGCTTGTATTTTTAGTGGGAGAGGCACCGAGGCATGCTAAATTCTTCACTTTGACATTCAGAGCACTGGGCCGAAATGACGTGATGTCAACAGCTGCCACGAGCCTTCAGGACAGGCATGTTCAATTCTGATGGGAAGGATCTAACCGTGGAGGAGACATTGGCTTGGACAAGAGAGAGATCTCCTTCATTAACAGAGGGACATAAGTTGGGAGGTTTGGGAGTGAAATTAAGGGCGTTCCTCTCTACTGGTTTAATTTAGTTCAATTAAAAAAAATTTTTCCCCATTGAATCACAAAGGAGATCTAGGGGGTGTGGAAGTTTTGATGATCTCTGGGAAAGTTGGAAATAGTCGTCATGGCGTGGAGAATGAGTGCCCTGAAGAGACCTTGTTGGAAGCAGGACACGTTCGGGTCCACTTTGGTGAATTCGGGTGAATCCAGTCAGCTTGGCTGTGTGACTTCCACTAGCATTGCACATCTGTGTGGATGTATGTGTTCAGAGAAGGTGGACAGTTTGGTTCCTACTGGGTTTGTTTTTTGCTAGGTGGTGTGCCCAAAGGACAAGGTTAGGGTTGTTTGTAAGAGCAGTGCAAATCATGATCCCTAGACTCTAAGCTGAATAAGAAAGAAGAGGAGTGAGAGGCTCTGGGGAGTAAATGGAGCCGTGGTGCTGGGATGCTTCAGGAAGCCAGCAGGCAGAGCTGAGCCTGGATCAACTTTAGGGCAGCGAGCAGATCCAGAGTACATCTTTGGGAGTGAGGCGCCAGAGTGGCGTGGACTAAAAGACAGCTGGAGAATAGGACATCCAGTTACTGAGAGAGCAGGCTGTGGGAATGCTCCTCCACATAGGGATGGAGACCACCTCAGATGATGGCAGGAGATGGCAGATAAAGGTGGGTCTTCCATGAGTGGAGGTCAGCCAAGCAGAGGAGACAGGAAGGGCCTTGCGAGCGCTATGAGGCGTGGGCCTCAGAAGGGCAGGTGTTTTGACCAGTTATTTCTCTTAAACATTGCCCTCTGTATGAGTGATCACTTCCCCAACTCCCCCTCCAGTGGGAAAGTAGTAAGATAGGTAGAACAAAGCTGACTCGATCCAAGAATTCCTGAATAGCAAAAATCATGGATTAACTTGAATATGTGGCTACCTCATAAAGAGAGATTTAATGAGCTCTGTCTCCATGTGCTGTACTCTTATATCTGACGTTCCTCCTGGGCTCGAAGCCATGTATTCTAATGTTGCTTCAGATACGCCTGTGGGTATATTTAATATGCATTATTTATATTGATTTATGATTAAGATGTACCTTTTTTGAAAGTTTTTAGTGATTTTGTCTATACCATAAAATCCTGCTATAATATGGTATTATTTAAAAGATTCAGCGTTGTATATGGGGTTGCATTATTGTGAAAGGTGATGAAATACACACACACGAAAAGTGAAACGGTTGAACGCACAGATGACCACTGAACTCAAAGTCTCACATGACAGGAAAAGGAATTCAGCTTGGTGGGCCGTATAATGGACCTAGAAGACACAGGAAAACAGGATATTATGACAAGGGGATGGAATTGCCATTTCTGCTGCAGTTCTGTTTGCTTAAAATTGGGTTATTTTGTATTTAACATTTTCATGTTGACAAGTGACCATTTTGACTGATTCTCGGCCCACCTTTTGGCCATTTCTTCCTATGAGAGGAGATGCTAATTACATGAATCAAGAATAAGTAGCAGCAACAGATTTATTTTTTATAAAACATAACAGTGTCTCTTTCTTTCTATAATGCATATCCCCCCATCTTTGAGATTCTGTGAACTGAGCTTTCTGTGATAGCCTGAGGACGTGAGAAGGCTGTAGAATGATGGTAGAGCCACGGGAAGATGTGGAGCCTGATTCCCCCCCCCCCTGCAAACTACTTACCTTGTTGGACTGAACTTTGGTCACTTTTCCTCATCCCAGCAGACTCATCTAGGCCTTTGGGGAGCAGTGGTGATCGGTGTGGTATTGCTGTGGCCACTTGGCCCTTAGCAGTTTGTTCGGTATGGTTGCTGTGCCTAGCATTTGTTAAGATCACGGGCTCCCGGGCGCCTGGGTGGCTCAGTTAAGCGACTGCCTTCGGCTCAGGTCATGATCATGGAGTCCCGGGATCGAGTCCCACATCGGGCTCCCTGCTCAGCAGGGAGTCTGCTTCTCTCTCTGACCCTCCCCCCTCTCATGCTCTCTCTCTCTATCTCATTCTCTCTCTCAAATAAATAAATAAAATCTTTAAAAAAAAAAAAAAAAAAAAAAAAGATCATGGGCTCCCAACTGTGACTCCTGGGTTCAAGGCCTAGCTCTGCCACTTACTGACCACTTACTGACCGTGGTCCTTGGGCAGATTTTTAACTGTCGTAAACCTTATGTTACCTGTAGGATTGTTGTGAGAATAAATAGCACAATCCCTGGCACACAGTAGGACTACCCAGTAACTTCCCACCATCTAGTTGGAGCGTTAAACTTGGCTTCACATGACTTACCAATTGGATGTATTTGGGAAGTGTTGGGTTTTAAAGTGTATTGCTCCCTTATTCACCGTATTCCCTGGACATTTCACTTTCCCAGGTAAGGCCTTTCCCTGACCACCCCATTTAAAGTTTCAGCTGTCTACCTGCCACCCCACGCCCATGCCTCTCCTCACCCCTCCTCCCTGAGGTCCATACCCTCATTTCCTCCTTTATTTTTCATCACTGCACTTACCGCTTTCCAGTATACTGTCTGGCGTATTTGCTTTTTCTTTCCAGCTGTCTTCATCCACTAAAATACAAGCTCCATGAGAGTGGGCTTCCTTGTCTGTTTTGTTCACTGTTACATTGTCAGTGCCTAGAACAGTGCCTGGCACATAGTGGGTGCACAATAAATCTTCATCGGAATGAAGAAATTGACTTCAAGAGTGGTGATATGAATCTTTATACCACTAAGTATTATAAAAACTGCTGAGCTTAAACATGTTTTATTCACAGGTTCTTAATGACAGTTTGCTTATTTGCCCATCTCAAACCAACTTTCCTAGTAGAAGATAATCAAAGCCAAGTAGAACAGGTTTGAAGGGATGATTAAGTTGGATGAGGAGAAGAATAAGGCTGACATTATTAATTCATTTACTGATTTACTTCTGACACCTTTTTTCCTAGCATGAACATCACCAACCACCATGAGGACCAGGGGTATCAATAGTGGACTATCGTAAGAGTCTGTTGTCCATTTTACCTACAGCAGAACTTTTATTTTTCTCTTTTAGGGCACCAATGCCTCTGCTCTGGAAAAAGACATTGGTCCAGAGCAGTTTCCAATCAATGAACACTACTTTGGATTGGTCAACGTAAGTATTCAAAAATGTATTATTTTTATCAAATGTTTTAGAGTACTGAAGCAACTCCGTGGCAGTTTTCCTTATGACCAATTTTTAAATAATTGTTCATGTGCCTTAGTTCCTAGGAATGGTAAATGTTGGGGAGGGAGAAGATTAGTCTGGTTTTTGAAAATGTCAGTTGTCCCGGAAAAAAAGGTTTCATTACTGCATTGTTGGGTCGGATTCTCACTTCCCCATCTCTGCTTACGAGATTTCCTTTGTACACATAACTTTTGGCACCATTTTATTAGACTCTATGGCCAAATCTGCTTGTGTCATCTGGACGAGCTCCTTAGGCAGTCTTTGTTTCAGTATGCATCAGTACAACCAGAATTGTAAAAGTGTTACCAACTCATCGGCAGTAACTGTTCAACAATATAACCTGACAGTGGCACTTAAAACAGGGCCAGGTTGTTGGGGGGAAGCCGGGACCAGTGGATCTCAGACTTCCTTGGCCTCCTCGTATCGGTGCCCAGCACTGGCTCCCTTGTGTGTGGCCACACTTAGCAGGCTCTGCTTCCTTGGTAAGCTGATTATGAGTCGGTAGTAAGGCAGTGTTACCCGCACCCCTTGTGAGCGTTCTTCCTTGCCCGATCCTTTCCCCTGGCCTGGAGGTTTGCCACACATCAGGTGTTAACTCGTAAGTACCCGGTTTTCTGGAACAGCTGCTCTGAGCAGAATCTGTCCGCACCCAAGTGTAACAGGTAGTAATGGCCACTGGGGAAGCTAGACATAACTCTCAGCGAGTGAATGCTGCTTGTGGCTGATGGAAAGAACGTTGGCTTTGAAGGAATACAGACCTAAGTCCGAGTTGTGCCCAGCTCTTTACTAGCTGTGTAATCTCGAGCAAGTCACTTGGCCTCTCTGAGCCTCCATGTCCCCATCGGTAAAATGGAGACCATACATCTATCTCTTGGGTTATAGTGAAGGATCAGTGAGAGCTCCTATTGAAGATCCTGACATGAGGCTGAGGCACATTGTGTACACTCAGTGAATGTTAGTTCCTTTTCTTTCCCAGGAGTCATCCCCTGAATCGGGGCCAAGCATTCCTAAAGGGTATCTAGGTAAAGGTGGAGGCACTGAGTCAAAGGGAAAAGGATGTAAGGAGGAAGTCTGAAGCACTAGAATATAGGGCATTGTGTTGGCAAAATACTGACTTCTAAT
The DNA here is from genome assembly GCF_011800145.1 of Mirounga leonina. Classification (NCBI taxonomy): domain Eukaryota; kingdom Metazoa; phylum Chordata; class Mammalia; order Carnivora; family Phocidae; genus Mirounga; species Mirounga leonina. The sequence goes on from NW_023270323.1 coordinate 40,211,657, forward strand.
TTTAATAGCTTTTTTAGCCATTATGCACAGGCCTCTGCTTAGCCCTATGAAGATAGTTATTCAAGTTGTGAGAAATTCTGCCTTAGCAGAAAACACAAATGGGGAAAAAAAGAATTAAAGCCGTTTCCTAGTTTGTGGAAGCGTTGTGAGATTAAATTTATTAATAGCTTCATTTATGTTCACTTCGAATGGTAATTCATGAAAGTTCCAGCTTCTCTTTAAAAAGAGGTTTGTCTCCTATTACATAATTGTGTCAAAGTAGATTAAAACATGTAAAAATAGGAAATGTTCTATCTTAGCATACGTAGAAATGTCCCATTAAGTATGGCAGAGCATCTGTCTCACTCTTGGGAAAATGACACATAAGCCAACAACCAGTTTTGAGAAGATGTTCATATTCTATTTTAATCTTACACAGCGTTTTGAAATCTGTGTTATTAATCTTGTGATTTCTTTAAATTGCTTCCTTTTCGTTTTCCTGTGTGTGGAAAATTCTAAAGGGATAGTGATAGTCTCAACGGTGTTCTTCCACAGAGTTGGTGTCACGGTCTGTCGAAAACCAATGACATGATGGCATTTTCCTCTTTAATCATCATCTGAGTAGCCGTGGGTTTTGTGAGGAACAAAATATTATGGTGTGAGTCCTCATGTGATTATGTAGGAGACCAGGAACTGAGTGCTGTTGTGTTGGGACGCTTGCCATCTTGGCAGAAACCAGACTGAGGGTGACTTAGGAGTTTGAGGGGAAGAAGCTGGTGGGATGACCTAGGGAGGCACCTCTTTGCCTCTGTCGCTCTGGAGTAAGTGACAACATGCGTTCTGAAGCAGTGCGCAGGGGCACCAGAATCTTGAACAGGAAAAACTAAAACAAGTGCCCGTGTAGTTAAGGCTGTTTCACCTGAGCAAATGGTTCCTAGTTCCTGGATTTCTTTCTGATTTCGATTTTTATTTTCTGTCATTGGAGTTTCCATTTGTTGCAACGTGGCCTCTCTTATTTAGACAGCTACTTTCCTGGGTCGCCATATTATGTCCATTTTTCTCCTCTCTCTCTCTCTCTCTCTTTTTTTTTTTAAGATTTTATTTATTTGTCAGAGAGAGCACAAGCAGGGGGAGCGGCAGCCAGAGGGAGAGGGAGAAGCAGACTCCCCACTGAGCAGGGAGCCCGACACAGGGCTTGATACCAGGACCCCAGGATCATGACCTGAGCTGAAGGCAGACGCCTAGCTGACTGAGCCACCCAGGCGTCCCTCTTTTTTTTTTAAGCACCAGAAGGTCTCCTTAGATTTTATTTTATTATTATTTTTTTAAAGATTTTATTTATTTATTTGACAGAGACACAGCGAGAGAGGGAACACAAGCAGGGGGAGTGGGAGAAGCAGGCTTCCCACTGAGCAGGGAGCCCGACGCGGGGCTCGATCCCAGGACCCTGGGATCATGACCTGAGCCGAAGGCAGACACTAAACGACTGAGCCACCCAGGCGCCCCAGATTTTTTTTTTTTTAATCAAGTCTCAGTACTTATCATTTTAGGGACGTTTATGGGCCAGAGAGACCCCAGGCTGATGTAAACTTGTATTCGTTTCCCTGTTGCTCAGATAGTCCTTGGTGTTGCGAGGGTTTACTAGTCTCTAGCATGGTGAACAGGACGCTGCTACTGGGAAATCTGGGCTGGTTCCTGGAGGCTGGACTTCTCCACACCATGAACTGAAGCATCCCTGTTGTCCCTTGGCAGTTTGGAAACACGTGCTACTGTAACTCGGTGCTGCAGGCGTTGTACTTCTGCCGGCCGTTCCGGGAGAATGTGCTGGCGTACAAGGCCCAGCAAAAAAAGAAGGAAAACTTACTGACGTGCCTGGCAGACCTCTTCCATAGCATCGCCACGCAGAAGAAGAAGGTTGGCGTGATCCCACCAAAGAAGTTCATTTCGCGGCTGAGAAAAGAGAACGGTGAGTAGTGTGTTTAAGGGTCCAAAATAAGAATTCATCGTTCTGTGGATCCTCCAAATGAATCTCCCCTCTTTCTTTTTTTTTTTTTTTTTAAAGGGAAAAGAGTCTGGCCAACTATTTGAAAATCACTTTTTTGTTTTTTTAAAGATGTAATTCTCCTTTTCTATCCCATAAACTTAAGGCTGGATAAAAAACATGGTTATAAATTCAGATTTATCATTCCATTTTGGAATGGTCTTTTTATTTGCTCCACATTGGGAGGAGTTTTAACTGGGTAGGACCATTGTGAGAGAGAAATTGCCCAAGGCAGCCTTCTAAGCAGAACGCTGATTGGAATAAATAGGTTGGTACAATAATTGAATAAAATAGTACTCTTAAAATCTTGTCATAAGTGATTAAAGTAAATGTATATTGTCTTATCAGAGCTCTTGCTGTTTTAAAAATAATACCTCTGACTTTTGCCTAAGACAATTGAAGGATATTGATATGTTTATATTATAAAAATGACCTACTGTCACCTGATTTTTTTTTTTTCATTTCTGGTTTTTCTATCTTCTTTTTCGGGAAAAGTTGTAGTAGAGACTAGGTTATTCCAGAAGCTTTGCATTGGTAATTTCTACTACTAGAAATAGTTGATATATGGCAACTTGTGTTTATCCTAGATTTCAGCCTTACTCCAACAGACTTGCACAGTTAATCAGATGTTTGTTTTATAAAGTCTCATTTAATTTGATTGCTGTCTTTTAAAGTTGTTGTAGTTTATACGTACCAGAATAAAAATAATCTGAGGAGGAAGCAGAGCACTCCCGAGTCTTGTCGCGAACATGATTAATAATGAAGTTTCACAGCTGCATTCATCTCTTGATTGTTTGTCCTTATGGCAGGGAACAGCAGTAGGCTTCTGGAATCATTTGTATTTGGTTTCAGAACACCATCAGATAGATACATGTATCCCCCATCTCCCATATGTGTTTCATTTAAGCTCCTTCCATTCTAGTCCACGGTCTAATACGATCTTTGGGAAAAGGAGAATGACATCTAGATAAACTGCAAAATGAATAATTGATCATTGGCGGTCACGTCATATTAAATACTGACATTTGTCACGGAACTTATGAAATAATTTCTGGGGTTTTCTGTAAAATAAAAATTTTGGTAGTGTTTTACATACGTGATGATTTCAGGGAGATAGGGGAAGTGTAGTTCTTGGGTGGTAGAGAAAAGGATAATGAACAAAAATTCTTCTAAAATTTACCCATTAAAGTTGCAAAATAGAGATGAATATATGTGATACCTGTCCCGTTGACATTTCAATATAAAAATTGAAGTGTGCACGTAAAATTAAGCATTTTGTTTTTCTTTTCAAGAACCGGAGATTGAAATAATGACCTTCTCTTTTCCAGATCTCTTTGATAACTACATGCAGCAGGATGCTCACGAGTTTTTAAATTATTTGCTAAACACTATTGCGGACATCCTGCAGGAAGAGAAAAAACAGGAAAAACAAAATGGAAAATTAAAAAATGGCAACATGAATGAACCTGCAGAGAATAATAAACCAGAACTTACCTGGGTCCATGAGATTTTTCAGGGAACGCTGACCAATGAGACTCGATGCTTGAACTGTGAAACCGTAAGCATTGAGAGGCTTTCATGTAATTTGTGCGTGTTTTTACAGGCTCTGTTGTGCTTGAGTGCACTGTGGTCAGCAGCACCTAGCAGTTGTCTACGATATATACAGACGATTCTATTGATGTATATGAGCCCCGGGGCAAACTTTTGGAAGCGTGTCTCCATCCAAGATGTCTCAGCTGGCTAAAGCAGACGGATGAGGGAAAATCTCAAAAACTGGATTGCTTTGTGTCATGGGCATATTTGAGGGTCCACCAATTGCACTGTTGACCTGGACCTCCACTAGTTATCTTGAAAAGATTTTGCTCATGCAGAGGTCCCCATGTGAGACTTAGAATAGACCATCTCCCCAACTTAAAGGAATCAGCTGTGGGTTGGTGAACTTGAAGTTGGAAGTCAGGCTTGGCTTTGGATTCTGCTGCAGTTCCCTGGGTGTTGGGGCGAGTCCCTTCCAGGGCTGTTGCCAGGGCTGGGTGGGCTCATGTGTTTGGATGATTCTGGCACACAGTAGGCACTTACCATAGTTGAATTCGAAGACACGGTCTCTGGAGCATGACTCAGGATGTCACATTTGCTTGGTGTATTTGATTTAACTCTGTGAGGGGCCTCATCATTTGGTGGTTAAAAGCCCAGCTTTAGAGCCAGGCTGCTGAGCTTGTATGCTGGTTCTGCCGTGCCGTAGTTATGGGACCCTGGGCGTATTACTCCACCTCTCTCTCTTCACTCTCCTCATCTGTAAGTTGGGTACAGTGAGAGCATCTGTGTCATAGAGTTGCTTGGGAGGATGAAATGAGTTAACAGTTGGAAAGCACACAGAGCCATGCTTGGCACGTAGCAGATACGCAATAAATGTCAGCCATTATTACTTACTATAACTACTAACAACACAGCAAGTCTCTGAGCTCATTAGCAGTCTCTCAGTTTCTTCACATCGTAAGAAAAATTCTGTAGGTCTGTGCATTTTCTGGAGAAGAGCGAGAGTACCTCTCATTAGGTTCTGCAAAGGAACTAGGACCCAGAAATGATTAAGAAATGTGAATTTAAGTGGGAGGCTCTTTGTTTTTTGTCAGTCTTTCTCCTGTCCTTTTAAACAGTTTTTGAATCAACATTCTGATTTGTTCATTGTAGAAACAACTAGAAAACATAGCTAAGCAAAAGAAGAGTAAAAATTACTAGTGATCTCCCCACCCAGAGATGATAAATTTGTAACATTTTCTAAAAATTGTGATCACATTTGCCCAGAGAGAACCACTTGAACATTTTGAAATATATCCTGCCAAAACATTTTCTACACATACTTTTCTATCTAGAGATCTTTCCTCCCTCCCTTTTTCCTTCTGTCCCTTTATATTTTATATTCCAGTAAAATCCAAATGAATACAGAAGTAGAAGAGTAGAGTAAATCCCATATGGGTATTACTATGATTGTTAACACATCGGCCCATCTTGATCATTTCTTGTTTCGTGCCTCCCCCCCCACCCTTGCCAACCTGGTCATTTTTAAGCAAATCTCAGATGACTTATCATTTCATTTATAGTTTCTCCATCACTTTGTTACATATTTCTAAAAGGTGAGACATCTTTTTTTTTTTTAAACAAAAGTACCGTACCATTATCACACCTAAAAATAATTCTTTTAAACCATTATTCACTTAGTGTTCAGGTTTCTCTGATTATGTCATACTTTTTTTTTTTAGCAGTTAATTCACATAAGGATCTAAACATTATCCGCACACTGCCTTTAGTCAGTTAGGGCTCAGTCTATAAGTTACCACCCACCGCTCCCCCTCCCTTCCTTTTTTTTTTTTTTTGCAAGTTAGTTATTGAAGAAATCATGGTTGTCCTGTAGAATTTCCCACATTCTGGAAGCATCCTGTGGTGTTAACAGGTACAATAAAATGGCAGTATGTTTCTATCATCCTACTCTGTCTATTTAACCCTCCTATTTTATATTCCTTTTTCTTTCTTGCCTTCTTTTGTATCAAATATTTTTTCTTTTTTTTTTTTTTTGCATCTATTGGATTGTTAGTTTCAAAGTCTCTTAGAAGTTACTCTAGAGACTACAATATACATCTTTGCCATAGTTAATTTTTTACCGCTTTCCCAACATTGCTAGAACTTGTGGAATATTTCATCTCCTTTTCCTTTTGTGTTACTGTTTTGTGATGAATTCATGACTTTTAACATTTCACGTGTTTTAAATCCATTGCAGTTTTTTATTCTTCTTGATATTGAATGTATTTTTAGAATAACTTCACACCCTCTTAAACATCAAGATCATGGCTATATTGTAAATATTATAATTTGCAGATTTGTAGTCTTTTTGTTTTCTTCCCTCTTTTTAATAAGGGACTTTTCCTTGGCACCATCCTCATCTTACCTCTTGTATCTGTTCTGTCATCAAGTTCTGTCTGTTTTTCATCCTCTACTTCTCTCAATCCCCACTGCTCACACCCTGGCTCAGGGCCCCCCTCAGCTCTTGACTGGCAGGCTCAGCGAAATTGCAGTAACTTCTTACTGGATTTTCTGCCCTTTCTCTTGCCTCCTCCGTGTTCCTGTCCTCTCCAACTAATAGCAATCTGTCTGTTCTTTGAATGTTTGGTAGAACTTGCAACTTATTTTTGTATCCCTAAAGTGCATCATTCAGTTTGGCTTGTCTTTTGTCTCTATATGAATGAAATAACACAGTATGTATTCTGTGTGCTGTGTTTTGGTTTTGCTTTTTTGTTGAGAATCATTTGTGTTGTTACATGATGCTTTCATTCATTTTCATTGCCATGTAGTATTCCATGCATGAATATGTGATAGTTCACTAGTTTATTTCACTGTTGGTGGAAATTGGGTCGTTTCCAGTTTGGGGCAGCTATGACCAATGCTGCTATGAACATTCCCATACATATAATCAAGTGTACATAAATCTCTGTCTATATTTTTTTCTCTATATATTTTTAGGTCCTATGGTATGCTTATCAGAAAATATCAAATCCCCAAAGTGGTTATCCCATTTTACACATCCAGTGTATGATCATTCTCATTTCTCCACATTGTTGTCTATACCTAGTATTCTTAGATGGCTTCACTTTGGGTAATATAGTGGCTGTGTAGCTGAGTATTATTTTATTCCATAAACACCTCCCCCTGCCTCAACCTGCTGTGTAAAGGCAAGGATACTGAGGATGATACAGTGAGAACCTTGCCTTTCTGGAACTTTCACACGGAAGACAGACATTAATAAAATGAATAATGAGTTTTGTCATTACAATTGTAAAATGCTATGAAGGAGAAGTACAGAGTACCCTATGAGCTTCTGATACAGGAACCGGAAGAGTGGGGTGGCGCATTTCTGTGGTTAGCCAGGAAACCTGCAGCAGACGGTGTAGCTGGGCTGGTCCTTTTGGTTATCTTTGAAATTACCACGGTTACTAAGTCCATCCTGTGGAAAACTCAGTAGGAGTTTTCAGGAAGGCTCAGATGATAGGCTTAGTCACATTTGTAGTTTCTTTTTTTTTTTTTTAAGATTTTATTTATTTGAGAGAGAGAGAATGAGAGAGAGTGAGCACATGAGAAGGGGGAGGGTCAGAGGGAGAAGCAGACTCCCCGCCAAGCAGGGAGCCCAATGTGGGACTCGATCCAGGGACTCCATCCAGGGACTCCAGGATCATGACCTGAGCCGAAGGCAGTCGCTTAACCAACTGAGCCACCCAGGCGCCCCACATTTGTAGTTTCTTTTTTTTAATCTATGAACAGGTTATTTGATCCCAACAAATGCAAATAATGCACCCTCAAATATTTGTATGGCAGAAACTATCACCTAGCCTGTTACTTTCCTAGAGGGTTGCCATTAGATGTGATGCCTGTGCCCAGAGATTCCCTTCAAAACTTCTGGGTGATGGTGGGGCGCCTGGGTGGCTCAGTCGGCTAAGCGTCTGCCGTTGGCTCAGGTCATGATCCCAGGGTCCTGGGATCGAGCCCCGTGTTGGGCTCCCTGCTCAGTGCGGAGCCTGCTTCTCCCTCTCCTGCTGCTGCTCCCCCCTGCTTGTGCTCTCTTGCTCTCTGTCAAATAAAATAAATGTTTAAAAAAAAAAAAAAAAACTTTGGGTGATGCCATAGTTTGTTGTAACAGGATTCCAACCATTATACTTGGTTTGTTGAAGCAAGAGCAAATGTATGAGTCTGTCTTTATGGAGGATGGCACGCTCTGAAAAACCTGTATTTTTTCTTTTTTTTAAGATTTTATTTGAGAGAGAGAGAGCACGAGCAGGGGGAGACAGAGAAGCAGACTCCCCGCTGAGCAGGGAGCCCATTTGGGGGCTCTGTCCCAGGACGCCGGGATCATGATCTGAGCTGAAGGCAGATGCTTAACCAACTGAGCCACCCGGGGGGGCCCCTGTATTTTTTATTTCCTAAAGTGATTAGACTTGAGGCAGGAGTTTTCTCTGGAGTTACTTAGGTAATCACCTCCATTTCTTAGATCCTTTAACTGGATGGGATCCTAGGAGTCATCCAATCCTTCCCTGCCAGTGCCCGCGTCCCTTCTGTGACATCCTAGCCAGTTGGTCACCAGCATCTGCTGGTGTCTGGCCGGAGATGGGGAACTCAATCTCTCTGGGCGATGCATTCCATTTTTAGAAAGCTTTAATTGTTAGAAAAGCCCTCTACTTTCTAAGAAAATACATAGCCTGCAGGCTGTTTTTGAGGACTTAGTGTAAGAGAAGACCTAACATTTAAGTTTTCCTTCACCGGATCAGAAATATGGGGCCCCCTTTGAGTAACGTCCTTGGCCCAAGGCAGGCAGCCTTTAGATGGTGCTTCAGTCATAGTTGTGCAGTCTCACAGAGGGATTCAGCTCTGCTCGGTCCTGAGCTGCACATTAGCCCCTGGGCGAGCAGGGGGCCTTCCTGTTGTCGCCACCCCGCCCGCCAGTGCCTCCAGTTGTGCAAAACTCTTTGTGCCAGCCTTCACGCTTTCAGAAAAACATAATTTTTTTTCCTTGGTCTCGCCCTTTGTAAATGTTGCTTGTGATTGCAGTGCAAATGTCAACTGAGAGATTTATGGAGACGAACAGTTTCACTCTGCAATACCCTTGGAGAGACTATTTTAAGGGGGTAATTCAGTACACACTTTCCCATGTAACCTTGATCAAGGCACCTCAGAGTTGCGGCATGGGGATTTTCCGGCCTAGCCTCAGTGCTCCTTTGGCTGTTCTTCGCTTGGTTCATAAGATTTGCGGGGCCACTTGGAGCTTAATTTTGTTGTTGTTCTTAATTTTCCCCCTTTCCATTTCAGCTGAGTTTTTGCTTTGCAAACCTGTGGTTTTTAGTGCTTCCCGGGGGCTTTAAGGCACATTTATATCTGTCACTGGAGCCAAAAGGTTGTCTAAAGAACTGCTTTATTAAGTACCAATTGCACGGCTCCTTCTTGCTTCATTTGCAGAGGTTAAAATTGATTCAGTAGAGCTTCTGAGCCCTTTGCAGAGGAGGAGCGGGGATGGGTGATGTGGCCAGGTGAGATCACTGAGCCGTGGTTCTGAGTCCCTCAGGTGAGCTGTTGTTAACCACCTTCCCTGAGCCCACTGCTCTGTTGCTGCTCTAAGACAGCACATTTTCAGTTCCTGGCTGATCACCGTGGAACAGCACCTGGCCACCTTTTCTACTAAGCCAAGGAAAGGAGTCTGGGGATTCAAAGCACATTTGAAATATGATGTTAATTACTCAGGACCTTCGGAAAGCTCATGATTTATGTGTATGCCCCACATACTAATTTGTCCTACTAGTTGATTTGTAATTAATTAAAAAGAAGAGCAGGGAGAGTCACTTAATTTTCCTAGCTACCTTTTAAGCTAGTTTTGGGGAACTCCATGCCCAGAACTGGGGAGAAGAAAGAACAAGATGTAGCCTGTGCTTGCTGAGAGTATTGGAGTCTTAGTGACATATATGTTTCCTTGGAGACAAGCTGTATTTTCACTTAGACCAGGATGAGATCCTTGTGTGTGGGAAGAAAACGATTTCATTATCTGGCAGCTTTCTAGGGAGACAGGCAAAAAAGAAAAGAAAAAAAAATTGCTTGATCACCCATTGCTTTTGACTGTATCAGTCTGAGTCAGGGGGAGAGAAAAATCCTAATGGAAGGGTTTAGAGCCTTGTGTTCAAATCCCTCAAGGGGTTGATCTACCTGAGCAGTGTTTTCTCACATTCTAAATTCTGGAAGCAGTTTACATTGGGAATTGGGGAAGTTACAGTAACTTTTTTCATGTAGTTAATTAGGTTTGTACCTTTCTCCCCTCCCTAAAATAACTAAAAAGAGAACAGATTTGTGTCCAGCAGGAGACAATGTTTCTTTGTCTTTGCACCCTTCCAGTAAAAGCTTTCGTAGAATCTGATCCTCCCTCTCTAAGTTACATATGATTTCAGTTGGCTCTGATCCTTTTATTTTCTCCTAGAAAAGAACCATTTAAGTTTAAAAAGTTTTACTAATTAAAAAATATAATACCTATGGATTATTTTTTACAAATCAGACATGGGAATGTATAAAAAGAAAATCATTTATAATTCTGCTACCCAGATGCCACCATTGGCTATTAGAAATTTTCCTATTTGCTCAGTTATATAATATTCATGCATTTAGTAAATATTTATTGGGTCCCCACTAAATGCTGGAAATTATTTTACGTACTAGGGATATAGCATTTAAAACAAACAGAAAAGGTAGTCCCTGCCCTTTTGTTTACTAAATATACACATTTAAAGCTATATGTTTCCCTTCAAGCACCGCTTTAGCTGCATCCCACAAATACTGATTTTTCTTTGTCATTAGTTCAAAATATTTTCTAATTTGTCTTGTGCTTTTTTCCCTGTGACCCATGTATTACTTAGAAGTATGTTGTTTAACTTGCAATTGTTTAGGATTTTCCTAGATACCTTAATTTTATTGACTTCAGATTTAATTCTGTGTGGTTAGGGAATATATTCTATATTATCTCAGTCTTTTAAAATTTACTGTGATGTGTTTCATATCCTAACACATGGTTTATCCCAGTAAATGCACTTTAAAACAAGGTCTCTCAACCTTGGAATTATTACTATTTAAAGTCAGATAATTCTTGGGGTGCCTGGGTGGCTCAGTCGTTAGGCGTCTGCCTTCGGCTCAGGTCACGATCCCAGGGTCCTGGGATCAAGCCCCGCATCGGGCTCCCTGCTCAGCGGGAAGCCTGCTTCTCCCTCTCCCACTCCCCCTGCTTGTGTTTCCTCTCTCACTGTGTCTCTGTCAAATAAATAAACAAAATCTTTAAAAAATAAAAAATAAAAAAAATAAAGTCAGATAAGTCTTTGTTGTGGGGTGCTGCCCCGTGCATCAGAGGATGTTTAGCAGCCTCTAGCGTACCTACTAGATGCCAGTAGCAGCCCCCAGGAGGTGACACCAAAAATGTGTCCAGACATTGCCAAATGTCCCTTGGAAGGAAAAGTTTCCTTTGCTGAGAACCACTGGATTGAACAGAATATATATTTTGTAGTTATATAGAGTTCTTCAGATTTTCTGTGTTTTTCTTGATTTCCCCTCTAGTCTTTCTATTGGTTGCTGAGAAAGGGGGGTTAAAATACCTAACTATGATTGTGGGGGGGACGCCTGGGTGGCGCAAGTTGATTATGCATCTGACTCTTGGTTTCGGCTCGGGTTGTGAGATTGAGCCCATTGTTGGGCTCTATGCTCAGCGGGGAGTCCGCTTGAGATTCTCTCTCCCTCTTCCTCCCCTGCTCATGCGCTTTCTCAAATAAATAAATAAACCTTAAAAAAAACTTAACTACAGTTGTGGAATAATTTTATTTCTTCCTCTAATTCTGTCAGTTTTTGCTTCATGAATCTTTTACTTTTTTTATTTTTTAAGATTATTTGAGAGAGAGAGAGTAGGGGCGGGGCAGAGAGAGGGACAGAATCATCAAGCAGACTCTCCACTGAGCACAGAGCCCAATGCAGGACTCTATCCCAGGACCCTGAGATCATGACCTGAGCCAAAATCAAGTCAGCCGCTCAACTGACTGAGCCACCCAGGCATCCCTCTTTTACTTTTTAGAAAACAACTTTATTGATGTATAGCTTATATGCCATAAAGTTCATCCTTTCAGTAATTTTCAAAGCAGTTTGGTGAGTTGTGCAACTATCATCATAATCCAGTTTTTTTTTCCTAATTTTTATTGGAATCCATAATCCAGTTTTAAAACATTTCTATTACACCAGTAAGATCCCTTGTACCCAGCAATTAATCTCTGTTGCAAGCCTCAGGCCACCACTAATGTTTATTCCATTAATGTTTAATGTAATTACTGGTATGGGGGTTTGGGGGCTCCCACTTTATTATTTGTTTTCTATTTATTTCCCCTCCATTTTTTGTTGTTATGTTCCTCCTCCTCCTTTTTTTGGGGGAAAAAAATTTTAATATATGTATATATTGATATATGTACATACATATTTGTATAAACAGTTCCATTTTAATCTTCCTCTTAGTATGTATTTGTGTGTGTGTTGTTGTTTGGGTGTTTCTCTAGAGATCATAATATATATCCTTTACTGTTACAGTCCATGTACAGTTAATAATGTCACTGTTTCACATAAAACAGAAAGCTTATAACTGTACAGATGCATATTCCTTCTGCCTGCCCCTACCTTACCTTGTCCCTTGCTGTAGTTAGTCTATGTATTACATTTATGTATATTATAAACCCCACAGGGCAATGTCAAAATTACTATTCTTGCTCTTCATTCTTCCTTGAGGATCTGGATTTCCATCTGGTATCCTTTCCCTTTGGCTTGAAGAACTTCCTTTAACCACCCCCTTTTTTTTCTTTTCTTTTTTTTTTTTTTTTTGTAGTGCAGGTCTTTTAATAATGAATTCTCTTTATTTTTCCTTCATTCTTGAAGGATCTGTTTATGGGCTATTGACAGTTTTTTCTTTTAGCACATTAAGGATGTTCTACTATCTCTGCCCTCTGTAATTTCTGATGAGAAATCAGCGTCCAGTTGAACCATTCTTTTGTAGTATGTCATTTTTCTCTCCATGTTTTTAAGATTTGCTTTTTACCTTTGACTTGTTACAGTTTGATTATGATGTGCCTTGGCTAACCTTTTTTTGTATTTATCCTACTTTGTGTTTGTTGAGCATCTTGAATCTATAAATGTATGTCTTTCCCCAAATGAGGAAATATTTCGCCATTATTTTTCAAATAGCTTGTCTGCTCTATTCTCTCTCCCCTTCTGAGACTCCAATTATTTGTATGATATTTTCTAACAGTTTTCTCAGTATCTTTTTATTTCAATCTTTTTTTTTCTTTATTCTTCTCATTGGATAATTTTCTGTTGATTTGTCTTCAAGTCCACTTTTTCTTTCCTTTGTCATCTCCAGTTCATTGTTAAGTCCATCTGGTGTATTACTTTTTCAGTTCTAGAATTTCCATTTGATTCTTTTCTTTTTTTTTTTTTTTCCTATTTCTCTGCTGAGATTTTTTTTTTTTTTAAAGATTTTATTTATTTATTTGAGAGAGAGAGACACACAACGAGAGAGGGAACACAAGCAGGGGGAGTGGGAGAGGGAGAAACAGGCTTCCCGCGGAGCAGGGAGCCCGATGTGGGGCTCAATCCCAGGACCCTGGGATCGTGACCTGAGCCGAAGGCAGACGCTTAACGACTGAGCCACCCAGGCGCCCCCATCTGCTGAGATTTCTTATCTGCTAAAAAAAAAAATCTTGTCTGCTCATTTCAACATCTGCATCCTCTGAGGATTGGTTTCAGTTGTCTTCAGAATGTCTCCCATTAACTGGGTGATGGGCATTGGGGAAGGTATGTGTTGTAATGAGCACTGGGTCTTATATAGGACTGATGAATCACAGACCTGTACCCCTGAAACAAATAATACATTATATGTTAATTTAAAAAAAAAAAGAAAAATGTGTCACATTTTCCTGGTTCTTCACACATTTTGTAAGTTTGAATGGTATCTAGGACATTGAGGATGTAAAATTTGAGAGAACTCTGGGTTCTGTTATTTTGGCTTCAGTGAGTATGATGTTTCCTTGAGTTTTAGCAGGCAGTTCATCTTGGCGGGACTCTAACTACAAATCTGTTTCTTAGGCGGCAGCTTGCATCTTGGGTCAGCCCTTTTGTATCTGGCGGAGCTGCCGTGAGGGTACTCTGTGCGTATGTGGCTCAGCAGCCCACCAGAGGTGTGCGTGGACAGAGCTGGGAATACCTTCTGATTCCTCCCCTTCTTGCCAGTGGACATGGTTTCCCAGACTCCGTTTTCTGGTTCCAAGACCAGACAGACTGCATTTGTTCCCCTACAGATCCCCAGGGAAGGGCTATGAAACCCTGAACTTATCCTGTGCAACCGTTCTCTTCCAGGTGTGGACTCCCCATCTACCTGTCTGTGTTTATTCTCCAACACCTTCAGGTAGCTGCTTGTGTTTATAGTTAGCTGAGTTTTATGGTTTTCTGGAGGAGTGTAGGAATGGCAAGATCTTAGTCATTACTGGAACCAGTTTTTCATTTTAGTGAGGGAGAGTCAGACGATAAAAAAAAATACAAATAAAACATTTATAATATGAAATCATTGTGTTGGTTATCTATTGCTTTGTTACAAACGACCCCAAAACTCTGAGACTTAAATCAACTCTCATTTATTATAATTCATTCAACTGTGGGGTGGCTGAGGGTCACCTGATCTAGGCTGGCCCTGGCTGAACTTGTTTGTTTGTATTTCAGCTGGCTCACTTCTATGTCTGCAGTCTGGCTAGGCATTTTGCTCTCGATTGGGCTTGGCTGGGGCACCTTAGTGAGAACAGCTCTCTTTCATGGGTCTCTCATCTTCTTCCTGGGAATAGTGGACTAGCCTGGGGGCCCCTGGGTGGCTTAGTTGGTTAAGCATCTGCCTTCGGCTCAGATCAGGATTTCGGGGTCCTGGGATCAAGTCCCGTGTCGGGCTCCCTGCTCAGCGGGGGTCTGCTTCTCCCTCTCCCCCTTTTCAGGCACTCTCAAGTAAATAAATAAAATCTTTTTAAAAAAAAATAGTGGCCTAGCCTGGGCTTATCCTTCTTATGGTGATGACAGAAATGCAAGAGAGCAGTTTTGTAAGTGCTTGTTCAAGCTTCTGCTTATGACATGTCCCCTAACTTCCCACTGGCCAAAGCAAGTCGTATGGCTGAACTCAGAATCAAAGATGGGAAGCATATCTCTTGATGAGAGGATCTGTAAAGTCATACAGCAAGGAAGCCGGTGTAGGCGGTGGTGAAGATTTGGGCCTTTCATGCATTCTACCATATCAGTAACAAGTGCCATTTAAAAAAAAAAAAGGGCAGAATAGTGTGTGTATATGTGTAAGGGCATGTGTATGTATGTAAATGTATACATGCCTTTTTTTATACAAAACTGGAATTCGCTTATAGAAGGTTGTGTAGTCTACTTACTCATTTAATATGATATCATACCCACCATGTAGTAAACCATTCCCAGCTCTTTGCCCATTTTAGGCCATTTACAATTTTTACACCCCTTCCCCTGATTTATTGAGTGTTTAATTTTGAAAGCACCTTACATGTATTATTTTATCTTTACAACAGCCTGGTGAAATACTCTTAGTGTCCCCACTTTATAGATGAGGAAACTGAGGTACACCAAGGCTGAGTAACTGGCCTACAGTCACCCACTGCATAAGTGGCAGAGACAGGATATGGAACTGGAAAGTCTTTCTCAACACCCTTGCTTATGTGTACTAATAAAAGTATAAAAGACTGTCCACATTCTGAATATTTCTTTAGATAATGGCCTAGCGGTGGAGTATTGGGTCATAGGATAGTTGTCCCACTTAAAGGAGTGTTTTCTCATTTTGCTGCCAATTGACTGAACACTTCAAGGTTGTTGCTGAGCTAGTTTGTCCCTCCCCCTGCAAGAGAGTAAAACTCCAGGCTTGCCAGTCAACGGCTGGAATGCAAGCAGTTTAATTTTGTGAACCTCAGTAAGTAGGAGAGCCAGGATTGGTGTGGTATGAATGGCAGGGGCCAAGAAACAGCGGGGCCAGTGAGCCAGCTCCCGGGAGCAGTCTGCCGTAGGGTGGCCTGTGTGAGCCAGGGCTCCAGGCCAGCTCCAGGTCCAGCTGATCACAGACAGCCCAGGGCTCTGCAATGATGGCCATTTCCGTGGCTCAGGGACAGGTGCACATTTGGTTAGTGTGACCCCGCCAGCCCGGCACCCATCATCTCCCTGGCCCCAGGCACAGTTTGGATGATGAGGCTCTGGAGCCAGTGACTTCAAGGGACTGGTTGGAAGATGCAGACGGCCTCACAGAGGTTGACTCTCTGAGTAGTGAGTTTTAGAAGTCTCTTGTCTTTTTTTCCATTTTTTCTCATTCTGCCAGTTTGGGCTCTATGGGTGTTTTGTCTGATACTTCCTACTTTGAAATGAGGGGGAAAGTGAATGGAGAGGAAGCGAGATCTGATTGAGTGCTAATTATTAAAAGTTCTGAATTAAAGCTGGAACAGGAATTCAGGTAAATTGAGAATTTGGAACTTTCTCTAGATTGGGTTGTTTTCAGTGTAACTCATTGCCAGTGAGTATACAAAACTGCACATGACCAGGCCTGCAGTTTTGGGTTTTGGTTACCTGTAGGTGTTCAAAATTTTATCTACTATGTCTCTTACATATTTTGTACCTAATACTTTTTTTCTTTGCTTCAGGTTAGTAGCAAAGATGAAGATTTTCTTGACCTTTCTGTCGATGTGGAGCAGAATACATCTATTACCCACTGTCTGAGGTAACCTCATGAATTCTGACAGTGATCTGAGCTTTTGATCAGGCTAGTAAATAAGTGGGGGTGGGGGGGCGGGGAATACTGTATTTCCTCAGGAGGTAATCTTCCTTTCTGTTAAACCCATATAATCCTATTATTTTCTATTTTTTCTTTCCCAAGAGAGATTAAAAAATAAGTATATGTGGTCTAGAGAAGAAGGATCCTGCTGAGAAGAAAGAGGATCGAGTGGAAGTCATTAGTCCTTAAGTTTAAAAATAAGTTTTAATCTTTAATCCAGATGTGGGCTTTGGCTTTCATCAGTCTCTCTCTCTCTCTCTCTCTCATCTTTGTCCCTCTGACACACACGATTAATACACACTACCCATGCCTACCATTACTCTTTTTTTTTCTAAGCTACTTTGAAAAATTATGTCGTTTTGAGTTGAAAACCAGTGGAGGAACCATCTGTCTCTCCATCTTTCAGCGTTCTGTGGAGATGAGTGATGGAAAGAAATTCCTCCTTGTTAGGGTTGAGAGAAGGCAAGGAACCCGGAACGCAGAAGAGCACATGCCCCGGATTCCAGGCATATTGTGTATTGACTTGAACGTTGGAAATGTGCCCAGAGTCGACACACAGACATGATTCCCTTTTCCCCTTCCCCCTCCTCTTCCCCCTCCTGCTCTCAGTAGGTTGTGAGGGCTTAGAAGCAGCCCAGCCCTACTCTAGACACTGGGCGTGGAGGAGCGAGCATCGGACACGTTCCGGCTCCCACAGCACTTACATCCTAGGGGGAATCCACAGGCGATGCTTGGTGCTTTGAAGGAAATTAAATAGGTCTCCAGAGTGGTGGGTTGTGGGAATGCCAGTGTGGACCCCACGGTCAGGGCAGGCCTCCCGTTGCTTGGGGTACCATAGCTCAGAGACATTTTAGAGTGTCTAACAAGACACTGTGGATCTTTACCAATGGCGATTGGGTGACAGAAGTGTTACTTCAGGAGTCCAGGTTACTTGGAACCTTTTAGAAGGAGACATTAAGGGGACTAGTGGTGGTGGTTGGCTGTTAGAAAGTCATCTTCCGGGGGGACGGCACCAACGCCAACATGGAAGAGCTTCTTGGTTCGTCTGCTGTCATGTGTTGCGTGAGTGGGTGGCGGGGGCCCTGATTGTTTTCCGGTTTCCCAGGGCCCCAGGGCCCCCTCTGCTCCCCGCACTGCTGAATTAGTTACACGGCGTTTCCTGCTGGTGTGGTGCACCAGCCCGTGTGTCCAAGTGCCTCAGGTCCAGATGTCTAGGACGAGTGTGTTAACTCTTACAGGCAAAGTGTTTTGTAGGCCAGGGTGGCCTCTTGTTCTTCTGAATGGTTCTGTGTATGCATGGGTTCCTAATATTCCTGTGACAAGAAGCCATCTTTGATTCCCCAAGGTCTAATAATCACAGGGAGTGGAAAAGTTATGGTTTTGCCAACTTCAGTTGCAGATGAAGGAATGGGAGGAAAGATATTACTTGCCTATTTCCCCGCCTTTTTTTTTTTTTTTTTTTGTAACGAGTTGGTGTTAGAATTTGGTTAGGTTGACTGCTTCTCCTCCCTTCTAAGAAATTCCTGGGCTGCTCAAAAGGGCAGATGGCAGTGGCTGTAGCTTTGAGATCTCAGTCAGCCAGGTAAAGGGCTTACTGGTGAGTTATGATTTTAATCTTTGGGGAAACTTGTTATGAAGAAATGTAACTCAGATTTATGTTACCTTTATTGATTGGTTGGTTGATTTGAGAAATGTATGTGTGGGTCATGCATACCTGAGGAAGGCAGGCTGGAGACGTTTGGAGATGTTAAAGCTGGGGTGGGAGAGTATGAAAGAGCTTTGGAATGCCCCTTTTTTTTTTTTTTTTTTAATTTTAAAGATTTATTCATTTATTCCAGAGAGAGAGCAAGCAGGGGAAGGGGCAGAGGGGGGAAAGAGAGAGAATCTCATAGACTCCCCCAGGTGCAGACAAGGGACTCGATCTCACGACCCTGAGATCATAACCTGAGCCGAACCAAGAGTTGGACACTCAATGGACTAAGCTATCCAGGCGTCCCTGGATGCCTTTTAAACAACATTAGATTTGACTGACTTACCTATACCTGCCCTCACATGTGCCTGAGATCTCACCTCTCCAACAGGAAGATGGGCCTGGGCTGGGTGTTGCCACTCACCCTCACACTCCCAGAGTTCTGGGCTAGGAGTGGCAGCTTTCTAATCTATCCCAAAAGAACAAAGTGCCCAGAAAGGCCCAGGGAATCAGTGATGCCCAGCTGATCCACTAGCATTTTCCATCTGAAGCAAAAGAGAAGGAATGATTACAATTTTTTAGGTCCCTTTCATGGTTCAGTTCAGTTTGCATTCTTAAGTGTTTGTTTTTAAAATTACAACTATGAATTTTCTTCTTACTATGTCTGCATATGTCTTCTGATGTGATATGTCATCTTTCTTTCATTTTGATGACCCAAAAGAAGTTACAAATCAAGCTAAAATTGTAGGATTTGAATGTAAGGTCTCTGCCACCTCCTTCCAGATGGTTAATTCCAGTATGGTTTCATGGCTTTTGTCCCAGAGGAATGATGAAGTAAATAGTAGTTATGTTCAGGATACAGGGCTATGGGAACCATTAGATCCATACTGTAACTGAACTGGAATCCTCCCATTTCAAACGTCAGTACCGTGTCTCAGGCCGGGTGAGCCGTCTGTATTTTCTTTTCTTCTTTTGAACAGCTTAGGGATGGCCTCAGGCAAAAACTTCAGATACGTGAAGTTTATCTTAATTATCCTTCCATGGCATTTTGGGTATTTTTTGCCTTTCACTTCAGTGCCTGAGTGACTCCTTCACAGAAACCTTCCCTGAAGTTCCACCTCCTGAAACCGTTGTCCCTTGAGCTGTCTTCCTCGCATCTAAAATGCCTGTTCTCCCAGTGCTGCAGAAGTCAGCTGGGAGGGAAGCAGCTCTTCATTCTCCCGTAGCTCTGTTTTAAAAATTTATCTTCTCTAAAACGAATTCCTTTTCTACTTATTTTGAGAAACCTCTTTTCAATGTTCTCTACACCCAGTGTGGGGCTCGAGCACCCAACCCCGAGATCAAGAGTCATGCGCTCTACTGACTGAGCCAGCCTGGCGCCCCTGAGAAACTTCTTCTGTATACGAAGTTCATATGCATCCCCACCACACATCCGTTGCCACGTGCTTATTTATTTATTTCTCTGACCTGTGTTTGGTTATTATTGATACATAATAGTATTTCCTAATATTTGACATGTGTTTCTCGTGGATTTCTTTTTTCAGTCTTCCTTAAAACTCTAATCAATGGTTCTCAAATTTTGGTGTGTATGATAATCACCTTGGGGAAGTTGGCAAAAATAGGGGCCTAGCCCGTAGTCAACTTCAGTTAGCCTGGGCCTCTATTTTTAATTAATTTTCTAGGTGATTCTAATACCACCAGAGTTTGAGATCCACTGCTCTGGGTCTTTGCTGCTCAGACGGTGGTCCGTGGGCTAGCCCCAGTGACATCACCTGGGAGCTCACTAGAACGGCATGTTAGGCCTCTCCCAAGAACGAATGAGCAAACCAGAATCTTCATTTTGACAAGATCTCCAGTGATGCAGATGCATGTGAAGGGTGACAAAGCACTGGGAACAATGCCTCTCAGACTTCCAAGCATATTGGAACCGCCTGCTCTACCTGGAGAGCTCCTAATGTAATTGAGTGGGGGTCAGGGGGAGGGATTAGGCACTGAGATTGTTTTGGAAGCTCCCTGGGTAATTCTCACGGGCAGCCAGGAGAACTGCTGATGTTGCTGCTGTCTTCCTTAGAACAAAGCTTCCCAACTGGTGTCCCTCGGGAAACAGGTTACAGGTGTGTATAGGTCACCTTGGCTCCTGGGAGGCGGCGCAGAGCAGCTATGCAGCATCGACCGAGAGACCTGCTGTACCTCAGTTACCTGCTGGGGTCAGCCCCTTCTCCTGACCTAGCCTCATTTTCCCGTTCTCCACCCACAGATGCCCTGGGAGCATTACTGTGTCCTTCCAGGGGTGGGGAGCCTCCAGCCGGCTGGGGCGGGGCAGGGTGGTGGTTATTTGTAAATCGGGCCTTTAAATTAAGTACTAACTTTGGTATATTTCCACTCTGGGTCTGCAAATACTTCAGGAAACTTTCTTTGAAGAACAAGAGTAGAAAGTGTTTTAATTCCTTATTCACCACTGTGCTTGCCTTGATGATTCTGGCTCTTCAGCTGGATGAAGAGGTACATCTGTGGTATACATCCCAGTGAGGTGAATCTCCACCATCATCCAAACTCTCCTCACCCTCTCCCTGCCCCCCACCCACCAGTTCCACCCCAGCCCTGTGTAGGCCAAGAAAAGCATTCACGTCAGTTACTTTGTTGAAGAGTCAGCCTGTGTTCATTCAGCTAAGTCTGAGTCTCTGTTATGCACCAAGCATCTGAGATCTGAGAGTTGAGTATAATTGCCTTCTAAATTGTTTTCTTGCTTCTCGGCCCCTCCAGTCCTTCCTCCATAGTGCTACCAGAAATGGTATTTCTCAAAAGCACTGATTAGATCTTTTCCTCGCCGGGGCCCGTTAGTGGAATTCTAGAGCCACGGGGTGCGCGCCAGCTTCTAAGACACACTCCGTACCTTGCCTCCATATCCCTGGGCTGCAGCAGTCCCTTTGTCTGGATTCCTTGACTCTTACCCACCTGGCACACTTTCCCTCTCTGAGAACCTGACTGCAGCATCACCTCTTGGAAATGACGTGCGTTACCCCAGTTCAAGTTCGTTTCTCCTTCCTTGGTGCTTTCCCCTGGACTTGACACACCTGCTTCTGTCTTCACTTAGCCAACAAATGGAGTGCCATGCTGCATCAGGCCTGTTCTCAGGGCTGGGGATGTGGCAGTGAGTGAGATAGACGGAACCATTGCCCTCAGAGAGAGGAGTCAAGAGATCAAATAGGAGGTTGGTTTCAGATAGTGCTGAGTGCTCAGAAGAAAACATGACAGCAAACAGGATAGAGGCTGGGTGGATTTGCAGAAGATGGACAGAGAAGTCTTCTCCCTGGAGGTGACATCTTTGCTGAGCTCTGAACAATGACTGGAGCCAGCCATGGAAGCATCTGGAAAGGAGCTATTTGGGGAAGCAGCACATGCAGAAGCCCTGAGGCAGAAAGGCTCCATGGCACTCGGAAGGGAAGATAGGAGGGAGGTCAGAAGAACAGTCAGGGGTCTGAGGGCCGAGGGCCTGTCTGCCTTGGCAAGGTATTTGGTTTTATTCCTAAGCGTACTGGGGACGGGCTAGAGGGCTTTAGGTACAAGAAATGTGTGAAATGATTTTTTTAACCTGCCCGGAACACTGCCTACTGTAAAATGATTTGGCTTACTTGTGCGTGTCTCTTAGACTGGGGGTCAGCGTGAGGGCAGGTGCTTCTGTGAGCCCCCAGCACCAAGTCCAGAGGACTATCAGTTAACGGTTGAGTAGTGAATGCATGAGCCATCTACGGTTTCTTATGATAAACTCTGTTTAAGTGTGTGAGTCAATAACACCATGTAAATAACATTTTCTGTTTAATAAAATCTGATCATTCTGCTGCTAGGACACTCCCTATGAATAAAGAAATATCACAGGCTCTCTCCAGACTCTAGGGTATTATATTCTGGATGTTCTTCTCAGCCTTCAAAGCAGTACCACAGGAATGTGAAATAGAATCTCAATGACCCGGAAAGAATGAAAAGCCGTGACATTTAAAAAATGAAAACTATAAGTAGCGCGGTAAAACCTCATGATAGGGGTGAATACAGATATAACATCGGGCAGTGGCATTTGGCCTCAAAAGGAGCCAAGGTGCGGGATGGGGAGCAGGGGGTTGGAGGAAGCAGGCATCTCCTGCTAATTAGGGATTTTCTTATGTCAGTCTAAGGGCAGTTGTATATGAATTAAATTTCATTATCTTTCCCTTTGTGCCCTTTGAAAATATAGATCACCTGAGATAGACTGTTTTTCATTACACGATAATGTCACCTTGCATTTTATGTGATTGACAATTTTTCGGACCTGACTTACAGTGTAATGATGGGCTTTTACAATAGTGAGGAATTTTTCTGTTCTAATTTTTGATCTCCAGGGTACAGGTGGTCTTGTTAAACCTTGAGATTTGTTTTTTGAATCTGTTGGAAACCCTAATATATATCCATGTGTATCCTATGAAATAAAGCTCTCCTTGAAAATCGCCAGTGGTGAAATCATAACCCAGTCTAGCAGACATGGTCTAATGGCAGTCACAGCACCTACTCATCAGAAAGATCTTTTCTCATTGCTTTTTTCCCCACATTCACTTAAAAATTACCCTACAGGTCGCCTGGGTGGCTCAGTCGGTTGAGTGTCTGCCTTCAGCTCAGGTCATGATCTCAGAGACCTGGGATCGAGCCCGACGGCGGGCTCTCTGCTCGACGGCGGGCTCTCTGCCCAACGGGGAGTCTGCTTCTCCTTCTCCCTTTGTGTGAGCTCTGTCTCACTCTCTCCCTCTCCAAAATAAATAAAACATTAAAAAAAATTACCCTACAGGTAATAAAGGGTTTAAAATATGGTATAGCAAGTACATTTTAGACTGTGTTTTGAGTTGAAAATATTTTTGTCTGCAGAGACTTCAGCAACACAGAAACACTGTGTAGTGAACAGAAATATTATTGTGAAACATGCTGCAGCAAACAGGAGGCCCAGAAAAGGTGCGTAAAGGATTTAGCCCGGAGGGTGGCTTTGTGTTGAGGGAAGGAACCATATCTGATTTTGAATCCCAGTTCCATGGGCTCATGGCCAAGGAGCTTTGGAGAAGTCAAATGCCTTCCTTCCTGGAGAAACGAGGACAACACATAGTAGATATCTAGTAATACTGTTGGTATTGCCTCAGTGTTGGAACTTATTATTTCAGAGACACAAGAGGTTAAAAAAGTTAATCACTGAATATGGAAATATGAGGAACTCAATAACACATCGTTATATGGGTGGGCGATAAGTCATCACATTCTGAATTGATACAGGATCTGTGCTTGCCTATCTTTTTACCAGCACCCGCTGGTTACAGCCCCTGGACAGAGTGCGCAATAATCAGGGATTCTGTTATCTGCCCCAGAAATCAGGAAGCTTGACATTTTAATTATCCCGTGAGGCCTTACCATGAGTTACGCTTACCCTGCCCACAGTTGTGGAATATTCAGAATAGCACACAAGAGCTCCTGACTGCCGCCTGAAACCTTCCAGAGTCTAGAGCTGAGCCCGGAATAGTCCCTCTGCCCAGCCTCCGCAGCTCCCCCCCACCCCCGCCGCCCCTGCCCCAGATATGCACATCTTTCCTCCCTGCATCAAATCTTATCAAAGGTTAGTCATTCCAGCAGATGGGAATGGAGGGCAGAGGTGGTTAACTGTTGTGAGTGATCGGGGAGCTCCTTTCTGCTCCCCGTCCTTAGAATCTCGGTCTGCTCAAGGCCAGCCCAGGCCTTCCTGTGTGGCTCAAAAATGTATGTTCTGCTCAGCCCTGGAGGTTTTATTGATTAAAATATTGTGTGTTCCTGTAAAATATGGTGTTCCCCACGATTCTTATGTTTCTGCTGGCGTTGCTATTTGTTTATTTTTATGAACAGGGTTTTACCTCAATAGATTCCTGAACAGTGGTCTCTTAAAATTTGTCCTTTTCAAATAATATGCCTTGAAAATGTATACAGCGTTGCCACTGACTAAGGAGGGGGGGTCCCGGAAGGTGACCGAAGATCCTCTGTTCTAGCAGAATTACCTACATAAACTGTTGTTTTTGTGAATTTTTTACCAAGGAATATTAATGGTCACCTAGTGAAAAAAGCTTTCTGTGTTCATGTAAGTTTGGGAAAGGCCACATCCAACAAAAGAGAACAGTTCCTTCACTGTAGGATTTCTCAAAATCTTCAGTATGCCAGTGCGTAGGAAGGAACTTCAAAATCGAAAATAACCTTGTCCAAACGTGCCCCAGAAACCCCGCCTCTGTGAGCACCTCCAGTGCTCCAGCAAGCCCAGTTTGGGGAGTGTAGCCCTAAGGCAAGCCCTACATTTTCGGGACGACGACACAGCGAACACACCCGGGGAATGCCTGACGCGGAGTGAGTGTGCGCCGAGCGTGCCTGGCTTCCCGGCGGCCGGCAGTGGTATGGGAAGCATCCCGGCCGGCCCTCGGAACCTGGAAGGCCAAACTTCAGCCTTCTGCTTGTCTGCCCCCCAACTTCCTTTTCTCACAAGCTGTCACCCTTCCTCTCCACTATCTCCAGATGGGGTGTCGGGGGGTGTGGTTGTCCAAATGCCGTTCCTCTCTGGAGAGCAGGAGCATGTCCTACTTTTTATTGGTACAAAAATTCAGGACGGTCTCCTTTGACCAAACCGAAAGAGAGACCTGCTGTGGCACGTCGCTCGTGCTGGCTGTGACCCCGTTCGCCGAGAACGTCGGGGAAGCCAGGTCTCCGCACGCTCGCGTCCTTTCATTCTTGGGAGCAGTCTGGTGGTTCGCTGGGTTGAAGCCCATGAGAGCCCTCCTGCTGTCCCTTTGTGTGGCCGTGGCGTGCTCTTGTCCCCTTGGCTGCTGTGGGGGACAACTGATGGTCTGTTTCATGGTTTCTCAGGATGAGAGTGAAGAAGCTGCCCATGATTTTGGCCCTGCACCTGAAGCGGTTCAAGTACATGGAGCAGCTCCACAGGTACACCAAGCTGTCTTACCGGGTGGTCTTCCCGCTGGAGCTCCGGCTCTTCAACACCTCCAGTGACGCCGTGAACCTGGACCGCATGTACGACCTGGTGGCCGTGGTGGTTCACTGCGGCAGGTGAGGGCAGGCGGGGAGGCGGGGTGCTGGCCGCACGGGGAGGCTCGGGCTCGTGCTCACACCCGAGTAGACCCCGCTGTGCCTTTCTGGGGCCCTGAGACTCCGTGATATGGTACTTTTGAGGTTGTCTTCCAAGCTCTTTCTTATCAGTGCAAAATAAATCTAAAATGTACTTTTTAAAAAAAATTTTTTTTAAATATACTCTTAAAAATATTCTTTATGCCATTTGTAGTCTTTACCCAATCAGAAAAAAAAGAGAATAAGAGAGAAGTCCCCTAGATATGGAGATGCGAAGCGTTTTGCTGGAAGTCCTTTTGAGCAAGTATTTTTTTATTCCGTAGCTGTAGATAGAAGCATGGAAAAGTCCGTTGAAAATTCACCCATTTGTGATCCTGTGCTCAGCTGGGACAGGTTTCTGTTCTCTCTTTCCATGCTGTTACTCTGGCTTTATTCTTCATGGCACTCATTACCCCTTGAAATATCTTTATATTTTGGTTTGTTCATTGCCTACCCAAGCCTTACCCCAGGAAAGTGGGAGCTTTGTTTTCATCACTGCTTTTCTGTCTGACAGCCAGAAGAGAGCCTGGAACACAGTAGGTGCACAGTCGTCGTTTGTTTGTATTTGTCAGGCTTGAATATCCGCTTTCCCCACTGGACTGAGGATCTTTAGAAGACCGATGTTTTTGCATCTTCGCCAAAGATTCCCTTAGGCTCAGCACAGCACCGCCACGTGGGTCCTCATACGTTGTGGCCAAACTAATGGGGGCGGAGACATGACCTGTACCAGTTCTCTGTCCTGATGAGAGGGTTGGTTCTCGTAAACCACTGCTTATGCAGAGCTGCATAGTTTTTTTAAAGAAGGAAATGTTAACTTGATAACTTCTCTTTGTTCTTTTCCAGCGGTCCTAACCGTGGGCATTATATTACTATTGTGAAGAGTCATGGCTTCTGGCTTTTGTTTGATGATGACATTGTAGAGGTTGGTATGCAGGTTACAGTCTGTGCCCTAGCCCCACTGTTGGGTATTCTGGGGAATGTGCATGTGTGGACATTTCCTAAAACAGGCCTGTTTTCCCCTAATCTGGCTTCAAAACAATTTACATTTCTCTCATAACTCAACCCTGCTGCTCTTCATTCTCTGTGGAAAGGCAGAAAGGGGTGTGATGGGGACTCAATGCTGTGTTCTTGTTAACTGATCCGCCATAGATGTGGGATCTGTCACTGAAATCATATTTATATTATACGTAAGTCCTGTTTTCCACTGCAACCGAAACCTTCTCTGGTACAGACCAAATAATAAACTTAAATAAAAAAAAGTTCTACTAGAATTCTTTCATGATACCAAATTTTCTTGTATTGATCGTTAAAAATACTTTTTCAATCTGTTGGACCTGAAAATCGTTCTATCACATCAAGGGTTCCGTGTATTGATTTTGTTATAAAGGAATACTAGCTGGGAGAATTCTACTCTCAGACAAGGTCCACTTTAGCTCATAGGGCGATACTAAAGGGAATGAGCTCTGATGACCTGAAAGAATTAAGGTTTTTCCCAAGACCCCCCGGCTTACCCTTTGAAAGAAGCCCTGGCTTCCTCAAAGACTGCTAACATACGGCGGCCTCAGAGATTAAAGGGTGGCTTTCCTCCTCAACAATTTGCAAGTTACGTAATTGTGCCCCTTTGTCAAGTCTGGGGCATTGCCCAGTTGCTGTTGAGAGTTCCTAGTTGTGATTTTAGAAGAGTGTTTCTTACATTTTCTCATTCATCCTGCTTTTCTTTCCTTCTCACAGTCCTCATGTTAAAAACAATGGTATTGTTTTGTGTCTCTTTTGTTGCAGAAAATAGATGCCCAAGCTATTGAAGAATTCTATGGCCTGACATCCGATATATCAAAAAATTCAGAATCTGGATATATTTTATTCTATCAGTCAAGAGAATAACTTAAAGACCTGCGGGACTAATTCAAATGGGGGGAAATGTTCCAAGCACTCTTCCGTGGTTTCCCTGCACACTTTCCTCCCCAGCGGCCCACCAGGGACACGACGCCAAGTCCGACGGTCTGGCTCTGTTAGACTTTCTCTCCCTTTGTTTTTTTTTGTTTTTTTTTTTTTTACATGCAGCACTACTTGTGGTTTTATTTTAGTCTGAGGTAGTGTTAACTGCAATCAGATTGTAGTAAGATTTATATGAGTAACAATTGCTAATTTGGGGATCGGGTAAATGCCCCACCACTGGCTGTGTCTGGCTGAAGCCGAGTGACATTTCCTGCGAATGTCTACAGTCTGTTTTGGGTCTCTGCTGAGCGGCCTAAATGCCTCCCGGGATCGCGTCTCAGTGCATTCCTCTAACTTGTCCCTGGAAGCACCGCTACCCAGTTTTTGCTGCTGTGCCTCTTTTCTGCCAGGAGGACAGAAGAATCGGGTAGATGTTCACCTTTTAGGGCTGCAACTATAGCTTTAAGTTTGTGCAAGTGAAAACATTGAACAGTGAGTAACCTCAATACTAAGACCATCCTCCAGGTGGAACAGGGTGAAGAGAAGCTGTTCCTGGGGGCTCGCGCCTGCCCCGGCTTGTGCTCTCTCTCTGCCAGCCTTGAGAATCCCCGAGGCTAGGAAGGTAGGAAGCTCAGGGCAGGCAAAGCCAAGAGGAGGAAGCTTTCGTGGACAGTGAGAAGTTACTTTTCTTATCTTTCTACCAAAACCACGCGTCAGGAAAATAACCCTGTGCTGTCTGTTCTTAGTGACCCTCGGCTTCCATGAGGTCCTGTGAGTCGTATCTGTTCTCTCTGGCACTGCTAAGCTTTCCCGGGTGTCATTCCAGGCCTGCTGGTGTTTTGCAGTCTGTGGTCACCGGGCTGAGACACCGCGGTGACTGCTTCCGGCCCAGCTCTCCTTGGCCGGTCAGCACCCACGTCCTTCTCTATCAGGAAGGACAGCGGGCGCTGCAGCTTCACCACCATCGGCCGCTTGGCTTTTTCGCATTTCCGTCTGTTTATTGAGGTGCTGGCGAGCCCTGGGGCTAATGTGGAACCTTCCCTAGAGGGATTACTGGAGTTAGCTGGGTGTGAATGTGGGTCAGAGGAAGTGTGAGTGGGTGGGCGGAGGAATGAACAAAATGGTGGCGTCTCTTTGGCTCAGACTCCTAGAATGCTTGACAAGACAGTTTATGGAAGAACCTCATCTCACTAGAGTTACTTTTACCTTTTTCACTTTTGTTATATATGTATTTATTAGATCATTTGAGTATTGGTACCTTTTATTAAAAGGGTCAATTTGGTATTTTGCTGTTGAGCTGGTTTTTGGATTCTTACAAATAACTATGAGTCCTAGATTTTGGCTTCCTTTGGGAAGTCAGTTGACTTCCATACACTATAATATACTGTGAACGTATTATTTTGTTACCTAATAAATCAGCGAATGAACATGCAGATGTTGGGCATAATGTGAACTAAAATGGAAATCGAAAACGTTAGTGGCCATTTTGTAAAATGAAGAGCGTAGCACTTTATCTAGATGAAAACTGGATTCTTGTTTTTGACATATCTTGAACTGTTTATTGCTCAGAACTTAAATAAGCATGCCGACACTTCATTTGTTCATGCTTGAAGTGAAATGTTTTACTTTTCACTGGAGAAGACAAAAACAGGGTGATCTTCACGTTATTGTTTTATACAAGTGATACCTTGCCTTGTTTAGAGGCAAATTCATATTTATAAATATTTTGTCTTTTTTTCCCTCCATGAAACATATGCAGTAATCAATTACCTAGAAGGTGAGTATTTATTCTGTTTTTAAGGAGAGACACTTTGCAATTGAAGGTGACTGATACAAGGAACTGTTTGTACTATATATAACCCATATATTTGACTGCAGGTTGCAAAGTTTTTTAAAAAAAAATGGTTCATATCTAATATATTTGGAACTGGTTCATAAGAAAAACTATTAAAATTATCTTTGAAATGACTCTTGAAACTAATTTATTAGAAACAAAAAGTTTCAATTGGAGACCTACCGAAGTAATATCTAAATGCTAAGTCATAGGTTCAGTGCATTTTCTTTATTATTATTATTAATATTATTTTTTTGTATGTGTAAAGAGTTTTTCCCAGTGACTTAAGAGAAGAAACTGAAAGGGTCAGTTAGAATTCAGTATTCCTGGAGAGAGGTTAGGAGTAAAGAAGAAGTATGGAAGGTAATGCAAAGGCATTAAAATGGTTGTGTGATGCAGGAAAAGAAGATTGGAGAAAGACCAAAACACACTTATCCACCGACACTCCATCAGATTTTTAAACTTTAGAGCTATCTGATCATTTCTTTCCTCTTCGATAAATGAACAAACACTAGGCAGCTACATTTCCCCCTATCATTTCACTTTACATAAAGACAGTAGCATGCAAACACTTTATTTTTCACCCGTCATTCATCGTATAAAGCAGAGAAAGATGTGAGATGTGTGAGACCATTCTGAGGTCAACGATAGCACAAAGGCTCAGCAATATTCCCTCAAATCGCCGGGGTTTTGTGTGTCATTTTCTGGCAGGAGTTAGAGTAGGCCTGCTGTATTTCTTTTAAATGCTGCAGGTTTTAGAATAAGTTACAGTGTTTTACACTTAAAACAGAGAAGAAATATTTGCTTTATTGGTTACTTACTAGCTGAGCATCTAGATGTATGGTACAGTTTGCTAAAAAGGCATTTGTTTAAAAGCCTCTTTTGGCAAAATGCTGACATCCAGTCTGGTTACACGGATGCATTTTCCATTCCAAGGCAGCATGAAGTGGGCTGGTTCGCCAAGGAACGATACAAGAGGGTGTCGGTTCAAATTGGAAGCCAGTCGTATTTGGTTTTACGGCCTGGCATATTTTGGATTTCAGATGAAATGGAAAAAAAAAGACAGGAATGGTCCCTATGCATTTATTTTCATGGATATGCTTAATTTCATGGGCATGCCTAACAATGAACTATGTTCTAACTGGAGCTTAGGACTTATTTTAGATATTGGAGTGTAGCTTTATTACAGATGGATTTTATCTTTAAACATTGCATTTTGATCAACTTTGTATATTCACGTGTATTAAAATATCGTGCCCTTAATGTTTTGCCCTCATTTGCTATTATATGGTCAAGGCATTTATCAGCACTATTGTGAATAACTCATGTAAATGGCATGGGTCAGGGAAAATTATTTCCTACTTTTCTGCCTAATTAAATTTGTTTTCCAATATTACATTAATTTATTTTTGGCTTCCATTTCTTTGTAATCAAAATAGTTACTGTATTTGTATGGCATTCATTTGATTTTGTTGCTAAAAAAAGTTTAGTTTTTATTTAAAATAATCTGTACCTTAATTTTCTTTTAATGTAACCAATTCAAGCACTTTAAGCAATAACGTCAATCTTGTGAAAGTTCAATCAGTTTAACACCCTGCCTCTAAAATTGTTTGCAAAAAAATAAATAAAATAGGAATTCCCTTCCTAGAGAATTACATCTTAGTAATGTTACACACATGGACTTAAAGTCCTTTTTATAAAATGTGAGTTATTGGCAAGTCTCATGTCTGGGTAATCATTCCAAACTTAATTTTGAAGCAGTGGAAATGTAAAGAACCTTCTGGTTATTGTGATTTATAAATGCAGGGCTACTGTCAAGGTTGATAAAGTCGGTATTCTGAAGGTAACTCAGTCCTGTTTTTGAGTAAAAAAAAAAGATCAACAGAAGTAATCCAGAAACCTACATTTGGGGAATAGCAAATTGAGGCTATCAGTGGGGGGAAAAAAAATTAGGTTCAGGTATATTAAACATCACAGTGAATTCCTTAGCTGGGACTCTGCATATAAAAATCACCTTTTACCAGTTACGAAATAGAAGATCCATTCCGCAAATAAGAAAGTGGCTTCCAGAATCTGATTTCTAGGCCCGAGCGGGAGTATGACCCTGGCCCTCTTGTACTGACAGCCAGCCCCTAGGCTTCTGGATGGTTTCTGAGCTGTGGGGGGGCCCCCAGCAGGGTGCACACCACTCCCTACAGGGGCCTGGCTGGGTGGAAGCAGCATGTTGTCTCCTTCCCGAGACTGAGACTCGAGCTTGCTGTTAGATGCTCAGGGCTCGGCCCCTGCTCCCCAGGCCAGTCCCTTCAAGGGGTCCATGTGTGGGCAGGAGATTGTCATCTGAATGCATTTGCCTGGGCCCAATTATGGGAAATAAAAACAGACCAATTTCCATCTGTCTTCTCTCGGGGCAAGTCAGCCAAACCTGACTGAACTGGGAAGCCACCTGGAGCTATCATGACTGTTGTAGGAAGGGAAGACCTTAGGAAAGTCTCTTTTCTAGGCCTGGTTCTGTCCATCTGTTAAATGGGGTTATGCAGGATAGGTGTGTCCCCACCAGCAGAACCCAGTTTCTGGGGAATGAGATGTGTTCTCCATTTATCCGCCATTTCTGTACATTGATACCTAAAACACCTTTAACAGAAGAAGGCTTCCTTTACCTCTATTTATATACATGCAGATAAAAATCCTTGTGAAGTCATTCTCCCCCCTGAGGGAAGATTTTGATTGTGGGGATGGTACTAAACACAAACCGCTTAGACTTGTCCTAGAGATGCCCCAAGTGGAGAGATTTCTAATGAAGTGATTATTTAGCACCTATTACACGCCAGATTTGTTAGGACTTGGGGGACAACAAAGGGGAGCAGAGACCCCCTTCCTCATTGTTTACCTCAGGGGAAAAAAAAAAAGTCTGTGGAAAAGCAATTTAAATTATGGAAATACTGCGCCTGAGGGGAATTCACAGCTGAGCACCGATTGGCGTTTGGCCTGGGTTTGGCCTGGGTCTCACGGAGCAGATGGGCAGTTAGATAGAGCAGGCCCATCCCTTTCTTCCCTGGGCCCCCTCTTGGAGACCCACTTGCCTCCCTGCCTGCTCCTCTGAGGGAGGGCACATTTTTAAAAACAGTGTAAATCTGTTACATTGTGGGGATGGCCCTGAGCATTTTGACTCTTTTTTTTTAAAAGATTTTATTTATTTATTTGACAGAGAGAGACACAGCGAGAGAGGGAACACAAGCAGGGGGAGTGAGAGAGGGAGCAGCAGGCTCCCCGCAGAGCAGGGAGCCCGACGCGGGACTCGATCCCAGGACCCTGGGATCATGACCTGAGCCGAAGGCAGTCGCTTAACCAACTGAGCCACCCAGGCGCCCGAGCATTTTGACTCTCAATTTCATGTCAGAGGAGCCAGAATTTTGAATGTCTTAACAGAGGGTTTTATGAATAAAATAAACAATCCTTTTACATTATTACCAAATAATTAACAGCCTGTCCAAACGTTCGCAAAACCGATCCGGGCATGAGCGTTTCTAAGCTATATGACTCAGTGACTTTATTGACTTATCAACCTGTGTTCTCCTTTTTGAGCTCCCTTATGTTTTCAAAGTGCTTTGAGCAAAGCACGTGAGGAGCTTACAAACGAGAAGCCTCCTTTTGGTTGTGAGACACCAGTCAGAAACATTAAACGTTGTGAAGAGAATTCCTAATTTTGTGCCCATTTCCCACGGGATGATTCATAATAAAGTATTAATGACCCCAGGGTATCCTAGTCATGTTGTGCGATGCGTCTTCACTTTCTCCCCTCCCTCGAGGGAGCACACGGGCCACACGGGCTCCGTTAGGCAGCGTGAGGTTCCACCGAGGCTCGCCATGAGAAGGCCGGGCGCTTGTGTGGGTCGAAACCCTGTTTTGTTCTTACCTCCTCCTCGTACTGCGGAGCTTGGAGAAGAAACATAGCTGTGGACTTGACTTGGCAGGAGGCAAAATAATGTGATCGTTAAAGCCACCATTTCTATGTATTTAACCAAGTTCTCCTGTGATTCAACTCAACTGCATTTTTATTAAAGAGTCTCTCAGTTGACCTTGCCTGAGAGAACATCCTGTGCTGAGATAACCGAAAATAAACACAGGAACAATTTAAGAGTGAGCCTTCATCCCTCCTGAAGCAAGCCAAATATCTTCACTGGAGAGCTCACCTCCAGGTTGAGAATTGCCTGTATCCCATGCTGAGGGGTAGAAAAATATTTTATGAAACCTGTGTGAAGACTAATTCTCTGTCCCGCTCCCCCAGAATAACTTGTTTGAAAAAGTGAAAAGTTGCTTCTGCATATTTTTCCATCTCTGCAACCCCCCCGCCCCCCGCCAAGGCCAGAGAACAAAAATAAGTAGGAGTTGCCAGCCTATGTAGGTCGTCTGTGCCAATCTGAGGCGTCAGCAGAAGTAGGGGTGAAGGCTGTGGGGTGGAGAGGATCCCTCTTCCTGGATGTTCGTTGATGGCCCTGGCTCTCAATTATGTCCTCTGAGAAGTCAGTTTATGAGGGACAGACTTAACCTGAGAATCTGCCCTCAAGTGAGAATTTGGACAGAATGTGGAAGAATAAGGGGGTGGGGCTCTCCGAGGCATCAGAGGAAGGGAATCAGGTTAAGACCCTTCTAGCCTGGGTCTCGCTCCTGCACCTGGCCCAATCTACGTTTGCCCGCAGGGTCAGGTGAGCCCCAGTGAACCCCACAAGCACCTCTAGCTGATGTACAGCCTACAGAGGCCGTGCCATTTCTGTTACTGCCCTGATCTGGATCGCTGACAGAAGAATTTTAGTCTCATTCAAAAGTAGTGTGGAAGAGCCCTACCGGACTTGGACTCAGCTCCAGGTTCCAGTGGGCGGGCGGGGGGGGTCACTAGCAGGTGCTCTCAACAGAGCACGTGGGGCAAGCAACAGCTCAAGAGCTGAGTCCGATCTGAGTTCAAGTCCTCGCTGTGGCATCTGGTCGGAGGATGCTGGAGATCCTTCCCCTCAGTCAGATGTTGGACATGATGTTGGGCTCCGGGTGCTAATGAATGGTGTTTGGCAAAGGGGCCCTTCTTGCACAGATGCTGGAGGGGGATAAAAACACAACTGCCGAGAACAATGGAAAGCCTAGAGGAACTAGTGTCAGTGATGAAGACGTTCTGGGGCACCGTGCTCTCCTGCTTCCTTTGATCTAATCCTCCCCACATCTTCCAGGCCCCAAAGACAAGACCAAACCGAGCAGAGAACAAGAAAAACAGCCCCGACAGGCGGGAACTAGCTCACGACAGCCACGTTTTGGATGTTGTTAGGAGCTGACCCGGTGGCTCCGGCCGGGCCGCAGCGTTTTCCGGCTGGACACAATGTCACGGAACACCAGCCTCAGTCAAGGTCACGCTGTGACCGTGATGAAGTGACACAAGAGACAAGACCCCTTCATAGTTTTATCTACGCACAGGCAAAAACAAGGTCACTGCAAACCACAAACTGCCAAACATTCCTCCCTCCCACCAAACCTGAGTCACTGCCGCCCCTTTACTCACTGTCCCAGGTGAGATTCAGCCACGACCAAAGAATTATCCCCACTTCCAGACAGCTCCCAATCCAGAGTGAACCCCTGTTCCTTGGACCCTCCCCCAAATGACCCAACTGAAGCCCCAATCCCATAGGTTCTTTCTGCACGCTCTTACTGAGCTGCCCCATGCTTCCCCACCATGTGTGGTCTCACTGCCATGAGCATTAAACACGATTCGTTCAACCCCAGTTGTGTTCCTGTTTGGTCTGGCTGGAGAGCATCCACAGAGGAGTGTGCTAGACTGCGATAAGCCACTTCCCTGGGGTCAGCCTGGATCTGCTGTTCTTGTGGCTGGAAGAAAAATGAGCCACACACATTCAAGGTTGTCATTAGTGTCCGGGTACGTAGCTGGTCTACAGGAACTCCTGCCCAGAGGGGAAGGTGGTGGTGGTCTAGATGCCAAGAGAGGCTTCTTAAAGTAACTGGATAAATCTGGACTCAGGTTTTCCTAACTTGTAAAATGAAGTTAGAGGAGGATTGTGATGTGCAGAAACTGCTGGAAAGTATGGTAGGCCTTGTAACATTAACGAAGACCTCTTCTAGGCGTGAAGCTTCAGACGTGAAAGAGACGCTCTCTGTCTTCAAAGAGATCATTTTCTTCTCTCCTTTGTCCCTTTCACATCTGAAGCTTCACGCCTAGAAGAGGTCTTTGAGTAAAAACAAGTGCTTCATTATCAAGCAGAAGCTTGCGTGGAAGAACCTAAGAAGAGTAGAGGACAATTGATTACTGGTCCCATTTAGCTTGTTAATGTTACAGGCGGGAAGAGAAGAATAGAAGAAGAA
Organism: Mirounga leonina; assembly: GCF_011800145.1. Classification (NCBI taxonomy): domain Eukaryota; kingdom Metazoa; phylum Chordata; class Mammalia; order Carnivora; family Phocidae; genus Mirounga; species Mirounga leonina. Next base: position 40,247,040 of record NW_023270323.1, read on the forward strand.
GGGGAAAAAATGGCATCACCGAGGAACTGATAGAAAGTGAAGTTAAGTGAAACATCTGACAGCTACTTCGGTATTTTGGAAGGTAACAGGGAGAGTGCCCCACGGCAAGCCAGAGAAGATGACAAGGCATAATTTTAATCCTTACAGTTTTGCCCAAGTGCAAACATACCGTTCTCTCTCTTTTTCCCCCCTGCTATTCACAATTTGGTTAAAATTCTGAAAGATTTTATGTATTTGACAGAGAGAATGCGCGTGGATACTCAGGAGCAGGGGAAGGGCAGAGGGAGAGGGAGAAGCAGTCTCCCCATTGAGCAGGGAGCCCGATGCGGGGCTCGATCCCAGGACCCCGAGATCATGACCTGAGCCGAAGGCAGATGCCTAACCGACTGAGCCACCCGGGGGCCCCCACAATTTGGTTAAAATTCTTTGCAAGCTATTGGTTTTTGTGCACACAGACTGTAAGACCTCTGCAAGAGTGATACGGGGGTAGAGATTCATTTATTGTTTTTGAATTTCTGGAAAATCGTTTTGCCCATTTTGGAGCAGTCTTACATTATTCTTGCTGGAGGCATTTATTTATAATCATGTCTGCTGACTCCAAACTATAGGATATATCATAGAATTTTAATTACCTTAGGCTCAGGATTATTCTCTTCTCCATTTAGATATCTGAGGGAGTGATGTACGGACAGAAAGTCTATAGCGACATTCGAGAACAGGAACTGGGAATGATGGAATGAGGTACGTGTGAGAAGGAAATCCAGGGAGAAAAGTTGCAAAGCAGAGCTGAAGGGAACAGGGAGAAATAGTTCTTTTTCTTAGGGATGGCTGGTTAGTGCGTGACTTCTGTCACACTAAGATTTAGATGAAGCTGACTGATGGGATCTATTCTAAAATAGATTTCAGGGAGAGCAGATTATATAAATAAATACACACATACATATTTAAACTTTATTATAAGAAAGTAGAATAGAATACTGAACCTCCATGAACCCACGACTCGTCTTCAACAGTTAATTACGGCTGGTCTTGTTTTAGACTGATAGAATCTTCAGATTGCACTGGAAAGTTACCAAAACTCATAAGTCTCCAACTCTTCTGGGTATCTAAACACATAAAGGATAAATTTATGAGGTGTTAGCACAGTTCAGATGAACAACCCGCTTTAAGTGATTACCCGTCTTCTTTGTCATTCGTCTAGCTTGAAATAATGTGTCATTCCTTGAACCTGAAATGTTTCTGCATAAATGTGGAAACATTTTTGCAATACAGAGGTTTTACGCTTGAAGTAGGCTTAACTTGCATAATGGCTAAATAACAAGATATAATGAAACTGAAGCTGCGGTGTTTGAGGGTGACCACATTTTTTTTTATTTTATTTTATTTATTTATTTGACAGAGACAGACACAGCGAGAGAGGGAACACAAGCAGGGGGTGTGGGAGAGGGAGAAGCAGGCCTCCCGCTGAGCAGGGAGCCTGACGCGGGGCTCGATCCCAGGACCCTGGGATCACGACCCGAGCCGAAGGCAGACGCTTAACGACTGAGCCACCCAGGTGCCCCGAGGGTGACCACATTTATTTGGAAAATTATAGTGAAAATAATGGCTCTTCTATTAGTTATGAGCTAATCTAGATTATAAAATATAGTCTTACAAATGTTTATGCAGAAGTGCAAAGTTTTGGGGCACCTGGGTGGCTCAGTCAGGTAAGCATCTGCCTCTTGAACTCAGATCAGGTCTTGATCTCAGGGTCGTAAGTTCAAACCCCACGTTGGACTCCATGCTGGGTGTAGGGCCTACTTAAAAAAAAAACATTTTTTTAAATGCAAAGTTTTACAGCTCCTATCTGTCTCACATGCCTTCTCTTCTAGGTCTTCACCTTTCCATCTACCCCTTATCTTTCTGGAATTTTCCCAGAGGGATGGGGCCAGGCTCAATATTTCTATTTGTCTTCACCCTTTCCTGTTGGTATTTTCCCTCCTGGCATGTCATGAACAGATTTCATTGATTAATAGATTAAATTGAAGAATGCCAAAGCAGAAAGGAAGTTCCCAGTTAACAGTGCAGATTTTCCAAAGCTGAGACAAGGAACCGGAAGCCCTGAGATCTTAGCAAGACTTGCTTGTTTCGCTTTCCAAGCAGGTATGAACTAGAGTAAGGAAGGAGGGACTGGCGGACGTCGCCTTCGGCATTGAAGCAGGGCCACCTTGTGTGTGGTGGACCCTCAAAGCAGGAAAGGGCCGCAAACTCCGTGTTAGCTCTTCGAATCTCATCTCCACCTCTGCCTGCTGACAGAGCCTCAGAGCTGCAGGGGTCTGGGCAGGGACAGAGAAACGGGGTAGAGCAGAAACCTGAGGGTCTTATGCATGGGACTTCACCCTCCCCCACCCCATTGTCCAAATGAGCTAAGGCTGAGGTTTTCAAACTTTTCATTTAGTAGCAGTCTTTTTTGAAAAAATCTTACGTAGAACTTTACTGAGGGTATATGTAGTATTTTATATCGCATTTTATTAATATACATTCCTTTTATAAGCTAACTTTGCAAAATTAATGAGAACAATGAGGAGGCTACTTGATGACCATGATATTTTGAAAGTGGCAGTGTTTTATTGGTCTCAGCACCCAGTTATGAATTTTGTTTTGCTCACATAGGATTAAGAAAATCCAAGTTCACATAGACATATATATGATTATAAATAATACTTTGTTTTGTTGTTTTTCTGTTGTTTTTTTAAAAAGCTGTCTTGCAAATTCCAGGATTCTTTTCAGTAAAGAAAAAGAGTGGGGAACTTTTATTTTTGTAATCTTCATAAAAATAAGTTAACCTCCCAAGTTAACTCAGTTGGAAGTCTCCAGCGAATTTAAATTTGACTTATAACTGGAGTATGTCTGTTGATTATTAAGCCAAGTTATATTTAAATAGTGAAATCCTAATGAAAACCTTCCTGGAACCCCTGAAGCAGGGTTCCATGGAACACAGTTTGAAAACTACCAATCTGTTATTCAAAAGGTAAGGCTTCCATGGAGCACCTGGGTAGCTCAGTCGGTTAAGCATCAGACTCTTGGTTTTGGCTCAGGGTCCCAGGGTTTTGGGATCGAGCCCCATGTCAGACTCCAAGCTCAACGGGGAGTCTGTTTGAGATTCTCTCTCTCCCTCTCTCTCTGCTCCCCCCCCCCCACGCCTGAGTGCTCTTTCTCTTTCTCTCTCTTTAAAATAATAAATCTCAAAAGGTAAGGCTTCCTTTATTTCTTTACCCAAACATCTTTCAACCTTTAATGCTGCCCTTTCGTGGCTTTCTCCCCCTTTAAAGAGCACGTTGAGCTGATTTTTTTTCCGTTATCTTTATGGAGGTGTAACTGACATATAACATTGTATCCATTTAAAGTGTACAAGGTAATGATAAGATATACATATATGCGGCAAAATAATTACCACAATTACCTTAGTTAACATCCATCACCTCAAATAGTTCCAGTGTTCTGTTTTGGATTTTTGTTGTGAGAACTTTTAAGATCTGCTCTCTTAGCAACTTTCAAGTAGGGTTGAGCTCATTTTAACTCTGTTTCACTAAGATAGCATTGTTGGTCAGAGGATAGAAAGGAGGATAAAGTAGCCAGCCCATTCTGCCTGGGTGGATTCCAGTGCCAAGTAAAATCATCAAGTAGGTGGACTTAATTCTCATGGCTTCTTCAGTCCTTCCATCAAGAGTCTCCCTCTCTGCAGTATCTCATGACTCAGACCCTATTTTCTGCAAGGTGTTTGCTGTGAACTGGTAAACCAGTTCAGCTGCTATGTCTACTGATACTCTTTTGCAAGTACTAGTTATTTGTATTACATATTTATTGAGCAATTGCTACGTGTGAAATACTACTCTAAGTACATTACATGAGTTGCCTCCTTGGGTTCCCATAACAACACTGTGAAATGGGGTCGAGTAGTATCATTCCCATCTAGGGATGGGCAAACTAAGGCTGACACTTACGAAGCTTTGTTCTGGTACCACCAAAGCTACCTGGTTTGAATTCCAGGCACAAATGCTGAGGTGGTTCAGAACCAAGCTTTTGTTCATCGGAAGAATAGATTTTCCATAAGTAACACAGCAATTAAGAGCACAGGTTTTGAAATCAAATTAACATGAATTAGAATATAGGCTCTGCCATTTACCAGTGGTGTGTTCTTGGTCGGTCTCAGTTTCCTTATCTGTAAAATGGGGATGATGATAATAATAGTACTTATGTCTAAGTGTTATGGGATTAAACAAAATGAAGTATATCAGACACATAGCACAACTCTTGCCTCTGTGTTCAGTGCATTCAATACATTCGATGCTGTAAGTGTTCAGAAACTGTTAGTTGTTAGTGTGTCATTATTAATTCATTAATAGGTCTGGACTAGCTGAACACAATGGTACCACTCCAATCTTCCACTTATGCACATATTTAAAATAGGAACAAATGAAGTTGCTGGATTAATTTAAGATAAGCAGTAGGACTATGCTAACACCATTTAGATTAATTTTTTAAAAGATTTTATTTATGTATTTGAGATAGAGAGAGAGCATGCCCAAGAGAGAGCATGAGTGGGGGGTCAGGGGCAGAGGGAGAGGGAGAAGCAGGCTCCTGAGATCATGCCCTGAGCTGAAGGCAGACACTTAACCGACTGAGCCACCCAGGCACCCCAGCACCATTTAGATTAATTCTTTTATTCTTTTGAGGTCTGATCAATTCTCTGAGAGACACTAGCTCATGTTTGGTGTCTGCTGTGGCCTGGTTCTAAGGTTAGTGTGTGTGTGTGTGTGTGTTGTTTTTGTTTTCGTTTTTTGTTTTCATGTAAACCTGTTGTTTTAATAAATGAAACATTCATGGCTTAGATTTTAAATTGCATTTATAGATAAGGAACACTTCTAGGCCCAAACAGGTTAACAGTGAAGCTACTGCAGTGGGCAGGCATGCGTGCCCCCCTCCCTCCCCCCTCCGCCACCCTATTGCCCCCTTTCCCCTGCCCCAAGTATTTTAAGCCTAAAGAGCAGAGACTTAACGTCAGAGAACATAAGACGGGTGTTTTATATCTTCTTTTCCTTTAGGGCAACAAAGTCAGCAGATCAGGGTCTGGGCATAGGTGCATGCTCTTCCAGCCAACCAGTGAGAGAGAGAGCAGAAGGAGCTGAGGACATCAAGTCATCATTCCTGCACTTTGAGTGAACTTCGTCCGTAAGCAGCTTTGGGACAAGTTTTACCCCCTGGGAGCTGTTTATGCTGCTGAGGTCTAAATCAGTCAGCATTTTCTCCAAAAGTGCGGTTTCTGCACTTGGGAAAGGACGAAAGGACAGGGGGCTTGCCGGCTGCAGGCCTTCCACGCGCACTGCAATCTCTCCTGGGCCCAAAGGGACAGTCACGGGGGGCCTGCGGTGACAACTTCTCACTTCCTGCCCAGCAAACCAGCTGCTCCAGATCTGTAGCAATTTCGCAGCCCCTTTTCTGAGCCATTTAGGGATCGGCCCCTGGGGTTTTTTGTTTTTTTTTTTTTTAATGTTTTATTTATTTATTCATGAGAGTCAGAGAGAGAGAGAGAGAGGCAGAGGCAGAGGGAGAAGCAGGCTCCCCGCCTAGCAGAGAGCCCGATGCGGGACTCGATCCCAGGACCCCGGGATCATGACCTGAGCGGAAGGCAGACGCTTAACCATCTGAGCCACCCAGGCGCCCGGCCCCTGGGGTTTTTTTAATTCAGAAACTCCATGCTTTCCCTAGCTCCAGTCCGACAACATGTTTATCTTTTCTTTGAAAAAATACTTTGCATTATTTTTGAAATAAAGAGACTTTGCCATTTATTTTTTGTTCATTCAACTTACATAAGTGATAACACAGATCATGATTACAGTTAAAAATTCAAAACTACCCTGTAAAATAGGGTAAAAACTGAAAGTCCCCTTCTCCTTTCTCCCAACGCATTTCCTTCCCCAAAGGTAACTAGTAATGAAAAGTTGTAGAAGGCCCTTCCAGACCTTTTCTTACATTAACACACATATATATGCAAGTAGATGTGTAAACATGCACGTGTTTACTTTTGATTTTTAAAACTTAAATGTTATTAAACGTTATTCTGCAGCTTGCTTCCCTGCAACTCAATTGTCTTGAAGATCTTTCTATATCAGAGCTACTTCGTTAAAAAAAATCATTGCATATAATTCTATAACATGGATGTACCATAACTAACCCCACAGAAGCACCATATGACTTAAGGTCAAAGAACCTTAAAGAACATTTAGGTTCTTTACTTGCTTTTATAAGCAACCTTGTAGTAGGTGTCTTTGCAAGGGACTCATGAAACTTTTTTTTTTTTAAAGCAATTTCTATGCCCCACATGGGGCTCGAACTCACAACTCCCGAGATCAAGCATTGCCCTTTGTTAAACCTTTTGGACAAAAGCTAACACTCAACTTCAGAACTCCTTGGGTTTATGAATGCCTAAAGAGATTTTTTAGTTTCGTGTGTGTAACACACACAGACCCTGGAGCCATCATCTAAGGAGGGTAATCAGAGACATAATTTTAAATTTGCTGGAAGACAGTAAAATGTGCTTGATGTCTATCCTCATCTGGGAGGATGGGATTCTTTCAAGTATCCTAGAGCCAAGACAGGCTTGAAAGTTGATGATATGTATTTTTCCACTGTTACCCTTTCACCAGGGTCTAGAATTTCCAACTGGTTCAGGTGTGAAACTTGTCTTTTTACTGAAGTGCTTTTCCCTTGATTTGTGATTGTTTTTTAACAGTTGCCAAAGTCACATGATTTAAATTGCAAATGCCACAAAATGTATTCTCCCGCTGCTATTCCCGAGATAAAATGTAGAGATCTGAAATTTGAAGGGTAGGACTTGGAAAGGAGCAGGTAGGACTTTAGAAGGGACTGTTTTAAAATCGTCATGAAAGTGATGCCTTCACTCCGTACTTTGACTTTAAAGTCTCTTGAATAATCTTGTTTGTCTGTCAGACAGTCACTGGGACGGTGATTAATAAACCCCCTCTAGCCTGAGTGGAGGTTTGCTTCAAAATCCTAAAGAGGCAGATGCACCAGGAGTCAGAGACAGGAATCCAAACCCAGACTACACCCGCAGCAGTGTCTCTCCAACCTGACCATGCCTCAGGGCCAGCCGGAAGCTTTCAGCAACATAGTCACCCCCATGTAGCCCACGTTTAACTGCTCACACCTTCTGCAGTGGTTACAGTTCATCCACGAGCATTTGTTACATCAGTGGAAACAAGTTATTAGTATGTAGTCTGTAATAATTACATTAATGATAACACTTATTACATTTATGCTTGTGGCTACTTGAATGATTATCGTAATATATTGGAAGATAATATTATGCTAGTAGACCAGCCTGAAAGAAGGTGACATATAGACTTGTGACAATGACAAATGTAAATCGGATACCTCTGTCTCTTCATTCCTCAGGCCCATTCCTTCACCTCCAAGACACACGTCAACCACATAGGTGTCTCTTCATGTCCACTGTCAAATGCCTAGTCCAAGCCACTTTTCTGTCTTGCCTGGACCAACCTTCTTGATTGCTCTCTCCAACCTATTCATGGCACAGCAGCCTGAAGGATTTCTTTTACCTTTTTATTTTGAAAAATCACAAAACTACAGAAAAGCTGCAAGAATAGAATAATAAGCACCTGTATACCTTTACCAAGATTTACTGATTGTGATTTTTTTTGCCCTATTTGCTTTCTTTCTTTTTTTTTTTTTTAAAGATTTTATTTATTTATTTGAGACAGAGAGAATGAGAGAGAGAGAGCACATGAGAGGGGGGAGCGTCAGAGGGAGAAGCAGGCTCCCTGCCGAGCAGGGAGCCCGATGCGGGACTCGATCCCGGGACTCCAGGATCATGACCTGAGCCGAAGGCAGTCGCTTAACCAACTGAGCCACCCAGGCGCCCTGCTTTATTTCTTTATATATGTATGTCTTATTACTATCACTTTACCATTATTATTACTATTTCTGCTGATCCACTTGAAAGTATGCTGGAGACATTATGGCCCTTCACTTCTAAATACTTCCATCTATATCCTCTAAGGACAAGATCATCCTCTTACATACTAACTACAGTACAATGATCAAATTTCCTGAATTTGACGTTGATTCAACACTATTACTAATAGTCCATGTTTAAATTTCACCAGTTGTCCCCAAAATATCCTTTATAATTTTTTTCTTGGATTGGATTTGGATTGGATTCATTTACATACATTTAGTGGTCACATCTTTAGCCTTTTTAAGTTAAGAACATTTAGGTTCTTTACTTGCTTTTATAAGCAACCTTATAGTAGGTGTCTTTGCAAGGGGCTCATGAAACTCTTTTTTTTTTTAAAGAAACTTCTATGCCCCACATGGGGCTCGAACTCACGACTCTTTTGTAAATTAAGATTTTTGAAGACTGCAGGCCAGTCTTTTATAGAACACCCCCTCCCTTTAGGTTTGTCTGAGGTTTCTTCACGAGTAAATGCAGGTGATTCATTTTTGGTCTGTTCCTCCTCAGAGCATCACATCAGGGGTCCGAGGGACCTTAAGTCATATGGTGCTTCTGTGCAGTTAGTTACCCTCCAGTGGCATCTCACTGAATAAACCTTTCCACACTCCAACTGAAAAGCACTGCACATCCAGGAAGCTGCTTCTCTCCACCTTACCTCCTCCCACCAACTCTTCCTCCCCTCCCTGTGCTCTGGCCACCCAGGGCTTCTTCCGGTTCCTCCAGCTGGTCAACCCGGTCCTTGGGAAACTCTTCCCACCCGTTCCTCCAGCTGGTCAACCCGGTCCCTGAGAAGCTCTTCCCACGCGTTCCACTTGCAGTTGGTCAGTCTGGACGGTCCAGGAGTTCAGCTATAGAAGAGACATAGACTAAGGAATTGCCATTATTTTGAAATGGAAGTCACTGCAAGATGATTTTTGTTAAAAACATTTCACCTCCCTAAGGCTACATGTGTTTTGCTCTCTTTGCTTCATCTTTTAATGCCAGATTGCCCAAAGAGCAGGGTGAGCTAGAACTGGGACTTGGCATACTCTGATGTGCCACCCGAATTCCATGTGACAGGCTTCAGTTTGGGTGTTTTGTTTTGTTTTTTAAGATTTTTTTTTTTTACAACAAGAGAATCTAAAAGGCAGCATTTTAAAAATCAACTTTTAATTTTAGACTACTTTAGATTTACAGAAAATTTGGCAAGGATATTCCAGAGTTCCTGTAAAACCCCTCCCCCTTCCCTCTGATGTTAACATCTCACATTACCTTGGTACATTTGTCAAAGCTAAGAAATCAAGACTGGCGTATTATTATTAACCAACTTCCTGACTTTATTTTGATTTTACCACTTTTCCCACTTCTGTTCTCTTTCTGTCCCTGGATCCCATCTAGGATACAGCATCACATTTAGACGTCATGTGTCCAGAGTCCACTCTGATCTGGAGCACTTTTGCCTCTCTTCCTTGTTTTTCATTATTTTTTTATTATTATTCAACAAACTTCTATTTTTATTTTTTAAGGTGTACAACATAGTGACTTAATATATATTTACATTGTGAAAAAATGACCACAATCAAGCTAGTCGTCATGTTTTTCATGATCTAGACAGTTCTGAGGAGTTCTGGTCAGAGAATTTATAGAATGTCCTTCAATTTCAATTTGTCTGATGCTTTTCTCATACTTGGATTGAGGATGTGAATTTTTGGAAAGAAATCCTCAGGGGTGAGGTGTCTCCTCATTGCATGCAGTCATGGACTTATCACTGTCGTGTTAATCTTGGTCCTTCGGTGAAGGTAGTATCTGCAGGCTTCGCCACTGTAACATTATTTGTCCCATGCCATATTCTATTCTTTGGAAACAAGTCACTAAATCCAGCTCACATTTGGGCGTGGGAGACAAAGTCAGCTTTAAAAACTTTAGTGCACATGCTAGTTTTGCAATTTAGAATTTAAATTTTTTTTCCTTTCAACTACTTCTGGGGGCAGACGGGCTATCTTCTTTTGAAGTGTTGTAATCAGACCCTGCTTCAATACCTCCCTAATGCTAATTGCAAATGCCTTAATATGATGTGGCATTTCCTAGCTGGTTCATGGCCAGAACTAGCAAGGTTTTGCCAGGAAGTTTATGTTGAATTTTTTTTTTTTTCGTTTCATAAGGATATATTTATTGAGTGCATACTATGTGCCAGGCAGGGCTGGGGATTCATGGACACATTTCTTCAGCCTGCATTTTGGCATGGGAGAGTAAATATAATCACAACTACCTATTGAGTGCCTGTTACAACCTAGACACTGGGTTGGGTGCTCTATATTCATAATTAAATACTTGACAGTCTGGCGAGTAAGGTTTTACGACGCCTGGTTTATTTTCTTTTAAAAATTAATCTATTGTTTTAAGCAGAAGAACTCAGCATCAAAAGATTTACAATGAAATAAATATAGGAGTTCATCCCCCATAAGCCATGCGACCCCCCCCGCCCAGAAGTAATCCACCCTCTCCTGTTCTAGCCATTTCTCCAGGTGTTTGCCTCTATATTTGGAAATGATATGCTTAAGTTATTATTAAAGTTTTTTTTAAATGTGTTTAAGGTAAAATAAAATACCAATACAGAGCACCACACAAAGTCAATGAATGGTGTAATAGGATATGGTGAGCCGGACACTTTGTAATTGTCCCCAAAACAAGCACTAGAACTTTGTGAGACACCCCAGACCCTCCTCCTCGTGCCCCATCCTTACCATTGTCCCTCCTTTCTCCGACGGAGCCCCTCTGCTGGCTTTTTCTGCTATTACTTTCTTGTGTTTTTACCATCATTTCATTACCCAGTGTGCATCCTTGGACACTACGGTTTGTTTCATCTTCATCATTTAAAAAAACGGTTGTGTCTTTTCAGGCTCTTTTAATCTAAAGTTTCATCGTATCCCTTCCCCCCCCCCCCCCAACAAAATCCACAATCTGGATTTTCTTGTTTTTGATCTTAGAGGCTGTCCTTCATGTGACCTTGCCCCTTGCTCCTTGCCTGGAGTCCCAGATATCCTGGCTAGCTATACAAATAGAGACAACCTGTCCTAAGAGACATTTTTACACCTATCATTTTTTTGGAGAAAGACATTAAATACACTCCAATGATCATTTTGGAAGGTAGGAAGATGAGGGTGGAATAGAAGTGTGGGTGCTTGGTAAACTGGCAGGGTTTTACCCAACATTTTTCCTTTAGCAGAAAAATAACCACTATGATTATGTATAGTTTTGAAATAAAAAAGACTTTAAAAATCGCCTATGCGTGCTCTGATGTGTGCCTGGGTTCAAATCCTGGCCTCTCTACCGCTTAGTGGCTTTGTGACCTTGAGCAAGTTACTGAATTCCCTGCTCAATATCTCTTCTGTACTGCACTGTGGGGGTGAGAACTGTCATCGGACTGTTGTGGGGAATCACATGAGCTAATACACGCAGAGTGCTTTGAACAGTGGCTGGCAAGCACAAAGTAAATGTTCAATGTTTTGAGCTGCTATTATTCTTTGCAGTGGGAAATAGATTGAAAACCTATTAGCTTAAGTCTGATGTACATGGCGAGGATTTTCAACTCATTTGTTTGCTTTTCCTCTTGGTACATTTCCAGATCTTGTTCATGTGATTGGGGATAAAATTAATTCATCCACAGCTGCTCTTTAATCTCTGGTTATTTTCCGACTCCTTGGCAAATAAATCATCAACCTTTAAACTAAACAATTAGTCCTAGCTTGAAAGAATTTGTATATATCTCGAAGGCCAGGCACAATGAAACAAATCCTTTGTTTCCTCTGTTTATACATTAAACCGCGGGTTGTAACTACTGAAATCTCTGCTCTTCTGTATGGCACTTCGGGAAGGGAAAAAAAGAGTATAGTAATTAATTTTTAGCAGCAAAGAGAAAGCTGGTGTATTTCTATGTACATCCTTGAAACCCAGAAACTCTCTAAATCAATTTCCTGCAATCATATTTTCTAATATAAGTGGTTATTCCCTTGTAAAGGGTTGAATGTATCTCCCAAAAGAAGTGTCTGAGTCTTAACCCTCTGGTATCTGTGAATATGAACTTCTTTGGAAATACGGTGTTAGCAGATATAATCAAGCTAAAGAGCTAGAGATGAGATCATCCAGGATGTAGGGTGAGCCCTAAATCCAAGGACTGGTCCTCATAAGAGACAGAAAAGGAGACGTAGACACAAGGGGAAAGCCAGTGAAGACTGAGGGATGTGTCAGCAAGTTAGAGAACAGCAGGGATTTCCAGAACCTAGCAGAGAGGCATGAGGAATGGATTCTCTCAGAACTTCCAGAAAGAACCAACCCTGCCAACACTTTGATTTCAGGCTTCTGGCTCCCGTAGCTGTGAGAGAATAAATTTCTCTCGTTTTAAGCGGCCACATTTGTGATAACTGGAAGTGGCAGTATTCGGAACCCGCTGTAACCCTCGTGATCATAAAAAACATTCTGAAAAATTTTAAATCAGAAACTGAAAAAAAAAATCACAGTCTAGACCTAGATCTTCTACTTCTGCCAGTACAAATAACTTCCTCACACCCTCGCCTTTTATTTATCTTAAATCACACACAGTTGGGAAAAGGGCAGGTTCTGGTTAACGACGGTGTCCCACGCCGTAACCATGTTTTTCAGGAATCCAAATGTTTAAACTGCGTTGCACATAAACTATTCATTCTTAGATGATTCAGAAGGCCCTGCATACTTGCAGAGGCCTGGATGTTACCTGTGACGTCCCCATCACGCACACCCTGACATCCGTAGTTAATGTCACGTGCAACAGGCGTTACCTGCGAAGTACCTCTCGAACGTAGCCTCTTCTTTCCATTCCTCTGTCACGCTCTGGTCGCAGCCACCATTCGCTCCCACCCTGACTGCTGCAGCCGCCTCCAAATGCCCTCTGCACCCCGGCTCACTGCACCTCATGCAACCCACCGGCCTAACTACGCAAGCCCGATTATGTCATCTCCATCTCCTGCTGAAAATTCTTCCACGGGTGCCCACGGCTCCACCATCACGAAGATCAAAGTCCTTGAGAGAAGCGACTTCGTTTTCTTCTCTTCTCTACTTAGATGCCTAAAACAGGGCATGGCCACAGTAGACGCTCAGTAAATGTCCCTGGGATGAATGACTTAAACAATGCTCTGCTTCCTCTAGCTCAGGATCCAGTCCAGTCCCCACAGGGGCTGGCTGCATGACTTTGGGGAGAATCACTGAAGTCCTCAGGCTTCCTCCGGGGTCCTGCTCTCCCTTGCTCACCCTGCCTGAGCCACACTGGACCTCTCAGATTTTTGCATGTGGTGGGTTTCTTCCTTCCCGAAGGGTTTTTACCGGGCAGTCCCCGCCTCTTTCTCAGACCTCTTCTCTTAACTCAGCATCTACACACCAAATGCCACTTCCTTGGTGACACTTCCCAGGTGAGGTGACATCGCATTATAGAATCTTACAGGACTTTATACATTTCCTTCACCTCGCATATGACTGTAATTCTAGTAAATCCAGTAAAAAAAATCCTTATGATTTTCTTAATAACATTTTCTTTTCTCTAGCTTTCCTTATCGTAAGAATACAGCTTATAATACATATAACAAACAAAATGCATGTTAATGGACTGTTTATGCTATTGATAAGTCTTCCAGTCAACAGTAGGCTCTTTTTTTTTTTTTTAAAGATTTTATTTTATTTTATTTGAGAGAGAATGAGAGAGAGCACATGAGAGGGGGGAGTGTCAGAGGGAGAAGCAGACTCCCCGCCGAGCAGGGAGCCCGATGCGGGACTTGATCCAGGGACTCCAGGATCATGACCTGAGCCGAAGGCAGCCGCTTAACCAACTGAGCCACCCAGATGCCCCAACAGTAGGCTCTTAATAGTTAAATTTGGGGGAAGTCAAGAGTTATATGTGGGTTTTTGACTACACAGCAGGTTGGTGCCCCTAATCCCTGCATTATTCAAAGGTCAACTGTATATATTTATTTGGTGATCACTTGTTTGGAATCTGCCTACCCATGACGCTTCAAGTCCCGTAAGAGGAGAGATAGGTTCTACCGTATTTCCCATTGTATCCGCAGAGCTGGGCACAGTGCCTGGCACATAGCAGTTGCTCCAAAAAGGTTTGTGGGAAAAGAGATTTGCCTTGTGGTTTCTCAGCATTGTCCTTATGACTATCAATGTGCACAGCATGTTTCTGGCTTTGGGGTTCGTGATGCATGGGCATTCACAGTAACATTCACTGAAACACAGGATGGGTGGAAGATTCTATCTGATATGAGATCCTCTGTGGGCTCACTGCTGACGTATGATGAGCAGTGGGGGGCGGGGGTGGGGAGGCAGAGTGGGATGTGGCAGGCTGGGTGTAAGAGGAAAGGTACAAAAAGCAGCAAGAACATTAGGGCTTTGGTCCCACCCCTGCCTTTTGCACCTGGCCGTCCTGGGCCCATAAACTCCCAGTCCCAGTAGGAGAGGGAACAACAGGATGGAGTCAGAGGGAGGAGAGAGGACAAGTCCACACGATGCTTCACAGACAGCAAGCTAGAGAGACATTGAGCCTCTTTTTGGGAAATACTTTTCTAACTCTATACTTCATGGTTCCCCCGAAAAACCAAACAATATTTAGCAGTGCTTAAAAGTTTCATTTTCTCCCTGATTCGGCTATTATGATGTCATAGTGTATCACCAGGCCAAGGACCTGCAAGGCAGGATGGGAAGCAACACTTTTCGAGAGCGTTCAGTGGACCAGGTTCTGGGCTGCTGACATTTGTCAGTTCCTGCCTGCCTGCCTTCCATTCGCTACCCAGCACTGTGTTAAGCACTGGGAACGTACTGATGATTAAGACACACACGATCCCTGCTGTCATTGGGCTCACCCTTTAGTGTTTACATATTTAATCCTCCCACCAATCCACTGCAGTATATATTATTTTTCTGGTGGAGAAATAGGCTCTAGTAGGTGAAGGCTATTTCCCTCAGGAAATGGCAGAGCTGGATTCAGTCTTTACCCGGCATCCCTATCATAAGCTCTTTCCGATCCCGTCCCTCTCAGGCTACAGGGGCTGCCCTTGGGAAAGTCACAGCCTTCCCCCCCGCCCCCCGCCCCAAGGGCCGGGCTCTGAGCAGTCCCTGGCAATGGGCTGGGTGAGGGAGGGGCAGGGCCCGGAGCCTTGGCTGGCACACAGGAGCCTGGCAGGTGCTGTTGGTGCCCCACCCCCATCCCCTCCCCCCTCCCCGTCCAGACACAGGGCGGAGGCTTCTCCACACAAAGCTTTGCTCTCCGTCTGCGCCTGAGGCAGGCTGAACAGGCCAGGGAGTTAATGCCCTTGGAGGATCCCTCAGCCAATGACAGCCGGAGATTAGAGGATAAGCATCCCTCAGTGGCAGGTGATACACGGTCTCCCAGAGCCTCCCAGTAGGATGCACCTCGGGTGCCCACGGGAGACACTTCACGGGCCTCCTTCCCTTTTGTCTCTCATTTCTCCCCTTCCTGGGATCGCCCCTAAAATTAACTACTTGCCTTCAAACCCTTGTCTCAAGAGTCTGCTTCAGAGGATTCTATCTTGAGAAAGGCGGTAACACTTCATATTCTGGCACATTCTAGGACTGACCTTGCTCTTGGATAGCCACATCACCTTGGAAAAAGGGCTTTAAGTGCAGGGCCATTTCCTTCGTCTTGGAAATAGGGAGTAATAACATCCTCCCTCTTGCGGGGCGCGAGCGGCAAGCAAATGAGAAAGGCCTTTTTGTAAATGATAAGAGTCCACAGAAACTGAGTGGGGCCTTGGGAGCATCAGAAATGGCCTGTGGTGTTGAAACAGCGAAGTGTCTGTACGCCCCAAGTTCAAAGGCCCCCTGGGGGCCCCGGAAAGTGTTCCTTGTCATTGGACCCTCAGAAGCAGTGTGCAGCTTCGCAGCCTCTCTCTGGGTGGAGCGCATCCTGGCACTTGAGGAGGGACGGATGTGACTGAGGCTCTGGGGAGCGGCTCCTAGCCCCACGGGTCCCCCCCCGAGTGACGGGGGCACCCCTTTGTGGTGATGAAAAAAGAAAATGCAGCCAGAAATGCTTTTTTTTTTTTTTTAAAGATTTTATTTATTTGAAAGAGAGCACCAGCAGGGGGGAGTGGGAGAGGGAGAAGCAGGCTTCCTGTGAAGCAGGGAGCCCGATGCGGGGCTCGATCCCAGGACCCTGGGATCATGACCTGAGCCGAAGGCAGACGCTTAACCGACTGAGCCACCCAGGGGCCCCAGAAATGCTTTCCCTTCACATTAAAATGAACTGTGAGAAAGTGTTCTGCACTAGGAGACCCCGGGGGTCTCAGCAGGAGCCCTACGAGAGTCTGAATGCTTTTAGTCTTCTTCCCACGGCTGCTGGCGGCAAAGCACTGCGGATGTTCCTTAGAAGCCAGGTGCGCTGCTGGCCTCCTGGACGTCAGCAGCCATAACTCCCCCGGGAGCGCTGTGAGGGAGACCCTGCTCTGTTGTCCTGTGTCGCAGCCTGGCCCTGGGGAGGTCCACACCGCGCCCCGGATCCCAGGGGCCGCTAGCGGCAGCGCGCGGGTTCCAGCCAGGCAGTCTGGCCCCGGAGCTGGCACCCTTAGCCTCCCCCGTACTCTGCCCCCCTGGGGGACTAGGGCAGCTGGAGCCCCAAGACCTGGGTTCAGATCCCAGTGGAGATTAATGATTGCTCCTCCTAGAGCGGTTGGGAGGATTAGTTGAAAGAATGCACAGGCGAGAGCTTTATGCAGTGTAGAGTATTATGCAACTACTGGGATTTTGACAAAGATTACGGGGAAGACGGAGGGAGGGAGAAGGCAAGCCATCGTACTGACTTAGCGGGATGGACATAACAGGAGGGGCAGAAACCAGCTAGAGCTCACCAAACCCATGCCTCCTCTTCCTGCGGACAGAGTGGGACTGCATTTCTCAGCCTCCTTTGCAGCTAGGGAGACTTCCGTCCCTAAGTCCTCGTGCATGCTCCTCTTTGCTCTCCTTCCTTCCTTGTCTGCTGGCCAGCTGCAGAGGGTCTAGGGACAAACCTAAGGCTCTCCTAGAAGACAGCGGCCCCCACTAGACCGCCTGTCCAACAGCCACTTGAACTTTGTATGAGTAAGACATAAAATTATCTCATGTGATAGTCACTAAGATTGGGGTTCCTTGTTGCAATAGTGAGGTGCCCTCTATAATAGAGACGGTGACAATGTTTGCCTAGTTTCTGTCTCCTTTATCTATCTATCTATCTATCTATCATCTATCTATTTATTTATTTATTTATTTATTTGCCTTTTTGCTCAAAGCAGATAGAAATCACACTCTGGAATTTGAGGGGTACATCAGTTGGATAGAGACTGCTTTGTCCAAGCTGACCAAAGATGGAATTCTTGCTCCATATTGTTTTAATTAACACACCAGCCAACAAGTAATTTGCCATCCCTTTAATGTCATTTTCTAGCAAAATGAAAAATAGGATTTGAATAATAGTAATTTTGAGAAACTTCGGGGATACACACTCTGGGATTAATCCTATTCCCAAATCTCGTTATCCATGGAGAATCCCTGACGAAATGTACAGGAGCTTGAGCTCTACTTAAAAGACAAAAGCGCAATCATCTGCTTAGAATGGAGGCTTCTCCTGGGGGTCTGTGATTTGTGGAATGTGGTTTAAGTTAAGCTTTCCCAGCACGGGGCTTACGTATGAGCGAGGATTACTCTGTTGGCTATGCCCCTTTAGAAGGTCACCATAATCAGCAGCCAAGGGCAGCATCCCCATTTTAGAAACCAGGCCCAAACTGGGAACTGCAGGAAAACACAAGAGGAAGCCTGTGCAGCCCCACGAGAACTGGGGCGCGTTGGTTTTGGATGCTAGGCCAGGAATCTCAACAATTAAAATCACCACAGCAGCCTCTGAATAACCAGAAGCGGTCTGTCCTAGGGTGAAATAGCCACAACATGTCAGGAGCCCTCTGAACCTCAGCAGCACTGTGGGGCTGGTTATGGCCTGAATATTTGTCCCCATCTGCCTCATGTGGAAGCCCGAAGTCCCCCAAGTGATGGTGGCAAGAGCTGGGGCCTGTGGGGGGTAATTAGGTTTAGATGAGGTCATGAGGGTGATGCACCCATAAGGTGTAAGTGTCCTTATAAGGAGAGGAAGAGACACTGACCATGCTGGCACCCTGATCTGGGGACCTCTCAGCTTCCAGAACTGTGAGAAATCTATGTCTGTTTAAGCTGCCCAGTCTGTGCTGTTTTGACGTAACAGCCTGTGCTAAGACGATGGTTTACTTGGCATTTCCGTTTAAAAAGGGGTGTTTGGGGTTTAGAGTGCAGGAACTGGGTTCTTTCTCTTGACTCAACGATCTTTTGATGAATCCATGTTAGAACCCTATGAGAGTCATTTCCTTTCTGGAACCTGAGAGACCTAGGAAATCTACCCCATTGGGCGGTTTGCTCTTCCGATGGCAATCTCTGGAATCACGTCTTCGCCACACTTACAGACACGGAGGTGAGGTAGAGCTTGACACAGACAGTGGTACCCTCTCTCCAAGCTCCCAGGGCTCTGGGCTCCTGGCTCCCGGAGCACGACCAGGAGGGTCTGCTGCTTTGCACGTCTCTCCCATCAGCTCTGCTGTCCAGGGCCTGTCTTCCTTCAAGTCACATCGGCAAGGTGTCCGTTCCCCCTACTCTGTGTGGTAGCTATGCCAGCTCATCAACTAGGCTTCCCACCTGGTTCAAAGAGGGCTGTGGCCCTAGATCGTCCCATGTCTAAAGTTCAAGTTCATCAGGAAAGAGCCCTTGCTTCTTTTTAGCGTTTCTGCAAAAGGTCTCACTGTGTTTTCCTGGTTCTGATTAGAACGTGAGTTGATACCTCAAACCAATCACTGTGGGTGGGGAGTGGGAATGAGCTGCTTGTCTGATGTCACATCCTTCATCCTTGGGGCTTGGGGACAGGAGACGGGTGATGGGGTTGGGGGAAGTGAGGGGCAAGGTGCATCTGAGCTCCATGGCATAAGGACGGAGAATGGATTCCCAAAAGACAAGGAGAACAGAGCCTGTTCATGGAAGCAACTTGAATGGATACTGGATGATCCCAAATCAACAAATGTCCATTACCAGTCCTTTACATTAAGATAACAAAAGAAGTCCCTAATTCCCTAAATAGTACCAGGGGACCTCAAGTTTCCCGGTGTTTTTGCTCAGGGTTGTATGAGCAATTTTAGCTAGAGTGTAAATCCAAGTGTTTGGGAGAATCAAGTTTCAGACAAGAAGGATGACGCATACTGTCAGGCTTGAACAACAGAAGGTAAAAAAGGGGACAGTTAATTACAACAGCTACAATATCAGCACCTAAGCACTGTGTTCAGCACTTTACACATGTTTCTGTGTCTAATAGAGAAAATGCAGACATTAAAAATTAGGATGTTAGCTCACCAGCTCTGCAATGGATGGGGAGGTACATCTAGTCCAAATCTCATGGGGGGGTCAGGAGACATTGACTAATCTTGCTAGGCCACTAACCCGCCATTCTGCTCCCATGGGGCTATTACCTATACTCTTTTTGAGTTTCTTTTTAAAAAATGTTTTATTTAAATTCAATTTAATTAACATATACTGTATTATTAGTTTCAGGGGTGGAATTAAGTGATTCATCAGTTGCATGTAACACCCAGTGCTCATTCCTTCAAGTATCCTCCTTAATGCCCATCACCCAGTTACCCCATCCCCTTGCCCACCTCCCCTCCAGCAAACCTCAGTTTGTTTCCTAGAGTTCAGCGTCTTTTATGGTTTGTCTCCCTCTCTGTTCCTTTTTGAGTTTCTTAAGATTTAAAAGCCTAAATGAATCACTTCTTATCAAATTAGAATGAGTGGGTATATTTTTCCTAAAATTGGTCTTGCTGCCTTTATAAATTTAAGCTCTACATCATTCCCACTAGAATGAAGGATCCACAAGGGCAGGGATTTTTCCTCTTTTCTTCCCTGTGGTTTTCCCAGTATGTAGAACGGTGCCTAGCACAGAATGGGCAGCCTGCCCAAATCCTCCAAGCTTCCCAAACTGTTAGCGGAAGTTAGTTAGGCTCTAACAGGATGCCTGGAGGCCAGCAAGGAGGAAGTCACAGACGGCTATCCAGAAAGTCAGGGGCCTGTCCTGGCAGCACTCTAAAATAGAGCCACAAGAAGCCAGATCAAACCAGACAGGCCCAAGATGGCTAACAAAGTAGGCTGGAAAACCCTGACCCAATAAGGAAGAAAAAGCTGGAAGCCCTGCTCCCAACACTTCTCCACCTTAAGTCATGAATATTCCTCCCTCTTGTTAACAACTGTCAATAAAAGAGACCCAAACCCCAGGCACAGCGCTCTCTCTCTCTCTCTCTTTCTCTCTCTCCCCCGCTTGGTAAAACCAAGCAGCTCAAGAGAATAGAATTAATGATCTCTAGCCTGATCTCCTGCCAGAGAAACCCACCAGTCCACAAACCTTGTGTATACAGAGTTTCCATTATTTGTCATCACTTTGTTTCCAAACTAATTTTTGAGGACTTAAAAAGAATGAGGTAGAGATGTAAAATGGGGTCAATGAAGAGGCTGTGCACAAAATGTAAATGCACGGTTGCTATGGGTGGGCCGAAGATCTGGCTCACTTAACAGCCCAAGGGGAAAAGGACAGTTACATGCTTTGCAATAGCCACAAGCTAAAAACCAATCAGTTGCTCCTTGCTCCCTTCTCTCTCACTGTAGACTCATCTCCTAGCGATGGTTGCCATGGACTCTTTGTCTGGACTCCACTTTTGTAGATTGAGTGTCTGTCCTTGGGGGCATGTCTACAAAATTCCAGTAGCTCTGGCCCTGTTTGAACTAAAGTCACCCTGACCGTGTCTGTCACTCCCACGCCCAGCACACATACTTCCGACTTCATAACAGCTGATGAAGATACCTCCTGGGAAAATTCTGTCATGGCTATTGACTTCTAACCCACCAATCCATTAGGTCCCCAAAGAGGATTAAAGGGATGATGGAGATTAATTTTTAAAAAAGAAAGAAAAAATTTCATTTTAAGGGTTGACTTCTAAAGCTTTCACTCCCCAGGAGCAGGGTTGGGGAGCTCAGATGCCTGTTTCTCCATGGAAATTGTTCTGAAGGGGCACAGGTTATTTTCATTGTCTAGGTCTGGCCCTTGGAACCTCAGAGCGCCCTCAAGGAAGCACTCATGCAATTAAACTCAACTCAGGGTATGCCCTGTGCTCTGCAAATTTACTACATAGAAGCATAAAACATTTATCTTTTGTCCTGAAAGCCTGCATTCACTCCCTTCTGATATCCCCAAAATATCTGAACAGTATAATATGCTGCAAAATGCTGCAAAATGGCCCAAGAAAGCAGAATTTTGTCCCTTTATTAAAAATGGATAGGACAAGGAATCCTGTGTACAAATCAGGTAATTTTGTTTTAGATATTTTATTGCACTTTCAACATATGCTGCCTATCTATTATGTGTCAGGCACTGTGCTAGATTATGTGATACAATAATAACAAATGAGACCCTGCTTTCCTCAAGGGGTTGGTGGTCTAGTGGGGAAATAGACAGAGAAACTTCACTGCAATATACATCTTGATCAGTACTTTTAGATAGGTTTGTAGGAAGTGTTGTGGAACTACAGGAAGGGTCAGTGAATTCTTTCCCATAGGGCTGGGGGTGGGGATGAGGAAGGGTGATGTTAGGGAAGACGTTGTGAAGCCATGCTTTTCACTTTTATACAATGAAAGGACAAGACTAGCCAAAATAGTTTAATTGGAGCATCTACTGAGTGCTGGCAGTGGATATAAAGATATATAGTACCTGGCCTTGAGAAATGTCTTACTTCTTTTGGGTCGCAAATCTATTTGGTTTCCTATAAACAGCATTCACTAGGAAAATACGTATTTCGTCCGTGTTGATAAGTATCCAGATGCTTGATCTAAAGACTAAAGAAGAGATGTTTTGCCTAGTCTGGAGAGTATGACTCCTAACATCCACGGAGTAATTGATGGAACAGGTTTTGGGCTTATTCTGTGTAGCTTTGCAAGGCAGAAGAAGGACCAATGTGTAGAAACTACATGAAGGCAGTTTTAAGTCTATTGTAAGGAAGACTTACTTATCTGATGTTTAGAACTCTCTAAATCTGAAATGAGATGTCTTGTGAAGTGGTGAGTGCCTCGTAAAACAAACGTAAAATAATATTCAGGCATTATAAAAGATTGAGCCAGATTCATTCATTTAATAATTATCTACCATATGCTCGGCATTCTGCCAGGATCTCAACATTCAATAATGAGTAAGTGATAAATCTTGCCCTCAAGGCGACAGAGAGGTATATAGGCAAGTGCATATAGTACAATGCATGACAGTAAATTTAAACGTATTGGAGAGCATTATGGAAGGCTTCAGAGAGGAGGTTCTTTCTTTCCTTTTTTTAAAAGATTTATTTATTTATTAGAGAGCATGAGTTGGGGGGGAGGGGCAGAAGGAAAGGAAGAAAGAGAGAATCTCAAGCAGACTCCCCACTGAGTGCGGAGCCAGATGTGGGGCTCTATCCCATGACCCTGGGATCATGACCTGAGCTAAGATCATGACCTGAGCTGAAATCAAGAGTCAGACACTTAACCGACTGAGACATGCAGGCGCCCCGAGGAGGTTATTTCTAAGCTGAGATCCAAAGGACAAGAATATAGCCAGGTCAAGATAGTTGAAGAACAAAGCTGGAGGCATCACACTTCTGATTTCAAAACAATATAGTACTAGAATAAAAATAGATGCGTAGACCAATGGAACAGAATCAAGACTCTAGAAAAAACCCTTGCATATATGTGAACTAATATTTGACAAGGGAGCCAAGAATACTCAAAGGGGAAAGTATAGTTTTTCAATAAATGGTGTTGGGAAAACTGGATATTCACTTGCAGAAGAATGAAATTGGACCCTTATTTTACATGCCTCACAAAAATTAACTCATCATGGATTACAGACTTAAACACAAGATCTGAAATGGTAAAATTCCTGGAAGAGAACATAGAGGAAAATGTCCCTGACATTGGTCATCACGATCTTTTTTTTTTTTTTTGCATATGACACCAAAAGCACAAGCAACAAAAGCAAAAGTAAATAAATGGGACTATATCAGACTAAAAAGTTTCTGCACTGTGAATCAACAGACACATGAAAAAGTGCTCAACATCACTCTGCATCAGGGAAATCCAAATCAAAACCTCAAAGAGATACCACCTCACACCAGTCAGAATGGCTAAAATTAACAAGTCAGGAAACGACACATGTTGGCGGGGATGCAGAGAAAGGGGAACCCTCCTACACTGTTGGTGGGAATGCAAGTTGGTGCAACCACTCTGGAAAATAGTATGGAGGCTCCTCAAAAAGTTGAAAATAGAGCTACCCTACGACCCAGCAATTGCATTACTGGGTATTTACCTCAAAGATACAAATGTAGTGATCCAAAGGGGCATGTGCACCCCAATGTTTATAGCAGCAATGTCCACAATAGCCAAACTGTGGAAAGAGCCAAGATGGCCATCAACAGATGAGTGGATAAAGAAGATGTGGTATATATACACAATGGAATATTATGCAGCCATCAAAAAATGAAATCTTGCCATTTGCAACTACATGGATGGGAACTAGAGGGTATTATGCTAAGTGAAGTAAGTCAATCAGAGAAAGACATGTGTCATATGAGCTCACTGATATGAGGAATTCCTAATCTCAGGAAACAAACAGGTTGCTGGAGTGGCGGTGGTGGGAAGAATGGGGTGGCTGGGTGATAGACCTTGGGGAGGGTATGTGCTATGGTGAGCGCTGTGAATTGTGTAAGACTGATGAATCACAGACCTGTACCTCTGAAACAAATAATACATTATACGTTAAAAAAAAAAAAAAGAAGAAGAAGAAGATAGCAGGAAGGGAAAAATGTAGGGGGGGGAAATAGGAGGGGGAGATGAACCATGAGAGACTATGGACTCTGAGAAACAAACTGAGGGTTCCAGAGGGGAGGGGTGTGGGGGGATGGGTTAGCCTGGTGATGGGTATTAAAGAGGGCACATATTGAATGAAGCACTGGGTGTTATATGCAAACAATGAATCATGGAACACTACATCAAAAACTAATGATGTAATGTATGGTGATTAACATAACATAATAAAATAAAATTAAAAAAAAGAATCAACAAAATGAAAAGGCAACCTACCAAATGGGACAAAATAATTGCAAACCATATATCTGATAAGGGGTTAATAATGCAAAATATAAAAGGAACTTATACAACTCAATTGCAGGAAAACCAAACAATCTAATTTAAAAACAAGCAGAGGATTTGAATAGACATTTGTCCAAAGAAGACATACAAATAGCCACCAGGTGTATGAAAAGATGCTCAACATCACTCATCATCAGGGAAATGCAAATGAAATCTATAAAGAGATATCAACTCACACCTGTTACAATGGTCCTAATTTCTAAAAAGGCAAAGAAAAGAACAGATGTTGGTGAGGGTGTGGAGAAAAGAGAATCCTCGTGCAGTGTGAGAATGCAAACTGATGCAGCCACTATAGAAAACAATATGGAGTTTCCTCAGAAGTTAAAAATAGAACTAACTTTATGATCCATCAGTCCCACTTCTGGTTATAAATCCAAAGGAAATGAAATCAGGATTTTGAGACATCTGTACTCCTGTGTTCGCTACAGCCTTATTCACAGTAACCAAGATAGGGAGACAACCTAAGTGTCTGTCTATGGATGAGTGGATAAAGAAGATGTGAGATATATATAGATAGATAGATAGATATTATATGTAATATATTATATACCACATATACTATATATTAGATATCACATGCATGTAATATGATCTATCATATTGCAATATATATTATATATCATATATATGACTACTATTCAGTCCTTTGCAACAGTATGGATGGATCTTGAGGGCATTATGCTATGTGAAGTAAGTTAGACAAAAAAAGACAAATACTGTATGATACCCCTGTATATGAACTCTAAAAAAATCACAGAAATCTAAAAATCACAGAAACAGGAGTAGAACATTGCTAGAACAGAGGAGGAGAGTGGATGGAGACACATTATCAAAGGGTAAAAGCTTCCAGTTATAAGATGAATAGGCTCTGGGGATCTAATGTACAGCATGGTGACTATGCCTAATGGTACCGTATAATTGAAAATTCCTAAGAGGATATATCTTAAATGTTTTCACCAGAAAAATGGTAATTATGTGAGGTGATGGAGGTGTTAACCAAGCCTACTGTAGTAATCATTTTGCAATATATGTGTATCATGATCTCAGGGTTGTGGGTTCGAGCCCCACCTTGGGTGTAGAGATTACTTAAAAATAAAATCTTTAAAAACAAATAATGCAATATATGTGTATCAAATCATTACGTTGTACATCTTAACTTACTTAATGTCATCCCAACTATATCTCTATAAAGTGGGAAAAAAAAGAAATAAAGCACCACATAGATGCATACCTCCTAGATACATGGGTTTGGTTCTAGACCATAGCGATAAGGAAAATAAGCTAGTCAGATGAATGTTTTGGTTTCCCAGTGCATATAAACTTCATGTTTACACTGTGCTGCAGTCTATTACATGTGCAATAGCATTATGGCTAAAGAAACAAAGTACTTGCTTTAATTAAAAAATGCTTTATTTTTGGGGGGCACCTAGGTGGCTCAGTCGGTTAAGTGTCTGCCTTCAGCTCAAGTCATGATCCCGGGGTCCTGGGATCGAACCCCGCATTGGGCTCCTTGCTCAGCAGGGAGTCTGATTCTCCTTCTCCTTCTGCCATTCTCCCTGCTCGTGCACGCTCTCTCTGTCTCTGTCAAATACATAAATAAAATCTTTTTAAAAAATGCTTTATTTTTATACTGAAAATGCCAACCATCATCTGAGCTTTCAGCGAGTCATAATCACTGATCACAGATCACCATAACAAATATAATAATAATGAAAAAGTTTGAAATATTGCAGGAATGACCAAAATGTGACACAGAGACACTAAGTGAGCAAATTCTACTGGGAAAATAGCACCAATAACCGTGCTCCACAGAGGACTGCCACAAACCTTTAATTTATTAAAAACAAAACAAAACAAAATACGGTATCTGCAAAGCCCAATAAAGTGAAGCCCAGTAAAACAAGGTTTGTCTATAAAACAGATTGAGGTTCCTCTGAGACACTTTCCTAATCCTATTCCCTCTGCTCCCTCCCCAGAGATAGCCATTTGCCTGGACTTGGTATTTATCTTTAGTGTGTATATGTTAAGACCATTGTTGCTATGTAGGTATCCATAAACAAAAACAGTCTTGCATTGCATGTTTGAAACTTTTTAAAATGGTACAAGAGGACTTGCTATTTTTTTATTCACCATTCTATTTTCAGACTTCTCTATGTCCATACATATACATTTCATTCATTCTAACCTATGTATAGAATTCCATTTTGTAAATATAACCGTTTATTTTTCCATTCTCTGCTTGCAGTGAACATTTTAGTGTATGTCTCATTGTTCACAAACGTGCAAAATTTTACTTAGTGTTATGGACCGAATGTTTGTGTCCCCCCCAGAATTCATATGCTAAAGTCCTAGTCCCCAGGGTGATGTTATTTGGAGGTGGGGCCTTTGGGCGGTAATTAGGTTTAGATGAGGTTGAGTCCTGGACTTCCCAACCTTCAGAATTGTGAGAAATAAATGTTTGTGGTTTAGCCTCCGGTCTATGATATTTTGTGACAGTGACCCAATGGGCCAAGACACCCAGAGAAGCCTCCAATCATCAGAGAGTGAAGACCTGGACCCAACACTTCCATGAACTTTCTTGATGTTTTTAGTTGCAAAACTATGGACTCTGCCCGAGCTGGTTTAGACACGCATAACAGGGATCTATTAGAGGATTCTGAATGCAATAGAATCTCAAGACGGGGCAAAGAAGCAGATTTGGAAACCCATAGTAAGGAAACAGATCCACTGACATGTCAGATTGCCCTGGGGGGTGGGTACCTGCTGTGGCCGCCTTTAGCAGGGGGTGCTGCTCTTCTCTTTGGGATGCAGGTGGGGATGTCATCATTAGGAATTCTGTGTCCACTGCCTCCAAAAGGCCAACGTCACATATTGCCCACGCCAGAATCCATGCCACCCTCCTCTCTTCTAAAGGACAGGTTCATCTGAGTGCATCTGAATTGTGAAGCCTGGGTCATATCCCTTCGCTTTAGCCACAAAGGAGGCTGGGAAAGAGGAGGTTGGCCTTTGCCCAAGGGAGGTGGAGCTAAGGGTAGGGTAGCAAAATAACCGTTCACTGTAATACTCCAGATTAGAATTTCGGGTTTGAAGGCGTGCCTATCTTCTGCCTACTAGATTTGCTGAATTGCTTTCCAAGTGGTTGGGCTTTCATTAAAAATGTATTAGGCATCTATTGCTGTGTAACAGATTGCCCCCAAATTTAGCAACTTAGAACAACAAATGTCCATTAGTTCACAGTTTGTACAGGAATCTGGGTGTTTCTCAGCCGAGGGCCTCTTGCTCAGGATCTCTCAGGAGATTGCTGTCAAGAGGTTGGCTGGGGCTGCTGAAGCTTTGACTAGCTCACTGGGGTCATTGTTGGCAGGCCGCAGAATATTCCTTTCTAAGCCAGCTCACATGACTGTTGTCAGGTCTCAGAACTTCTCTGGAGGCTGGCTGGACATATCAGTTTCTTGCCCTGATGGGCCTCTCCATAGGGCTGCTCCTAACATGGCTGCTGGCTTCCCCCAGAATGACAGATGAGAACAACAGGAGAGAATGGGAAAGAGAGAGAGATTGAGACTGATTTTAAGGAATTGGTTCACACAATAGTGGAGGCTGCCCAGGAAAGTGTTGCAGCTTGAGTCCAAAGGCAGGCTGCTGTCAGAATTCCCCCTTCTTCAGGGGAGGTCTGTCTTTGTTCTATTAAGGTCTTCCGCTGACTGGATGAGGCCCACCTGCATTATGGAGTATCATCCACTTTACTCAAAGTCTACCGATTTAAATGTTAATCTCTTCTAAAAAAAAAAAAAATGCCTTCACAGAAATACCTGGAACAATGTTTGGCCAAATATCTGGATAGTGTGGCCCAGCTAAGTTGATGCATAAAATTAGTCATCACATGGGGGGACGGGGGGCAGACTGTCACTCTCTCACCTGGACCACACTCCTGCCAGGACTGGGCAACCACTTAGAAGGCCTGACTGACTCCAGGGAACTGCTGGGGAGTTGGTGGGGGGCAGGGGGCAGAGCGTGGCTCCATCAGGTCTCTGCAGGGCACCAAGGAACTTGGGGCAAGTGGGGAAATGCTTATTTGCCAGGCTTCCTCAACACACCCCTACCGCACCCCCCCCCCGCCCCCGCCCCGCCAACCTCTCCGCACCTGGGGGCTTTCTCATTTTATCCAGGGTCACGCCTGGCTGGGGCAACTCAGGGATGGGAGAATTCCAAAGGGGGATTTAAGCATCTTAGATGGAATCCTCCATCCCTCTTTCCACCCTCAACAGATAAGCTATATATCCAAACCCCTTCCAAAATCCATACAATAGCATTTACATATTTTATTTTTTCATCCCTACAGATTCTTCAAATCTCCTGGTTGAACACTCATTTGGGAGAAAAGCAAGACCTAATAGTTGGATTCATTGTTTTTCTCAAAAAGGTTAATTTTCCTAGTAGAATTATCCCGTTTACTTTTATGTTCAGTTTATCCTTCCTGTTCAATCTTGCTCTCAATATGCCTTCTGAATATTAACACGCAGAGCCTTCGGGTAATCATGTATATTTCTTATCCTTTGAAAAATGCTTGGAGACCCTTTCAGCTAGAGCAATTGTGTATGAGGCTTTATTATTTTAGAATATCTTAGAGCCACTTCTTGTTGGAACACTTTTCTATCTATCAAGCTCAGGACTGAATTGGAGAAGAGAAAATGAGGTTTGACAGTTCAGTGAAAAATTAGTAGCGTTTTCCCCTCCTGCAGGGCAGAGAGGTGTGCTGTTTTGGGGAGGGGCTGGGCATTCTCTCTGGTGCACATACTTCTTTGTATTATAAAGTTCCTTTGTTCCTTTTTAATGCACTGGAAAGTCCTTTGAATCTAAAGAAATCTATTTCTGCCCGTCTCCCTTAGCCGATTTCTCTTGTTATTTAAAACACTTAAATTTAAAAGAATCCTGGAGAAGGTAATTTTTATATTTCTGCAGATCATACAATAGTAAAGTAGGCTCTTCAAACTTAGCTTCCAATTTCTGTTTTGAAACTAAGATGGATTTTTGGGAAAGTCTAGTTTTCTTGCCTCTGACTTAGTCCCACCCAATCCATTTCCCACAAGCACCAGAGTTTTCTAATAGGTCCTAGTATTTTTATTGAATTTAATAGTAATTAAGTGATGGTGTGTGTGTGTGTGTGTGAGAGAGAGAGAGAGAGAGAGAGAGAGAGAGAGATGGCGACAGTTGTGAAGACACGGCGTAGGAATTACTATGATCTTATTCCCCTTCTTTCTCTGTCCTCTGCTTCCCACTGTGTTACTGATTAAATCAGTGTATTGGCTGTAATGTTTCCATGCCTTTCCATGGCTCTGCATTGCATAACCGGGCGCTGCCTGCGTTGGAAACCTCATCTGGCATCCTGAAGGGGGATGATGCCTAAACTGCTTTGCTGTACCTCGCTGTGGTAGGCACTGCTGGTTGCCTTCCCCCAAATTTTTCCAATCCCCCTTTCCCTTGCCTGCATCTCAGATACTGACTTTGCTCCCTTCCTTCCCCTTCGCAGTTAGGGTGGCCGCATGACTCACTTTTGGTAGCTTCCTGCCTTTGGGTGTGGTATGAGAGAATGTGGTGTGAGGCCCGGAGCCAGCACAGCCATTTTGCAACCATGAGGCATCAGGATGAAAAATTACCATTTGGGGTCAGTGTATTAGAAGGAGGGCAAGAGACTGGCTGGAGAAGCAAAGTATTTCTGAGACTGCCCGCCTCTGATGTTCTCATTAAGGAAGCAACAAGTCCTTATTGTTTAAGCCACATTTTTTGGAGGTGGGATTTGCTGCCAAAAGTAATTCTAACTGATACATGAGCCAGGCACAATAGGGCTCAATATATACTTATTGGATGAATGAACAAGAACAAATGAATGAAACTTCTACCTCTACCACACCTACCTGCTCTCCAGCTGTACCTGACTGCTAACGGTTCCCAGACTAGGCTTTGCTCTCTGGCTTCTGCATTTTGCACATTCTATTCTGTGCTGGAAGACTGTTCCCCTCGTTTTTCCTATGTATCATCCTTCAGGACTGAGCTCAAATATCAGTAGCTCTTGACAATCTTATTTGGCTTCCCTAAGTAGACTGAAAGTTTCCCTCTATGATCCCAGAGTGACTATTCCAGTTGTAAAAATTTCCTCAAAACCCAGTGGTGCAAATAACCACTTATTATGCTCCTGGATTCTATGGGTCTGGAATTTGAACTCGGTGTAGCAGGGATAGCTCGTCTCTCCTCAGCTGGACACTTGAAAGCTGCGCTGGGCTCATCTGGTGATTTATTTGTTCACTTGGCTGGTAGTTGTTGCTGGGAAGGGCCGAACATCTGGGGGTTGGAAGAGCAGGGCCCCCTTGGGCATCTCTCTCTGTACCTCTGTTGCTTCCCTACGTGGTGTATCAGCATTGCAACTTCAAGGTAGCTAGAATTTTGTATAAGGTAGCTCAGGGTTCCAAAGGTGCACACTGAGAGAGAGAGACAGAGAGAGGAATTGAGGAAGTTTGTATCCTTTATATGATCTGGTCTCAGAAGTCACTTAACATCATTTCTGCCATATTGTATTGGTCAGAACAGCCATGAGTCCACCTAGGTTAAAGAAGAGGGGAACTAGATTTCACCTCTTGATGGGGAGTGGAAGGTTCTGGAAGGTTCTAGAAAAGCATGTGGAACTGAAAATATTGCCAGGCCATTTTTGGAAAATCCAATCTGCTGGAGTGTCTTATACACACCTCTATTGTAATATTTACCATCTTAATATAATTAGTTTCTTGCACGCTACCCTTGTGACTAAATTGTGAACACCTTGAAGCTTTGACTGTGTTTTATTCACTTTAGTGTCCCTGGCACCTTTATAAATATATGTTCAATAAATGGCTTAAACTAACCTCTCTGGGCCTCACTTAAGAAAAAAGCATCAGGAGGGGTGAGAATTTTGACGTGGGTTGCCAAGGTCCTTGCCAACTATGACATTGAGAGGATAAGAGGATAACGGGTCTAGCTGGTGTAGATAGTGGTGGGTGTTTGCTTTTTCACCTGTCAAGCTCTAGAGCTGTGCTGCCCTATAGGACTTTCTGGGATGACGGAAACATGAAATATCTGCACGGAGCTCTACGTCACACGTGGCTATTGAGCCCTTGAAATGTGGCTAGTGTGACTGGGGAACTGAGTTTTAAAATCTATTTAATTTCAATTCATTTTAGTTAATTCCAAATAGCACCCGTGGCCAGTGGCTGCCTTATCGGACCCCTTAGGGGTAGAGGATCAGGGTTTGGCCATTCAGTCTTGACCGCAGGACCAATACTACTGGCCTTTCTTTCTTCATCAAAGAAACAAAAGCCACAAAGTTTTGTGTGTGTGTGTGTCCGTCCTTACCTCCTCCCTCCCACCAAAAGGCCCCTTTAAGCTCCCGAGATAGCTCTTAGTTGCCGGTTTCAGCAACTTTCCCCTACTCACGTTCTTTGTGTCTACCGTCTTTCAACCAGCTGGTCATGACGTATAATGTCTTTTGTTCCCACTTTCTTTTTTTTTTTTTTTTTAAGATTTTATTTATTTATTTGACAGAGAGAGACAGCGAGAGAGGGAACACAAGCAGGGGGAGTGGGAGAGGGAGAAGCAGGCTTCCCACCGAGCAGGGAGCCCGATGCGGGGCTCGATCCCAGGACCCTGGGATCATGACCTGAGCCGAAAGCAGCCGCTTAACCGACTGAGCCACCCAGGCGCCCCACCACTTTCTTTTTTCTACCTGGAAAAATACTTGCTCGTGTCTCATCGAATCTGAGTCGCACACACTAATGTGATCATCTGTGGAGAAAGGCTGTCGATGCTACCACTTTCCTGCACTTGAACGCAACCCGCTTTAAACGTTCCCGATTGGTGGTTGTTGATTGTGCTCACGGAATCTGGCCTCTCCAGCCACCTCGTTTGATGCCAGTGGTCATTCTCTGTGTGCTTTCTTTTGGCCTGTCCTGTGTTTTTATTAATCTTGAGTCACTGGAATGTTCTGGCTTGTAATGTAGCTTTTGGAGAGTAGCGAGCGTGGTCTCTTTCAGAGTAAAGAAAGGGAGGGGTGGTAATCTTCACCAACAAAAAAGTGTGTAGCTTTGTGACCCATTTTTGAACATTTTGAGAGGAAAAACGAATAGGTTTTCTGCCCTAAGCCCAGAGGTATGGCCACACAGAGAGTTCAGGAAGCATGACTGGGGCTCTAGAATGTTTACATTTGCAAAACAAACTTTATTTTCCCAAGAACAAGTGTGACATTGGAATCTGGAGTGACGGGGGGATTTAGGTTTTGCAGCAAAGGCACTTTAGGCTGCTCTGGAACGGAGAAGCAAGCCACAGACAGCCTGGAGACATCTGCAGGAAACATCCGGAAGGTCAAGACAGTGTACCTGCAACATTGTTGGACTTAACCCAGTCAATGGCAACTGAGGGGGGGGGGGGGGGGAGAGAAAGGTACATGTGCAGAAGACAGAATTTTATCTGTTTTTTTTTTTTTTTTTAAGATTTTATTTATTTATTTGACAGAGACACAGCGAGAGAGGGAACACAAGCAGGGGCAGTGGGAGAGGGAGAAGCAGGCTTCCCACCAAGCAGAGAGCCTGTTATGGGGCTCGATGTGGGGCTCGATCCCAGGACCCTGGGATCATGACCTGAGCGGAAGGCAGGTGCTTAACGACTGAGCCACCCAGGCGCCCCAGAATTTTGTCTGTTTTATTCCCTCTTGTACCCAGCACTCACTCACTCACCAAATACTCAGTACATACTATAGGCCAGGAGCCACGTCAGTGAACAAAACAGGTGGACTCCCGCCCTTGCAGAGCTGAAATTCTGGCATGGAGTGTGGGTGGGGGGAGAAAGACACAAATAAAAGGCAACAAAATACATACTTGTTACTTGTTAGTAGACTTGCTAGTGCTATGAAACAAGAAAGCATGGAGCAGAGTAAGGGCTATGGGAAGGCTGGGATTTAAATTGCAATTTTAAGTATAATGGTCAGATGAGGCTTCCCTGACATACTATTTGAGCAAGGACCTGAAGTGAGAGATTGGCCCCTAGAATGATGCCTGGCTCAGAAAATATGTTAGAGGAACAAACAAGTAAACTCTGTCGATGTTTCCACGCACTTGGTGTGTTCAAGTGAGCTGGAGATGGAGTGTGGGAATCTGCTTCCCCTCAGGGAGATCTGGATACTTGATCATCTCTCCACGAAGAACATTACATTCTCACTGCTAGGGATCTTCACACACCTCAACTCCTGGCTGTAAGCTGACAGTTTCATCCGATGTTCAACTGAGGTTGGGTGATGTGTTCAAAGCCAGAGGAAAAACTGGCCTTATTGGATGTACTTAAATGTGCATTTAGACAGCACTATGATCTCCGACTGGGACTCTCTCAAGGTGTGTAAGGGCAAGTTCTGCAAAATGTGCACCTGTCCGTTCAACTGGACATTGCAGAGCGGGAGGTGACGGTCGGTGGGGGGCGGTAGGGAAGGCTGTGGAGATTTGCCAAACTGGGTTAGAAAAGCTGAGCTTCCCTGGCTTCACAATTCCGCCTGGGGCCAGGCCTGTGGGAGAGTTTTAATAATGAACATTCTTCATGGTTCTTTTTTTTTTTTCTTTTTTTTATTCTTATGTTAATCCCCATACATTACATCATTAGTTTTAGATGAAGTGTTCCATGATTCATTGTTTGTGCATAACACCCAGTGCTCCATGCAGAATGTGCCCTCCTCAATACCCACCACCAGGCTAATCCATCCTCCCACCCCCCTCCCCTCTAGAACCCTGTTTGTTTTTCAGAGTCCATCATCTCTCATGGTTCGTCTACCCCTCCGATTTCCCCCGCTTCATTCTTCCCTTCCCGCTACCTTCTTCTTCTTCTTCTTTTTTCTTAACATATATTGCATTATTTGTTTCAGAGGTACAGATCTGAGATTCAACAGTCTTGCACAATTCACAGCGCTTACCACAGCACATACCCTCCCCAGTGTCTATCACCCAGTCACCCCATCCCTCCCATCCCACCCCCCACTCCAACAACACTCAGTTTGTTTCCTGCGATTAAGAAACTGTGGAAAGAGCCAAGATGTCCATCGACAGATGAATGGATAAAGAAGAAGTGGTATATATATACAATGGAATATTATGCAGCCATCAAAAGGAATGAGATCTTGCCATTTGCAACGACGTGGATGGAACTGGAGGGTATTATGTTGAGTGAAATAAGTCAAACAGAGAAAGACATGTATCATATGATCTCATTCTTCATGGTTCTAAAGTTATTTAATTTCATGGTGATTTTACAACTCCCATTTTCAGACTTGAGTCACAACGAAAGTAGATCATTTGTCTGAGGTTCTCCAGAGTGAAAACACTAAGGCCCATAAAACGTTTTGTGTTGCCAGAAGCCGAAGCTCTTGTGCTACATACTAGGTCCAAATGGACTGAGTTTAGAGGACTTCGAGTTGATCAAATCATTCATTCATTTATTTGAAAAGTATATTTGAGCCCTGTGTTAGAGCCTCTGAGACGGCTGCCAAAGATCCTTGCCTCCTGCTATTCATGTTCTGTGTGGTTCCCCGCTCCAAACACTGGGGCTGACCTGGGAAGCCAACAGAACATTGTGGAAATGACACGGTGTGACTTAGGAGGCCAGGACACAAAACACATGATAGCTTTCATCTCGCTTTCCCAGGGCACTAGCCGTGAGGGAAGCCATCGTGTCCCGAGCGGCCCCCTGGAGGGGTTCAGGTGGCAAGGTGCTAAGGCCTCTTGCTAACAACGGGTACCAACTTGGCCGCGGTGAGCGTGAGCCATTTTGGAAGTGGACCTCCAGGCCCAGTCACGCCCTCAGAGGGCCACAGCCCAGGCTGACGTCTTTGCTGCAACTGCACAGAAAGGCTCCCCCATCCAGAACCACTCAGGTAAGCTGCTCCCAAAGTCCTTCCTCACAGAATCTCTGCCGTCGTAAATGTTGACTGTTGACCCGTTTTTACTCACAAGGCTTCTGATGCCAAATGTGTGTGGCTTGTCCATCTCACGTTTTCTGCACACCAGGTGGGTGTTTGACAGTTGGCTTCAGGTCTGACACTGATCCCTGGAGTTAGCATCAGGCCCCACAGCTGAGGGGCTCAGTCCCACAAGACTGTCCCCACTTCAGATGCCAGCCACACGTCCGGGGCTCTCGTACTTCTGACCAATCAGCTTATAAATAGGGGTTCCCACCACCTCCTCCTCAGATTTAATAATATGCTAGAGTTGCTCACAAAACTCAGGAACACACTCTACTTACTACTGGTTTATAATAAAGAATACAACTCCGGAACAGCCAAATGGAAGGGATGCATAGACCAAGGTGTGGGGTGGCGGGTGCTATGTGGAGCTTCCCTCCTCTCTCTGGAGACATTACCCTCCTAGCACCTCCATGTGTGTAACAACCCGGAAGCTCTGAATCCCATCGTTTGGGGGATTTTATGGAGGTTTCATTATATAGGCGTGATTGATTAGATCATTGGCCATTGGTGATTGAACTCACCCTCCAGCCACTCTCCCCCTCCCCTCCCCACTGGTTGTCTTTGGGGTGTGGGTGGGAGGGGATGGGCCAACCTGCTAGTTATGCCTTGGTTTTTTTTTGATCAGCCCCCATCCTGAAGCTATCTAGGGGTCCCCAGCCACCACTCATCTCATTAGCATGTAAAAGACACTTATCACTCAGTAGATTCCAAGGGTTTTAAGAGTGATGTGTCAGAAACTGGGGTAAAGAACAAATATATGTTTCTCATTATACCACAATTGTTTTTTTGTTTGTTTTTTTGAGAGAGAGAGAGCTCGAAAGAGCAGGTGGGGAAGTGGAGAGAAAGAATCTTTTTTTTTTTTTAAGATTGTATTTGTTTATTAGAGAGAGTGTGTACAAGCAGGGTAAACAGCAGAGGGAGAGTGAGAAGCAGACTCCCCGCTGAGCAGGGAGCCCAAAGCAGGGCTCGATCCCAGGACTCTGGGATCATGACCTGAGCCGAAGGCAGATGCCTAACCGACTGAGTCACCCTGGCACCCCAGGGAGAGAGAGAATCTTAAGCAGGCTCCTGCCCAGCACAGAGCCCGATGTGGGGCTCGATCCCACAATCCTGAGGTCATGACCTGAGCTGAAATCAACAGTCAGATGCTTCACCGACTGAGCCACCCAGGTACCCTGATAACACAATTCTTTTTAAGCTACAACTCTGAGGTAAGGTTTTTACTCAGTAATTGATAACTAATCTAGATATTGGTACTTGTAAGAATGATGCCATCATAACAAAATCCTGAGAATACCAGTGTGATTTTTGAATGGGATGGTGGGTGGAAGGACTTTGAGAAGAGTGTTAGTGAAAGCTCAAAGAATAACCAGGACCCCTGAAGTCACACTCCATTGACATGAGGTTGTTGTTTTACATTTTAAGAGAATTTTTTCCACCAAAACCCAGACGGCTGCTCCCTTCTCAATGACCTCCTTATTTGTATGGGAAAAGCTTTCTTAGGTAATTTCCAGAAGGGTTTCCAAAATGAAGGACTCCTAAGCACCAGGACTGGTACAAATACAAAAGTTACCTTCATCCTTCTCTTTAGTTTATTCATGTATTCCACAAATAACTATTGAGCATCTATTACATGCCAGGAGTGATTTTAGGCACTGGAGACATAATTGTGAACAAGACAGATAGAGGCTCTGCTCTCATGGAGCCTACATCCCATTGGGAGGAGATGGAGAATAAATAAGCTATTGGTCACAATGATTTCAGGGTCTGATGTAAATGCTCTGAAGAAACACAGTCTATAACAAGAGTAACTCTGATATATGGTCCCCTTTGCTCTCTGATGACCTGTATATCTAGAAACTAAGACTTCTGCCCATATCCCACATTTTATCCGACAATGTCATAATTACCCAAATCTGGAAGCAACCTAGATGTCCTTGGCTATAAATGAGAATTTTGACACAGCTCTCTGGGAATGGAACTCTTGAATTAGCTGCCTCTTTTTGAAGTGGCAACACACCCAAATGCAGATAGAAAAATTTGGCTCTAGGTCTTGAAAAGGGTGGATGGGCAGGCACCAGGGACAAGCTACCTAAATTTTACAAGTA
The DNA here is from genome assembly GCF_011800145.1 of Mirounga leonina. NCBI lineage: Eukaryota > Metazoa > Chordata > Mammalia > Carnivora > Phocidae > Mirounga > Mirounga leonina. The sequence goes on from NW_023270323.1 coordinate 40,284,490, forward strand.
GCCTATTGTGTTAAACCCCAAGGTTATTCCAAGGGCTATCTTATTTAAAAACATTAAAATGTATTGATTTTTTTTTAAGAAATTTATATTCTAGAGCAGCTTCAGGTTCACAGCAAAACTGAACAGAAGATAAAGAGATTTCCCATCTATTCCCTGCTCCCCCACCCCAACACACACACAGCCTCTCCCATTATCAGCATCCCCCACCAGAGGGGGACCTTTGTTACAATTGACCATAATCAACCAAAGCCTATCATTTGGACAAGTTGACCATAACATGTATCTACCGTTATAGTTTCATACAGGGTATTACTGCCCTAAATCCTCTGTGTTCTGCCTATTCATCCTCCCACCCACCTCACCCTCACAACCCCTGGCAACCACTGATCTTTTTACTGTCTCCATAGTTTTGCCTTTTCCAGAATGTCAGATAGTTGGAATCATACAGTAATATGCAGCCTTTTCAGACTGGCTTCTTTCACTTAGGAATATTGAGGTTCCTCCCTACCTTTTCATGGCTTTACAGCTCTCTTTAACACTGGATAACATTTATTGCCTAGATGTACCACAGCTTATTTATTTATCATCTACTGAAGGACATCTTGGTTGCTTCCAAGTTTTAGCAATTATGAATAATGTTACTATCAACATCTGTGTGCAGGTTTTTGTATGGATACACGTTTTCAATTCTTTTGAGTAAATACCAAGGAGCACAATTGCTGGATTGTATGGTAAGAGCATGTTTAGCTTTGTAAGAAACTGCCAAACTGGTTTTCAAAGTGGTTGTACCATTTTGCATTACCACTAGCAATGCATGAGAGTTCCTGTTGCTCCGTGTCTTCTCCAGCATTTGGTGTTGTCACTGTCCTGGATTTTGGCCAGAAACTGTAGTTATATCTCATTATTATTTTAATGACCTTAATTTAAAAAAGTTAATATAATTTATTTTTTAGTACACTTTAATTTTTAACCCACCCCCTACAGGTTTGAGTAGCTATAATGGGGAAGTCACTCATATATAGCTTGATAGGAAGAAAAAAGAAGTCCATAGAGCAAAATAGACATTTAAAAATTTAGCTGGAGGGTGCCTGGGTGGCTCAGTTGGTTGAGCGACTGCCTTTGGCTCAGGTCATGATCCTGGAGTTCCTGGATCGAGTCCCGCATCGGGCTCCCTGCTCGGCGAGGAGCCTGCTTCTCCCTCTAACCCTCCCCCATCTCATGTACTCTCTCTCATTCTCGCTCTCTCAAATAAATAAATAAAATCTTTAAAAATAAATAAAAATAAAAAAAATAAATAAAAATTTAGCTGGATCCTGAATGCTGTGCATTAAGAAATAGTGGCTATTGTGTGGGTCATCCCACTTAAAAACAACAAAGAGAAGCCTCTGTCACATACCAGGCAAGTCGTACACAGCGCGTTCAGTTCATGCTGAGTGATGGCTGTGTCCTGGGATTAGTGCATGAAGCGGGCATGGAGCATTGCTTTTTTTGCTTGGAACTCTACATAAAAGAGAGTCCTGCTTCCTGCCTCCTGTCTCTCTAACTGTTGACAATCTCCACTGCATATGAATAAGTTAAAAAAAAAAAAAGGCAACATGCAGACAGTATGTATTGCAAGTTACCACCTGTGTGAAATGGGAGAAACCTTATGCAAAACTTTGTATTCATCACTAATATTACTGAATCCTACTTTGTAATAGGCATTTTGCTAAGTGCTCAGGATACAGAAGTAAACAAAACAGATGAAATTGCTACCCTCAGGGAGCTTTTACATTAGGGGTGTAAATAAAATTGGTTTATTTTAGACACAGCTATTTGAAGTATGGTGCCTAGTTTGTATGAACCAGGTAAAGGAAACTTCTTTAAATTGGGCATGCTGGGGGAAGAAGATTTTTTAGAATGAGGAGACAAAAGGTAGTGATACTACTTTTTTGAGTGTACAGGACTCAAGCTAAATGTATTAAGAAAGCAACTCAAGCTCTCTCTCTGTCTCTCTGGAGACCAACACAGGGCTTGATCTCAAGACTCCAAGATCAAGACCTGAGCTGAGATCAAAAGTTGGACACTTAACTGACTGAGCCACCCAGGAAACCCCACAACTCAAGCTCTCTTAACCAACAGCAAGGAGCAGGGTTGGGAGAGGGGAATTCCATGGATTTCTCCCAGATTTCAAGAAGTCGAACAGCTAATCTCAGGGACTGTGTGGTCCCCAGCCCTTGCATTAATGAAACTTGCTCTCGACTCCCAGTTTCTGTGTCCCTTCATTTAAATCTTTCACAGAGAAATACCATTATTTGATCTTGCTTAGGAGCCAGGCTCCCCCATTCCTCATGAGACAGTGGGATGAGCCTCACTTATTTCCAGTCATGAAGAAGGGATAAGGTGGGGGTCTGTTGGATTCTACTTTTAAAGGCTTGAATCCTTTCACTCCTCATCCCCCTTTTATTTCACCAAAGCAGTCCAGAATGGCCTTTGTACCTGTCCACCTTCTTCCTGTTGTCATGGCAGAGCCTGAGGTGGTCCAGGGCAGTGCTGGGGCAGGGGCCTCCAGCACCTGCAAAGTTCTTAAGCTCTTTATCCCACTCCTGATATCTGCCTGGTTTCACTGGCTACAAAGGACCAAGGGCTAATATGACATAGAACCAACAATACCAAAAAATGCTGCAGCCTTGGAAAGTGTGGAATAGTAAACTAACTTTTCCTGAATTTGGGAAACTTATTTTAAAGACATTGTAGAGCTTAGCAGTCAACAGCTAGGACACTGGAGCCAAATAGCAGTGGGTTCAAATTTCAGCTCTGCCAATGACCAGCGATACACACCTGGGTGGGTTTTATGATCACTATATACTTCAGTTTCCTCAAGTGTAAGTTTGAGGGGGTAATAGCAGTGCTTGTCTTGTAGGGTCATACAGCACACACTCACCCCTCAGACGCTGGAGCTGGGCTGGGGTGGCTTCACTCCTGGCCAGCCACGTGACCTTGGCAAGTCATTTCCTTGGTCTGTGCCTCAGGTGCCCTCCTATGCAAATGGGGATAACTTATGTAAGAACCTATTTCAGAGGGCTTTGGGGAAGACGAAATGTTTCTGTTGCCCCACAGAAACTAGGGGAGAGACAAGGAGCTCATTTGTCTTATTATTGTATTATTTGTACATAATACAAAGAGCATTATGTATACATAATGGGTTGGATCTTGTCCCCTGAACAAGAGATGTTGAAGTCCTAACCCCCAATACCTCAGAATGTGACCTTATTTGGAAATAGGGTCACTGCAGATATAATTAATGAAGATGAGGTCATGAGGGTGGGCCTTAATCCAGGATGACGGGCGTCCTTATAAAAAGGGCAAGTTTGGACATAGATATACAGGGGAAGAATGCATGTGAAGATGAAAGTGGAGACTGGGCTGATGCTCCTACAAGCTAAGGAACACCAAGGATGGCCAGCAAACCCCAGAAACTAGGGGAGAGACAAGGAGCTGATTCTCTCTCAAAACATTTCGAAGAAACCAATCCTGCCACCACCTTGATCTTGGACTTCCAGCTTCCAGAAGTGTGAGAAAATAAAACTGTGTTGTGTAAGCCACCCAGCCCGTGGGACTTTGTTACAGCAACCCCAGCAAACTGATACAGTAAGTAAAGAAGCACTTGGAACAGAAAAAAGGGCATTATGGAGTTACTATGGGAACCAGAGGGGACTATCCTTCAGTGGTCAGTGAATGTCAATCATTATTTTTAGAACAAAAGACTCAGAGGCTCTAAGTGACAGATATCCCCATTGCAGATTCTCCCATAGAAAAAAGACTCCAGAAATAAAGAGATGACTCGGCCTCCTTTGAGGGTGGATGCTTGTTGTACTTTGAGGCGGTTCAGATGAGGCTGGGTCAAGGTCTGCCTGCAGCTCGGCTCACTGTTGAGTGAGAAACCCTCATTTCAGAGGTCACTGCCAAGGGCTGCAAGGAAGACAGAAGGAGCGGTAGCCCCTGGGCCTGGGGGAGGTGGTTGGAGGTATGCACAAACCTAATGAGCATAGGGCAGGGACTGCTGCTGAGGAGACCAGAGTGTGAAACATCCAGTCCCCGAAAGGGTCACTGGCGTGCACCTTCACTTTTCCTGGGAAGGAGCTGGCTCGGGGAGCTCTTAATGCACTCCTGGCTGTGTCCAGGTTGGCCTAGACAGTGCCCCATTTTGATGACAAGTTTCAACTGCCGCTCTTTCCCCAGCACTGAAAAGTGACTCAAAATCCTGAAAGCTCTTTTGCCTTTACGAAAGAGCAATCTGCCTGACGTGTTCTGTTTGTCCCCAGACAACACGCTGTGATTACGACCTGCTTCTCCCATCATCTCCTCTGAAAAAGAAGGGCGGCTATACGAAAATTGTCGCTGGTGTTTTCAGCGCTGGGAAAAAAAAATATCCATTGGTTCTCAGCAGGCTTGATGATATCTTATGAAAAACCCAGTGGGTCATGTGCGGCCTCTCTGGGAGTAAAACGGGACAGCCTCCTCCATCAAACTCCCATTCGCACTGACCTGACTGTGTCCACTTCAGTTCACTGTTTAAGAATAATAATGATGCAATTATCATGTGTCCTTTTGGAGTTCCTCTGAGGAGGACAGAGGAAATTAAAAGTAGGTTGTTTTGAAAGAGGAAGCTTCTTTTGGTCAAATGTTATCAGCCCACTATATTCTATGTGCATAAAACACTTCTCCCGGGAGCTCTGGGTGAGCATACATATCTGCCCTGAAGACTGCAAGGTCTAGAAAGGATGTGGGTTCGGGTCTGCTCTGTCCAATATGGTAGTCATTAGTTGCACGTGGCTATGGAGCACTTAAAATGTGGCTGGTCAGAACCAACATGTGCTCTAAGTCTAGGATACACACCAGATTTCAAAAGTTTAGTACGGAAAAAGAAGGTGAAAGATCGCGTTCGTAATTTTTTATTGATTACATGGGGAAATAATATTTTTAATATATGGGTTAAAAATTAAAGTATCATTAAAATTAATTTCACCTGTTTCTTTTTAACCTTTAAATTTTTTTTTAAGATTTTATTTATTATTTGACAGATAGAGAGAGCACAAGCAGGGGAGTGGCAGGCAGATGGAGAAGCAGACTCCCTGCTGAGCAGGGATCCCGATGGAGGACTCGATCCCAGAACCCTGGGATCATGACCTGAGCAGAAGGCAGACACTTAACCAACTGAGCCACCCAGGTGCTCCACCTTTTAAAAATATTCAAATAACCACTTTAAAGTTACATCTCTGACTTAACAGCTGTGCACCGTTTTGGTCTAAATCATTTGTACAAGTGTTTCCTCTTAAAGGCTATTTGGATATTTTTTATAATGTTTTCCTATTGAAAGTTTAGTGTGCCTTTTAAAAATTGATAACCAATACTTTATTCGGATATTTTTTCTCCTTGATTGCCTTTTATGGTTGATTCAGCTGACTTAGTGATTTGCCACCAAATGTTGAAATATATATTTGAGTCTCTTTGCTTCTGTAAGGCCTATTTCTTCATCCTTAAACCAGAGTGCTGGACATGATATAATCCCAAAGGCTCCTTCCGGGTTTAGGATATTAAGGCCTTATAAGGAGGAGGAAAATCTAGATTAACCTTGGAGGGTCTTGGCATTGGAAGCATGATAGTTTTCCTGAGATAAAATCTGTTTCCTGATTCTATTCCTGAGACAGAGCCTGGAATCCCAGCCAGTGGAGAGACCAAGGCCTGGCAGGCAAAGAGAGGCAATGCTGCCTCCTTCTGGGCTGGGGGGGAGCTGCAGGTTGACCACGTGTGTCCCCATGCAGGCCACCCCCCACCCCCCTGCAGTGCTGGTCACAGCCCAGAGTGAGGCCAATAGTCAGGGCGACCGACACAGTGTGTGGGGGGGGTCCCAACAACCCGTCCAGCGGCTTGCCGGTCTGCCCCACACCCCTTGCCAAAGGTCTAACACTTGATGCAAATAGGAACTGACGGCTCCCTTCTGGTTACAGTGCTCGCTCCAGGGGTGTCTGTGGTCTGGCTGGTGAAGCTGCAAGGATGTGAACACAGGAGCTGCCCCCCCCCCCCCGTGGCCACAGCCTCAGGGAGACAGCAGGCCTGGGAGGAGGTACCTGACAAGCCAGGAGAAGCCAACACTAGACGTTAGCCCAAACTAGGCTCCTGCCCTTTTCCACCCAGAGTCCTGACCCATACAGCTCATAAAGTGTTTCTTTAGGAGAAGATGAACTGACTTGTTGAGCAAATATAACAGATCAGTAATGTAAATGGAAGGGACACGTGCCTTTCTCTCTGTATGCAGTATATTTAAGAGAAAGGGAATCTGAGGGACACAGGGAGCCAGACTGGCACCAGACCAAAGTGTGAAAAGGCTCACATGAGTTTGTCCATTTCTGTTACTCCCCATTACTAGACTCTCCTACCCTATGGCCCCACTGTCCTCCCAAATTTATCATTGCTGTGTTGCCTGTGACATCTTTTGACTTCTCACCTCATCTTCCCAACACACAACACACTGATGCACATTGTACACACACAGACACACACACACACTACTCTTTTGGTAGTAAGGAATACAAAGGAATATACTCACCTGTCTCACTTCAAGTAAGGCAGGTATTACTACATGGAAATAAGAAAAACCGGAATCTCGTGCTTGCTGTCAGGCCATTTGGGAATCGAAGGAAAGTCACATAACCTCTCGAGAGGAATAAGAACCATGGGGCAGCAGAGCACCACAGAACCCAGAATGGATTCTGGCACGAGGAAGGTCATTCAGCATTCACGCTGTCCTTGAGACCAGTCACCCTGTTGCTGGCCCCACCTCCTGTCTTCTCCCTCCCAGAAGCTGGAATAACACATTCCAAGCGGTCAACTATTAGGGGGCGAATCTCTGGGGCGAATCTCTGGTTTATATCTCTCACACACTGTGAATAACTACTTCCCTCTCTCTTTGGCCTATATTTTGACTTCTGTGTCCTCATAGCTTCTGCTATCTCAGGTTTCATAATTACTGCTTTCTCTTGACCTTCCGATACGTTTTTCCAATCCTGTTTGTCCTTTCTCTGTGTTGTTTCCTATCCTTCCCTCTTGCTACCAATCTCTTCCTGTGTGCATTTCATATTGCCGAGAAAGAGAATTTGATGCCTTAATCACCATCATCTCTGCGGGGAGACATTTCTCACCAGGCTTTCACAAAAGACTGCTGGTCAACCCTAAATTGACTACCTTTAGATTGGTTGTCCATCTCTGGTTCAATCAGCTGTGACTCCATGGGCAGGGTCATACAGCACAGAACATGGCCATTTATGCTAATGGACCAGTAGCTTAGTGAAATGAGGAACCTTGAGTATAACCCTTTATGAGGGATCAATGGGAGTGGTGAGTTCTAAGACTTCTATCCCATATACACCTGTGGCCTGCCTCTCAGTCCTACCTACAGTGACATTTTCCTGTCTATTGCTCATCTTCTTGGTCCAAGATCACATTTTATAGGTTGCCACCTGCCTTCCTTGGACAGAGGACTAGTATGACTTTTCTCTATAACGGGGAGTCAAAGATGGGGCAGTGGGGAGCTGGTATGATTTTGCTTCTTCAGTCAAAAAGAACGTTGAGAAGAAGGAAGTGTTTCGTGGGTCTGTGAAATGACACACCCATCTTGTGGATCATCAGTGGCAAGTGCAGTATGCTGGGACTCTTCCCAGAGGAAGAACTTTCTGGGGAATGAGGAGAAGAGGGGTGGGGTGAAGGTGTTTGGAAAGAAACCTCAGGCATCTTTCCAAACACTGTTCTTTCCCCTCAGGCATCTCTCCAAACACTGCTGGGATCCCGGGACAGTGCCAGTTAGGGGGCCACATGACCCAGTCAATCTTTTTATGTAGTGCAAACTGAGAGTTCCCCCCCATCTATTCAGCATCAATCTTCTATTCTCTTGAAATAGCCATCAGTGACTGTGTAAAGAAGACTCTTCTCAGAGCGTGGCTACTCTCCTCACACTTAAATGCCCTGGTTTCTATTGTTTCTAAGTGAAATTGCTTCTGGTAATTCTGGATCTGGAGGATCTGATTTGTGAAATCTGAGGAGAACTGAAATTGGGGAAAAATACTTTACATTTTCTTCCTGGAGATAGCATTCTCATGTTTCAGAAGTCTCAGTCACTACACTCCTCTGCAGAGTTCCAGAGTCTGTCTCCTGCATGTTAATGATGACCCCTACTCTGCTGTTTAAACACCAGGCTCTGTTTTGTAGTCAAATCTGGGGTTCTGAGGGCATAACTTCCGTCTATGCACTAGCCACTGCTGTAGGAACGATAAGTTCACAACGATCGGGACAGATGTATTTGTTGAGGTAATCATGGAATGTGTAGCAAATAAACTCAAGAATGTGTAATGGCTCAAACATGATAGATGTTTGTTTCTTCCTCACATAAAGTTCACAATGGGCATGCATGGCTCATGAGTAGATGCCTCGTCCAAGTAGAAATTTGAAGACCTAGGTTTCTTCCTCTTGTACCTGTGACATTTTCAATAGGCAGCTTGCAAGGTCTCGGGGAGCGTGGAGGATTGCTCGTGGGGGTTTCTATGGACCAGGCCAGGAAGGGTACTCACCACTTCCGCTCACACCGCATTGGTTAATGCCCAGTCCCACAACCTCACCTGACTGCAAGGGATGCTGGGACATGGGAGCTGAGGTTAGGGATGTGCCCAGTAAGAAGAGTCAGTGGACTTCGATGCACACACAGCAGCTTCTGCTACAATAAACAAGTTCCTTGTTTTCAAGAAGCATTCATCTGTGATTTCAAGGAGGGAAAGATGCTTCGGAGTAAGACAACTTGAACCAATGGTCCAACTAACTTCCTTGGCTTTGAATACTGTTGACCAAGGGCATAACAATGGCTAATTTGGCTTCCACAGATTGTCTGTAGGGGAAGAACGTGTTGACGAGGAACCCCAGAACTCTAGTCCAGCATTCAGGGAGCACCATGAGGACAGGGACCAGGTAGCCACAACTTTAGCTCCTTGCCTGGCCCAAAGGATAAAAATAGCTAATATTTCCAGACCTCTTCCTAGATGCTACTGTAAGGATGTTACATGCATGGACAGAATAGAAGATTGAGACTCTACAGGAGAGGGAAAACAATCTTAGGTTTGTGCTAAAGAACTAAATAAAAAGGCTGACTGAGTCTGTCTCCAGTCACACAGCTAGTGAATGGTTCATGCCCAGGTGGTGGGACTCTGGAGCTGGTGTTAATTTTTTTGCTGTATTTCCTTATTAAATGAATGGATCAGTGGTTGGGTTTTTTTTTTGTTTTTTGTTTTTTTGAATGAATCAGTTATTAAAAAAACACTGACATTGTGCTTTATGCATTTATCTTACAAATTTAGTTAGGGTGAAGCCTGGTCTCCCAAACGGATTTGTCCTGTACACACTGATAACACTGAGTTGCTGGATGTGCAAAGTGGAGACACTGTCTCCTGGCAACAGGAAAGCTTTCCCCTCCCAGTGGGCAAGAGCTTCCCTCAAGTATCTCCTTCTCTGGTCTACTCCACCATCCAAGCTTTGGTTCCTTTAAGACTTTCTCCCTAAAATACAAAACCACAATGAGATACCACCTCACATGTGTCAGAATGGCTAAAATTAACAAGTCAGGAAATGACAGATGTTGGCGAGGATGCGGAGAAAGGGGAACCCTCCTACACTGCTGGTGGGAATGCAAGCTGGTGCAGCCACTCTGGAAAACAGTATGGAGGTTCCTCAAACAGTTGAAAACAGAGCTACCATATGACCCAGCAATTGCCCTTCTAGGGATTTACCCCCAAAATACAAAGGTAGTGATCCGAAGGGGCAACTTTTATAGCCACAATGCCCAAAATGGGCATGATGAATGGATAAAGTGGAGGTGGTATATATATACAATGGAATATTACTCAGCCATCAGAGAATGAAATCTTGCCATTTGCAACAATGTGGATAGAACTTAAGTGTATTATGCTAAGCAAAATAAGTCAATCAGAGAAAGACAATTATCATATGATTTCACTCATATGTGGAATTTAAGAAACAAAACAGGAGCATAGGGGAAGGGAGAGGAAAAATAAAACAAGACAAAATCAGAGAGGGAGACAAACCGTAAGAGACTCTTAATCATAGGAAACAAACTGAGGGTTGCTGGAGGGGAGGTGGGTAGGGGGATGGGGTAACTGGGTGATGGACATTAAGGAGGGCATGTGAGGGGGCACCTGGGTGGCTCAGTTGGTTAAGCGACTGCCTTCGGCTCAGGCATGATCCTGGAGTCCCTGGCTCGAGTCCCACATCGGGCTCCCTGCTCAGCAGGGAGTCTGCTTCTCCCTCTGACCCTCCCCCCTCTCATGCTCTCTCTAGCTCATTCTCTCTCAAATAAATGAATAAAATCTTAAAAAAAAAAAAGGAGGGCATGTGATATAATGAGCACTGAGTATTATATGAGACTGAGGAATCACTGACCTCTACCTCTGAAACTAATAATACATTATATGTTAATTAATTGAATTTAAATAAAATAAGAAAAAAAAAAGACCTTCTCCGTACTTCCTTAATAAAAAGGCTGTTTTGAAACTCAAAGCTCAGCAATGAGTTATTTATTATAGGTCAAATCTGCCTTCCCATTCCTTGGCCCTAGCCAAAGAATTAAAAAAAAAACCACCTCTGGGCTATTAGGAATAATTGATACTTCAAAAAATTATACTGTCATTCTGTGACTTGAAGAAAAAATTCAGTTGTCTTTGCTTTTAAAGGGAAGCATGAAAAGCCAACTATAGGATTATTTTCTATTTGTTAGCAAGCTCTGACTGTGTTCAGCATGAAGGCAGATTTTGGAAATATAAATATGGCACTGATGTAGGCTCGGCAGAGAGGGGCAGATGAGTCACCATACACGTTAAGTGCTGAAGTAGATATAGGAGGGGCCTAGTGGACAGAGCGACTAATTCTATCTGAAAGAATGGTAATTTGCCCAAGGCAAATGATAAAAACCAGAACCATGTTAAATAATACTATTATTAGGTATCTTTTTTGCTTCTTGAACTTAATGTGTATGCCCCCAATATTTCACTGTTAAATATTTGTTAAGATGTTTCCTTTCTGGGGCGCCTGGGTGGCTTAGTCCCTTAAGTGACTGCCTTCGGCTCAGGTCATGATCCCAGGGTCCTGGGATCAAGCCCTGCATCAGGCTCCCTGCTCAGCAGGGAACCTGCTTCTCTCTCTCCCTCTGCTAGTGCCCCCTCTCTCTCTCAAATAAATAAATAAAATCTTAAAAAAAAAAAGAGATGTTTCCTTTCTCCCGCATTCTGAGAGTATTGTTGCAGTCTGTCCTTGGCTTGTTTTTGAAGGAGAGAAATTGAATGGAGACTAGAGAATGCAGATGAGAGGTTTAGTGTCTGATGGCAAGAGGCAGCAAAAGGGAGGCTGTTTCCTTCAACCAGCCTATGCAGTGTGGAGGACCAGAACCACAGTTGAGGCAGGCGGGGGCTGGGCAGGGCTGGGGCTGGGAGACATTTCTGAACCGCAGGGCTTGATGAGGGAGTTTGAGGTATGGTGGATGTCTTCACAGCTTCTACCTTGAGAGATTGACTTCATTAAGTGTGCTTGAGAAGACAGGAGGTGACTGAATTGGAGGAGGAAGATGGTAGGTTCTAAGGTGAGCTCTAAGAGAGTGTGTTGTGTGTGGTAGGCAGTGAAAGTCATGGGACTGGGTGAAGTTCCCTGGGTAAGTGGGCAAAGCAGGAGGGAAAAATGAACCCCAACTAACAGTGGAGGTAGAGAAAGGGAAGCCAGGCAATGAAAGCAACAGGGTGCTTGTCAAGTCTGATAAAGTCTAGGAGCTTGCAAGAATAGCTCGCATTTTTTGAATGCCTACTATATGCCTGGTATTATGCCAAATACCTTTTCACGCATTATATGATTTGATTCTCACAACAATGAAATTGTTATAAAGTTGGTATTATGCCCATTTTACAGATAAGGCATAGAGAGGCTTAGAGAGAGTAATAACTCACCAAAGGTCACACCATTAGCCTGTGGCAGACCTAGGATTTCACCCAGAATGGTTATACTTCAGAATCTTTGTTCTCACTCAACACCAGCTTGCTGTCCTACCATCTTGGGAACCAAGTGAGGACAGAGTTCAAGAAATAAGGGGGTGGGTGCTGAAGGCATTGACGGGAGAATGTATTTGCCTGTCCAATTCTGTCTTGTCTGGGTTAATATCAACAAGAGTGTGCAGACCCCTGGCTTAGGCCAGTTGAGTAAAAAGATAACAACCCCTAATGTGAAGAAGATCCCACGAGAACCCATGAGACCCTGCAGTTTAGGAAGGAACCTGAGAGCAATTCAATCCCTGAAAAATCCAGGCACAAAAGAGACTGGAGGCAGGTGGGAGGTGACATAAAGTAGAGCCTCTGACAGGTGAACACCTGTGACCTGATGATTTCTAGATTCCACTCTTTAGATGTGTCACAAGGGCGGCCAAGTCTTCCAATGGCTCCGAATCCAGATTCCTTGTGTCATTCATTTCCCAGTTCAGAAAAACCATGGAGCATATCCCACTCTCAACACAAAAATACTAAAAGGTGTGAAACATCTACTCTGTTAGTGCTCTGAAAGCTCAATTTTCTGAAACGATTCTTCATCTCTAGGCCAATAATAACTCTTAATGGTTATCAAGTCTTTACTAGGGACTGATTAAAGTGCTTTATATACACTATCATTTTTAGGACACATCAATCCTGACAGATAGGCGTGACTTTAAAGCCCATTTTACGAATGAAGTCAGTCTCTAGGACCTGCACTCTTAATCCCTGCATCCCTAGGACGAAGGATATTGAAAGGCAGCTGGGCATTCTGCAAAGCCAAGGAATCTTCCTGTGTTTCTCACAGAATGAGTTAATGTTGATTTGGTGCAACGATTTGCCATAACGATTGTAATCTACATGCATCAGAAGACTGAGTTTTGTTTTCAGCTCTTTCATGAACTTTCTACGTGGGCACTTTGGGGACTTCTTTGAGTCTTAATGTTCTTAATGTTTTGATTTAAAAACCATTATTGGAAAACATACCTCATATACAAGAGTGTATAAAACATATCTGTACAACGTGAAGAATAATAATACAACATCTGGACGTCTACCACCTGGGCCAGGAAATAATATGTTCTTAAACCCCAGAAGCTTCCAGTGTGGTTTTCCCGACTGAATTTCCCTCGCTTCCTCCGGAGGTGACCATTGTCTGAATTCTCTGTTAATTAAGCCTTTTCTTTTCTTTTTCTTTCTTTCTTTCTTTCTTTCTTTCTTTCTTTCTTTCTTTCTTTCTTTCTTTCTTTCTTTCTTTCTCTCTCTCTCTTTCTCTCTCTCTCTTTCTTTCTCTCTCTCTCTCTCTCCCTCCCTCCCTCCCTCTCTTCTTCCTTTCTTCTTTTGCCTTTGTTTCTCCTTGTAGCTTTATCACCTATGATTGTGTCTCTAAACAAGGTATATTTTAGTTTTAAATGTTTTTAAGCTTAGGTTAAATGGAACCATACTCTTGTTCTTGCTTGCTTCTCTCCCACCATTATGTTCTTGAGATTCATTCATTTTTGCTTGTGCTGTGACTCATTGCCTTTCACTGCCCTACCCTGTGCCGCATTTGGGAGGTACTATCATTCATTTATCCATTCTTCCAACAACACACATTTGGGTTGTTTCTGGGTCTTGCTTTCACTGACAACGGTGCTTTCAACATTCTGGTACAGAGTTCCTGTGCCTAGGTACGTGAGTTTCTCTCAGAGTAGAATGGCTGGATGTAACTGCTTTCAGCCTGTAACCTTTGTGGTTTTCCTTCTCCAGGGACGTTAGGAAAACTGATGGATTGAGGCAGGAACATTAAGTAGTCTAAACTTGCCTGCTCTGGCATCAGACTGCCCGGGTTCAAATTCTGCTGCTGTCCCTGTTTGGCCGTGTGATCTCGGGCACCTCTCTGAGCCGAAGTTTCCACGTTTGCAAATCTGGTTAAATGACAGAGCTGAATTCACAAGGTTGTTTTGGGGATTATATGAGTTAGTTCTTGTTAAGGAAATGATTAACCCAGTGCTCCAAGACAAGAAAAGTTGGGGAAACATCACTCTTTGTATCTCCAGGCGAAGAGACCTTCGGGCAACACTGCTGGAGTCTTTCCTCAGTCTCTTCTTCCTTCTCCCCAGGGGGAAGAGGAGTGACTTCTCCAATATGGAGTCTGGGAGAAGAAATGAGCCCAGTGCCTCAGTCACTCTCATCTGAAACAAGCCAGGCCACAGAGGGATATGTTGTGGTCTATCTCTGCATATGGTAGGTTAAGAGGAACTAGCTCTGTGCTCAGGGGAGGGGTCTGTGGTTTTAGGAGTGCTGTCTGTAATTGGCGATCCAGTCCAATTCAGGGATCAACATCTATGCTTGCTGACTTGTGTATGATCTAAAGCCTTGTCCTATGGTCACTTCATCAGTGCTAGGCCTGCCTTCTGGTCTCCAGCTCTCATCCCCTGTGTCCCACTGCTCAGATAGTCCCAAGCTCTGGAGCAGAAAGGGGGAAGCTTTCATAGACTCCCAAGATTTCAATGCTGAGTGCTCCTTACACATGAACTATGACAATGCAAAATGCTGTGTGAGCCTCTAAGTTTAAGATGCAGGGCATGCTCCCTTGTGTGCAGGACTGGAGCTGAGCTCTTTGGGTGGGTTCTAAGACCCAAGTTCCATTTGGAAATGATCGAAAATACCAAATAATCTTCTTAGTTCATTTCATAATGTGAATGAAATAGTGTTGCCCACTGACAGGCAGCTGATGTGAGGATTAAGGCTTCCCCAGCTATCAGTACATCTAGCTTTCGGAAAGGGATACATCCTGGCAGGCTGATGCCTTCCTGATTTGGCAGTCAGCTGTAGCTCTCCAGTCCCCAACTTACAGAAGGCAGTGTGGCACTGAGGATCACACAGGGATCAAGCTGATATGTGTGTGGGTATATATATGTATATTACATATACGAAGGGAAACAAATTGAAGATGAATGTTGACATTTTGAATGTTGGTCACTATTGAAAAGTATTATTGTTTTGAGTCTTTTACAAATAGTAGAGCTCCCTAGAGGTGCATGATTCAACAGAGAAAGGGTGGGGTGCGGAAAGAGATGGATGAAGCACAGAGCAAGATAGAAAGAGATGGGGAGAGCAGGGTAGTGAGTCCTCAAGCCTCTAGATGCTCTGGTCCTGCCTTTACCTCCTGTTACATACAATTTCCCTACTGCATTTATCAGATGAATGAGTTATTTTCAAAGAGACCAAAAACATTTTTGGGTGGAAACACAGATGGAGGTCTGGGTTCTTAAGCACTGCATAAGCTACAAGCACTCCTGCTCCCACCGCCTTCCCCGGGCCTCTCTCCAGCATGTTCCTCCAGCATCTGACGGTGGAAGGTCATGCCGGTTCCACCAGGAAGAGCAGCTGCAGACTGACAACTGCAAACAGCCGGTGTGCGGGCAGAGGCTATCGTCCTTCTTGCTTGCCTCGGGGCCAGGGACTGCGGGTCTCGTGCTGGTGTTGTCCATCACTGTTATTTCAAAGAGCAACACAGTATCAGGAGAGCAGGATCGCGCCCCAGGAAAAGCTGCGTTTCAGATCTGCTACCAACTGGTTGGTGATGGTGAAGTTCTTTCCAGTTCTTTCCATCACTGGGGCCTCTCTGGCTCCCCTGGCCGAGTTCTGGCTCCAATAACTGGTTCCTTGCCATGTCCTCCTCCCTTGGGGACTGGAGTGTGATGTGGGACCCATGGCCGGGCTGTGATGTGCTGCCAGGCTTGGCTGTGCAGCCGGTGTGAGTATCCGTGGGCTGCACACCCCATCCATCTTGGCCCCATCGCCTGCCTGCTGGGCCTCCGCCTCTGGGAGATACCAAGGACAGAACCCCACAGGGAGTGTGGCTGGGTTGGATCATAAGCAGGTCATATAAGTAAGGCTGCCAAAGAGGCTAAAATACTAAAATATTTCCAGAGCTACTATCCCAGGTCCCTCAATGTCCCTTCAGTGTCCCTTGCTGCCCCCCAGCTGCCTGGACCCCTCCCTTAGGACTCCCATGATCCAGGAACAAAGGGCTAGAGCCTGTATAGTCCAGGCCTCTAAGACCTCGCTCCGCTTCCTGGCACGGACGGTTCTGACTGCTCATGCCCGTGTGCAGGGCAGGAAAGCCTGGGGCGCTGAGACTGGCTACAGGTCAGGGAGGTGCCCAGATAGAGACGGGGGGCTGGCACTGCCCAGCTCCTCAGTGGACAGCTGGGAGCAAGCAGACATGGTCACCAATACTCCGCCAGGCAGCATGCCTCCCTCAGGTCCTCATGAATCTCTTTCTTAGCCCTGGATGACACTCAGTGTCACTCACTGGGGAGACGGCCTGCTCCTTGGGAACCAGTCACCTCTGCAAACTGGAGTGAGAACTCCCTTTTTAAAAAATTTTTAAAATTTTAATTTTTAAGATTTTATTTATTTATTTGTCAGAGAGAGAGCCCAAGAGGGGGAGCGGCAGGCAGAGGGAGAGGGAAAAGCAGGCTTCCCGCGGAGCAGGTAGCCCGATGCGGGGCTCAATCCCAGGACCCTGGGATCATGACCTGAGCCAAAGGTAGCCGCCCAACCAGCTGAGCCAGCCAGGTGCCCCTTGGAGTGACAACTCCTTTTGTTCATTTCCCATTGTTGCTGTCACAAATGATCACAGATTTAAGCTTAAAAATAACACATATGTGTTCCCTCACAGTGCTGGAGGTCAGGAATCTAAAATCAAGGTGTCAGTGGCGTCATGTTGCTCTGGAAGCTTCAGGGAAGAACGCTGCCTTGCCCTTTTCTGCATTCCTTGGCTCATGACCCCTTCTCCACATCTTGCGAACCTCTGGCTTCCACCATCACATCCTTACTCCTCACTCTCACCCTTCTGCTTCCTTATCATAAGGATCCCTGCCATGACATGAGGTCCACCTGAATAATCCAGGGTCATCTCAAGAGCCTTAGTTTAACCACACCTGCAAGCTCTCTTTTCCCAGGTTCTCAGGTTCCAGGGATTAGGACATGGACACCTTTGAGGGGTCATCAGTCTGCCCAGAACACTCACCGAGCTGCATACAGGGTTCCCCAGGAGAGCCAGATGACAGTGACCCCCATGTGCGGTGGATTCGTGTGAGCCTCATGTGCACCTGCCAGCTACAGGAGGGGAGACCAGAGTATGAATCAAAATTCGTAGAGCGGTCTGACAAATAGATTCAGAAAGTGGCTCGCAGGCAAAGTTACTCATGTGAAAGTATGAGAATAACACATTTTTGTTTTGTTTTTTAAGTAGGCTCCCGGCCCAGCGTGGAGCCCAACACGGGGCCTGAACTCATGCCCCTGGGATCAAGACTGAGCTGAGACCAAGAGTCAGATGCTCAACCGACTGAGCCACCCAGGTGCCCCAAGAATGACGCATTGTAACTGTGCATTAAATATTTTTGTCAAATGTAATAATAATTATGTGGAATTGGTGCACTCCTGGGAAATAGCAGCGTATTTGTGGAGTATGGTTTGCGCATGACAAAAGCTCCTTTGCCTGAGAGTTTCCTTCCATCAGTGTGCTGGAGCTGCCATAATGAAATACCACAGGCTGGGGGCTTAACACTATTCTCTTATACTTCTGGAGGCTGGATGTCCAAGATCAACTTGTGAACAAGGTTGGTTTCTTCTCGTAACGCCCTCCCTCTTTGGCTTGCAGATGGCTGTCTTCTCTCTGTCTTCACATGGCATGGTCGTCCCCCTGTCCCTACACCTCTGGAGTCTCTTCCTCTTCTTATAAGGACACCGGTCATATTGGATTAGGGCCCCACGCTAATGGCATCATTTTAACTTAATCATCCTCTTTTAAGTGCTGATTTCTAAACTTGTTACATTCTGGAGTACTAAGTGTGTTGGGACTTCAACATGTGAATTTAGGGGGGTGCACAATTTAGCCCACAAAACCCCCTCTGCCCAGATTCCTACCATTGATCCCTCTTAATGGTCTTTTTCAGGAGATTCATGTTTTAACTGGGTTCAGACATTAGGTAAACCTAGGGAAGGTTGTCATATGAGGAACAAGGATTTATTAATCTGATTCATGAATACAGTACATATTTCCACTAAAGAAACCAGAATGCACTGAAACACTTGTCGTAGTGAAATTAAAAGTATCTTTAAAAAGTCTTAACTAATTTTTAGGGACGCCTGGGTGGCTCAGTTGGTTGGGCGACTGCCTTCGGCTCGGGTCATGATCCTGGAGTCCCGGGATCGAGTCCCACATCGGGCTCTCTGCTCAGCGGGGAGTCTGCTTCTCCCTCTGATCCTACCCCCTCTCATGCTCTATCTCATTCTCTCTCTCAAATAAATAAATAAAAAGAAAAAAAAATCTTAAAAAAAAAATCTTAACTAATTTTTTAAAAATATCAGTTATGGGCCTTGCTTTGCACGTGGTCTGATTTAATTCTCATAACTCCTTGAGACGGGTCTCTTGTACAAACAAAGGAACTGAAGCTCAAGAGATTATGGGACCCATCGAAAGCCCAACTACTGGGAAACCATGTCTCTGTCAAATTTTGGAGCCTGCATTCTCGATCATTCATGAAGTGGTGCTGTACTTGTAATTTGGAGTGTTTTTACTTTCCATCTCCTCACCCGATTCTGCCAACAACTCGGAGGCCTAAGTATTAATATACCCTCGTTACAGATGAAGAAACTGAGGTACAGCTACAGCTTATTAAGTATTCTGTCCACGGTCGTTCACAGGAAACAGGCCGTGAAAATTGGACACGAAGCCAAACTTATAACTCCCAAACTCTAATCACTACTTCCAGAATTCTGCTAGCTCCTGAGGGGGTTGTTGCCAGGTCAATCACCATAATATTCCAGATACAGGCATGTCAATAAGAGGATACACTGGTTAACAGAAGTTGGAGACCAGATCCCTCAGTCAAGAGACAGATGGAGAACTCCAGAATGGATCTAAAGCTCTATGCCCTTCCTGCTCAAAGTGTGGGTCACAGATCAGCAGCACCAGTAACACCCAGGAGCTCGTGGGAATTGCCCAAGGTCATGACCCACCCTAGACCCATTGAATCAGAATCTGCTTTTTAACAAGATCCCCAGGTAAGCCGTGTGCACATGAAAAGTACACACACACACACACATACACACACATTTCTACCCCATATCCTAGAACAAGCCATGGTCATTTAAACTTCTCTTCTAAAGGCAGGTACCCAGCATCAGGGTGCTGGTGTCCGAGGTTGTGGGCTGTTTTTTTGTTTTGTTTTGTTGTGAATAAACTTTATTTTTCAGAGCAGTTTCAGGTTCACAGCAAAATTGAGAGAAAGGTGAAGACACTTCACATATACTCCCTGCCCCCACACATGCACAGCCTGCCATCTTCCACATCCACACCAGACGGTACCTCTGCTCCCACTGATGAGCCCATGTTGACTCATCAGAATCCAGAGTCCAGAGTCTACATTAGCGTTCGTTAGCTCTCGGTGTTGGACGTTCTGTGGGTCTGGACAAGTGAATGATTCCTTGTATTCACCGGTCTCCTGAACTCCAAAATCCTACCCAATAGTTTAGTTGATTCCTACATTTTTGTGTCTGGTGAGCATCTCAAACGTCACATGGCCGACATGGCATGCCACCACCCAAGGACAATCCCCCAGAGGCTTCCCGTCTCCTCAGTGCGACTCCACTGGGTCATGCCAGTTGTGGAGAGGTTGCATGCCCCTCCCCCTCAGAGCCCACATTGGTCCACCAGAAAATTTCCTCTGCTTTGCCCTCAACTATATCAGAAATGGGAAGACTTCTGCCTGTTGTCTTCCTTTAGCTGTTGTTAAGATTGAACCGTAAAACCTCAGCTTTGTTTAGGCCAGGGAAGCTGGATAAATGGTTCTCAAATTCCTTATGGTTTAGCATCACTCAGGACATTTGTTAAAAGCACATATCACCGAAGTCCCATTTCTAGAGATTCTGACTTGATTGCTCTGCGGTTGGGCCCAGGAACCCACATTTTAGGGAGGACCACACGCCTGTTCTTCCGCCCCCACCTCCAGTGGATTTTTTTTTTTTTTTTGATGTAGTGTTCCATAATGTGCATAACACCCAGTGCTCCATGCAGAACGTGCCCTCTTTAATACCCATCACCGGGCTAACCCATCCTCCCACCCTCCTCCCCTCTAGAACCCTCAGTTTGTTTTTTAGAGTCCATCGTCTCTCATGGTTCGTCTTCCAGTGGATTTTTTGATGATGGTTGTTCATGGGTCATGTTTTGAGAATTGCATTTTTAAAAACACTATTTTGTGACTGTGGCTGGGGATTATGAGTACAAACTTCAGAAGCGGAAAGAGGTTAAAAAGACAAGAGCAGGGTGTCTGAAAAGAAAAGAGGGTGGTGTTCAATGCTGCCATTTTCCTCCATATTTATGAGCTCCATTAAAGATTGTGGTCAGTGACCACTGAGACCAAATCACTGTTTTCAAGGTCAACTATGGC
This sequence comes from Mirounga leonina, assembly GCF_011800145.1. Taxonomy (NCBI): domain Eukaryota; kingdom Metazoa; phylum Chordata; class Mammalia; order Carnivora; family Phocidae; genus Mirounga; species Mirounga leonina. The sequence goes on from NW_023270323.1 coordinate 40,305,038, forward strand.
CAAAGCATTTTGCCTTATGTCTTCCTGCTGGTTTCCAACTAAAAGAAAGAACGTTCTAGGATGAAGAGAGGATTTTTAACTCTCTCAGCCTAGCAGACTGACGTCACATGTCTTCCTGACCAACTTGAATGATCAAGTACAGCTAGCGATCCCATCTTCAGCCAGGCTGCCCAGGAGAAAAGGCGATTTCATTAAAGACAAAAACAAAAACAACCTACATCTTGAGTCAGAAACTTGTTGGACTGATCCAAAGTTAAACACCCTTTGTACTGAATTCATGAACTGTGAACTGTTTCTGTTTGAGACATTTTACAGATTTGATCTAAGCTTAAGGACAGCAAAACTTCAAGATCCAGCATAACGTAAATGCAGAAAAAAAATCCACCTTGTCTTTTGTGTGTGGTGTGATGCTCGTCGGTTTTCCGATTTCACAAGGTCGGCCTTGGAGACCCAGTGGAGAAATCCTGGTAGGGGTTCTGAGTGGCGAGCCCCTGCCTTGTTGCTGGTATATTTCCGTGTTCCAGGGCTCAAAGGGAGGGAGCTCTGGCCAGGATTATGATCTCTTCTCTACATGGACAGGTAAAAGCTATGTGAATAGATAATAATTTCTCTTCCAGTGGCCTTCTATTTGGGGCTCCTGAGACCGTGCAGGAAAAGAAATAGAACAAGGGTGGTTGATGTTCTGTGTTGAGGCTGATGATAATCAAGGAACCAGCATTTGGAACAGTCCCTATGTCAAGAGGAAGAGTATCAGAGGAGTTGCTCAAATGAGTAAAATGTCACATTACCAGAAGCTCGCCCCTTTAAGCACCAACCTTTGTTTTGAAAGCACATTTGATGGACATCTTTCTAAAACTTTATCATACATTTTTTAAAAGTTCTTTAAATAGAGGAGATGGAATGCAATTTAATGTTAGGGCAGAGAGGGCTGAGAGAAACTGTCTAACTGTGTTCCTTTGTTTTGCAAGTGAGGAACACAAGGCCCAGAAACATAGGGGCACACACCCCAGGCCATATCACCCATTCACGGTAGAACCAGGCTTTGAGAAATATTTGGAAATTTCTTTCTACTCCCTAATCCCACTTTTTTTTCTCCCCTCTTTAAAGTGTTATCATTTTCTTTTGTAATATTATTTTTTTTAAATAAATAATGGCTAAGAAAACTTATGCAGACTTTCCCCTCAGGTGCAAATCTAGTTTTCTGCAAGGTCGGCACGAGGGCACTAAGGATAAAGGCAAGCTGTCATTCAGACCCAAGTGCTTCTGTCTGCTCAAGGTTATTTCTGCTTCTCTGCACATTGCTTCCAGATAAGACCTGTGCTTCCTAGACTTTATCTCAATGTATACCCCACCCTCCCTTCTCCCTTTTGGTCTGGAACTGGAGACTGTTTCTATTACTTTTGTTAGGAGCTGAGTTCTGCTCAAGATTTATCATCCCAGTGTTCACATCTTGTTTCTTGTTTTCCTAACAAACAGGAGACCCAGTGTGGGAAGCACTTGCATTGTGACTGCATTGCCTACCAGAGAAACCATTGCACACATGGTTAAATAGCATGAACAATCCATTCTATTCTTTATAGAAATCCTCTTGGGGTTTTGTGTTTGTGTTTTGTTGTTGCTGTTGTTTTGTTTTTTGTTTTTTGTTTTTTGTTTTTCAGAATGGAGAAGATAAAAACTATTTGTGTGCTTCATTTTTCCTAACCCAACAGATTTCCAGAGTGATTTAAGGGTAGCTTGTGAGAAAAATTAAGACCATCCAGAACGTTTAAAATGGAACAGTATTTTCCACTGACATATGAGAATATATGGATTTCCTTTTTTTTTTTTTAAGTAAGCTCCAGGCCCCAGAATGGAGCCCAACATGGGACTTGAACTCACAACCTTGAGATCAAGACCTGAGCTGAGATCAAGAGTCAGATGGTTCACTGACTGAGCCACCCAGGTGCCCCGAGAATATGTGGATTTCTTGACAACTGATTTAAAGGTGTCCCAATATTGTGAGGCCATGAGTCTTTTAAAGACTATTCATGATTCATTACTGTATCAATAAGCTTATAGGCCAATTGGATATATATATATTTTTTAATGAGAAGAGCCTTTTTTTGGCTCATTTTTATTTTTGGTTGATTGTCTTTTACTTATTGATTTGTAGTAGTTCTTTATATATTTTGATATGAGTCCTTCACTGTATTATATATTACAAATATTTTTTCCCATTCTATGGCTTGTCTGTTTTCTTTCCTGATACTGAAGAACAGAAGTTCTTAATTTTATTGAGACCCAATTTATCAAGAACATTTATTTTTTTTACTTTCACAGTTACTTTTTGGTGTACTGCTGAAGAAATCTTTGCCTATGCATAGGTCAAGAAAATATTCTTCTATGTGTCTTCTAGAGGCTTTATCATTTATCTGATACATTTACATGATGTATCTCAAATTAATTTTTGCGTGTGACCTGAGGTAGGGGTCAGGTTTATTCCTTACCCTCCCCAACCATATGAATATCCAATTATTCCAGCACTATTCATTGCAAAGGCCATCCTTTCTCACTGATGTATGGTGGCACTTTTGTCATAAAGCAAATGACAGCATATATGCCAGTCTATTTCTGGATGGGGGAACTCTACTGTTAATATATTCACTGCAAATGTCGTAGTGGATGCAGCACTGAATGGGCATCAGAAGCCCTGGCTTCCAGGGCCAGTGTCTCCAGGGAGAGCCGGGAGACTTGGAATTAGAGAACACGTTGGTCTGTTTGCTGCCACCCAACACTCCCTCCTGGCATCCTGTGCCCCATCCTATATGGCTAGCAAGTGGCCACCTTCTTTCTTCAGTGCTGGTTACACCACGGGGGATGCCGGATCCAGACCTATTCAGCTACCTGCTGGCCATCATAGTCTCCCTCTTGGTAATTTGGCTTGAGAGCAACAGAGATGACTAATTTGCACTGAAAGACCCTACAGAATAAGTTTTGTGGCTCCATGAAGGGATGCCAAGGCCATGTGCCAAGTTTCCATTAAGGGAGAAGGTGCAGACATTGTCCAATGGGAAAGCCAGCTGGCCGAGCAGAGGTGTGAGGGGAAGAATGAAAGCAAGGTACAAAGAGGAATGGCGGAGACACCAGATGAGGGGGTGACACAGGAAGATTACTTGAAAGCTCTGTGAGAGACTCTTATTAATCAGTCTTCCAACAGTTGCTAGAGAATAAACAGGAAAGATGAACAGAGGGGGGTCTATGCAATCAAAACACTGTCTCATCCTGAGGCACTGCAGAGGGCTTTTTATAATCAAACAGGAATCACATACAGATATATTTTAACGATTTTCTTTTCTTCTTAGACCCCCAAGTAACTTTGAAGTGTGTTTTACACAAGATCTCACAGAGGCTGGGTTCATCGTTGCAGTGCTGGGAAAACCCTATTCCTACAATTGTCCCTTCCTCCCACCCCCACACTGGTGCCAAATTGGAGCTGCTCGGCCGGGGGGAGGTGTGGACTTAATAGTTTCAATTCTCCATAGGCTGTGTATCTTTGTTAGGAAGTCTTATTTTTACTCACGCTAGTTTGGGTATTTCTTACAACCAAACAAATTCTGACTAACTCCCTTGAAGTTTTTGTTAGTTCTTTTGTTCTACGTACTCCAGAAGGCTATTGGCCGCCATAAGTGGATCTTGGCCACAGAAGCTGAACACACACACGACTGGGCATAAAGCAGGGGAAGAGCATCAAGAGGTGGCTTCAGTTTGGGCTGTGGCATCCCCAGGAATTGCAAAAGGGGAATAAAATAAGCAATAGTGCCTAGAACATATTTTTTCCCTACTGAAAAACCGGGTATTATTGTCCGTTCATGAGATTGGACAATAGTAGTAGTAACAACGTGCTCCCTAAAACCTGGAGAAATGGCTGCCCTCAGTGTTTAGCTAATAAAATCCACATACATGAGGATGATTGTTGTCTCTGAGAGTAAAGCAAGAAACTGTAAATGAGGGCTCCAGGACTTTGAGAACAGCGAAAACTCCCACTCGAATGTGATTTGTCATTAGAAGAAAGAAGTCTAATCAATCTCATTGTGTCCTGTTGGGATAAAGAGTAGGTGAACAGGAAGGCGCAAGATCAGCTTGGAGTGTGCAAAGTTTGCAGTATGTCCCTGGCACTGTCCAGGTGAGAGAGAGATGCTTTCTGGGAGCACCAGCTTTCCAGTGCCTGTAAAGGAGCTCTCTGCTGGCACGGGGACCACGACCTGGAAAAACACCTCTATGACTATCTAACACCTTCCTTTGATCTGATGCCACACTCCCAGCTCACTTCTGATCCCCAGTTGCCAATATGTCTTCCACAGTGTTTTGTGAGTGGGAACACCAGGCCTCAGAAAGAAGTAGTGGTATTTTAGTCACTAGCGAGGGAAAACTCTGTCAAGTAATACACTTGTAGTTTGGTTTATATATTTCAATGAGCTTGAATGGTAAAAGTCAGCATTCATGTTTTCAACCAACTCTGGTACACTAACCAAATTAAGAGTGAGATTCTGGTCAGCTTTTTTCCCTACAAGTCAACTACATGCTTGTCCTTAAGTTGCTCTATAGCACCATGGAAGTTTATTTTAAAAAGTGTCTCACCATTGCCATAGGAATCATTTTGTGGGCTGTCCTTTTTAAAGTCATGGACAAGAACCTTGCAGCAGGTACTTAAATGCGGTTGCATTGGAAGGTGCTCACATCTTCAGAATTTTCAGCATTTCAGGATTTTGATAGTTCAGATAGGAACAGAAATAGGGCATGAGAAATAAGGTCATGTGTTAGTTTGCTAAGGTTGCCATAATAGAATACCACAAACCGGGGGGCTTAAACAACAAAAATTTTGTCACAGTTCTGGAGGCTGGAAGTCTAAGAGCAAGGTGCCAGAAGGGTTAGTCTCCTCTGAGGCCTCTCTCTTTGGCTTGTAGACGGCCACCTACTTACTCCCTGTGTCCTCACGTGATTGCCCCTGTGTGCACGCACCCCTTCCTCTTCTTAAGGTCACCAGGCATTTTGAATTAGGGCCTCACCAAAGAGCCTCATTTTAACTGAAACACCTCTTTAAGACTTTATCTCCACATACAGTTACATTCTGAGGTGTTGCGGTTGGGACTCCCCAACATATGAATTTGGGAAGATACAATTCAGCCTGTAAGATGTGACGAAATCTATCTAGTCAAGGCAGCAAGGCTTCTTGACTAATCTTTCTATTGTTTTGGTGAGTTAGAATAAGGAAGAATTGCTGGGGATTGATAGACACACCCCATGTCAGCACCCAGACTGGGGCAGGCAAGATTAGCTCACCTGTTGCAGAATGTTCCCCAACAGAGACTATCCTTACCGAAAGCATTATCAAAAGGCAACTTGTAATTATTGTGCTTCATGGACAGATGGCTAATCTAAGATCTCATTGTTTTCATCTCAATACCAGTGGGTAGGTGATGAACACAAATATCCTAAGCAGTGCAGGGGCACTGGTCTGGTTTGGGTGCCATGGTTGTTGCTTATGGAGAGGGACTTCTCTGTGGCGAATGGCCAGTCAGCAGGCCCAGAAAGGGAGATTAGTGCTTCCTGTGCTGAGGCATAGCTCCCCAGAACTCTGGGGATTTTGCCAGAGTCCAGCTGGTTCTCGGACAGGGTTGTTAGAATTCTCAGGGGGCCTGTTAAAGGTCCCTCCTCTAACTGCTGGGTGGCCTGAGTCAACTTGTTTTCTGCCAATAATCTCAGCTCCAGATTTATGAATGATGAGAGGAAGCAGTTGAGTCCAAACTAGCTAAAACATAATCTCTGTTGCCCTAGCAATGCCTCCAGGGGTTCTGTTGATAGACTGTGTTTTTCCAAGCACAATTTACTTTACGTGCTGCTCTCAGCTGCCAGGACAAAGTGTGTATGAAGAGGGTTGTAAATAAACTGAGGTTTGCGAGGAGAAGTGGCCTCATATAAGAGCTAGAATGACCAATGCATTTACTCATTTATTTATTGAGCACCTACTAGGGTCAGGGACTGTGAGCGGAGCTAGGGATACACTTCTGCTAAAATAGACAAAAATCCCTGCTCCCATGGGGTTTTCTCTCTATTGGGCAGAGACAGGTAATAAATAAAACCATGAAGTGAAATACTTCTTATGTCAGATGCTGTTGTAAAGTTAGAGAAAAATGAGGCAGGAAAGGGGAATAGGAAGTGTCCCAGGTGGTTGGCAGCTTCCCAGTTGTAAAAGGTGCACAGAGAAGGCTTCACAGAGAGAGTGACATTTGCGCAAAGTCTTGAAGAAAGCAAGGACAGAAGTTATACAGCTATTTGGGGGAAGAATGTTCCAGGCAGAGGAGATGCCTAGTGCCATGACCTGAGACACATACAGGAAAAGCAAGGAAGCCAGTGTGGCTAAACAGAGAGAGGGGTGGGACAACCATAGATGAGGTGGAGGGGCGGGGCTAGGACAGGCACATCACACGGGGCTCTGTGGGCCATTGTGAGGACTGGAACTTTCCCTTTGAGCCAGATGAGAAGCTGATGAAAGTTTTCTTCCTCCCTTAGCTTTATTGAGGTGTAATTTACAAATAAAATTGTGAGATATTTAAAGCATACAACATGTCTGATACATGAATACATCGTGAAAGGGGTCCCCCTTCATGTTAATACATCCATCGGGGTCAACTGGTGCAGGGACTATTGAAAACAGTATGGATGTTTCTCAAGAGATGAAAAATAGGAATACTATATGATCCAGAAATCCCACTTCTGGGTTTTTATCCAAAGGAAATGAAAGAATTATCTGGAAGAGACATCTGTTCTCCCATATTCATAGTGGCATTATCCAGAGTAACCAAGGTATGGAAACAACTGAAGAAGGTTTTGAGCAGGAATGGCACGACCTGAACACTTTTAAAAGGGCTGAGAACAATTCCAAGGGAGGCATGCATGGAGGAAGCAGGGAGATCCGTAAAGAAGCTACTGCAATAATCCAGACAAGAGATTGTGGTGGCTTGGACTGAGGGGGTAGCAGTGGACTGGTGAGAAGTGGTTGGGTCCTGAATATGTTTTGGAGGTAGACTCATGAGGATTTACTGACAGCTTGGATGTGGGGTATGAGAGGAAGAGAGGAAACAAGGTTGACCTCAAGGTTTTAGACTAGAAAAACAAGAAATCTAGTGCTAAGGGGACTAGAAGTATTATCAGGAGGTATTTCTAACCAAATGGATACACTTTGGAGTGTCTGATACTCAGGCATCATCCTAGGCTCCTCTATGATTACTGAAGTCTATAAAATGCTAAAATCCTCCATTCTCACTTCAAAGTAACTGACACCTCCAATTCTTTCATTCATTCATTCATTCATTCATTCCATTCATTCAACCTTATCTCAGATGTCAACCAGGAACTCCCTATTCCTTGAGATCGATGAGATTTGTTTGAACACCGCCATTCTATGGTATTTGCAAGTCCAACGGTCTTCCAGGGACTTCCATCAAATGACAGTGGAATTCTGGCTCTTCCAGCCTCCTCTGAATCCTGGCTACCAGCTGCTACCTGTGCTGCCTTGGTCCTGCCCTCACACAAAGCATCCATGGTTGTTGGACACTCTACTGATGATTTGGGATGGGACACCCTTTTCTTCATCTTTTCTGGGAGTAAGAATAATTTCCCTCATTTTCTTCTGCATAGGAGTTCAGTGGATGAGATGGTGTAGGCTTGTAGACCCCTTGCAGGCCAGGGTCATTTGAGGACTGCACTGAGGTTAAGGTAGGCCAGGCAGGCCTAGGCCAGGAGGAGAAAATGTTCTCTTCCCCTTACCTCATGTTGCAAGGCCTAAATGCCTGGATCAGCAGGAAGTGGCTCTTGCCTAGCTTAAAGTGTGTCTTTCTAATCAGAAGTGTTCTTTCTAAAGACAAAGAACGTGTTGTCTCCAAAGGAAGGATGGCTAAGAGAAGTCTTTATTCTGCAAGCATAAACAGGATGTATTTTGTTCTTATTGCATTTCGTGTATATTTCACTTCACAGATGTTGGCTTGATACATTGTTATGTTTATCTGATCTCTGCGAGTATATAGCTACGTGAGAAATAAACGGCAGTATGCAGTTGCAAGTGCTGCCTTTGCTCTGCATCCCCTGTGTCCTGGTGATTTCGTAGATCCTTACCCAGGGACCTCAACGCACTAGACGTTGACAAGTGGACATGTCTGTGACTTAAGCTTGGCTTTCATCTCAAGATCTTATCCTAGAACAACCATGTCTTAGATGAATCTGAAAAGTTCTAGGCATAATTTATTTGTTTTCTAGAGATTTCTCTGGCTGCTGGTTGGAGAACGGACTGCAGGTGGATGAAAGTGCATGGAGGCCCATGCCCCTCACTGTCTCCCACCGTGCAGTTGTCCGTACTTGCCTCGTGCCACGCTCTGTTAAAAGTGCCCTATTCTAGTGCTGCTTGGGCTCCAGTTACACATTTCAGCCAGGTAGCTACTATTATGGCTTTTACTTTGCTCTCTTTAACCCTGGGACCCAGCTACGGCATTGGCCCAGAGAGGGAGCTGAGTTACCACCACCATGCTTTAAACAGCTACCCTTCCTTCTAGTCCCCACAGGTGTTTTATTGAGCCCCGTGGTTTTATCCAGTATCTTCTTCTGCCCGTCAATATTTGGAAGGCCCACCCCACCGATTTGCCAAATGTGCCCAGACATATCCAGCTGTCATTCGGACTCCAGCTGGAACCCATAAGTCTTACGAATATGTTTCTTCATTACACTTGGACCTGAGTCAATGACATTTATATGGGTCTTGAGGAAAACTGCTTTTGCATAGAAAGAATATCCATACTCTGAGATGAAGGTGGTCATAGTTAAATACACTATGTGTGACAACTGGTTGTGTCTTTTAGCCTCCGTACTCAATCAATCCCCTTAAAAAGTCATTTCTAAGTGTCCTGGCATTGCCAGGGAAAGAAGCCGGAATAACCCTGAGATCGTGCACCACCCAATCCATGCTCATTTAGGCGCGCACCTGAAGACAAAGGCCTGCTCCAGGCCCTGCCCTGTTGGTTTGTGGACAATGCGGAGAGTCTGAAGTATGCTTCCGGTCAGAGTACACAGAGACCCAGCAAAAGCTTGGTCAGGCTCTGTCAGACAGGAGTCTTTTGTGTAAAAACCAGGGGAAAAAGCATTATTATAGTTACTAAAATAGAAAGCATTTTCCAGTAGAACAATTTATTACCTATAAAATGTAATAGGGGTAAGAGTAATAAAGGAGTAACCACATAAGCTTGTGAGCAGCAAAAATTTTGTTTCGGTGTTATATTTTTATATAATACATAATAACACTTTAGTAATGTGAGATCTTGATTGATCGGAAGATTTCTTCTGGCTCACTTTTCTGCAAATTTATTAGTTTCTCAAAATTTGTACTTTTAGTAACTTTATTTGCAAATGATATAAAAGGACATCAGTTGCTCTTGACAAATGCAAGACTGCAAACAATTTTTGATCATTTTCAATTTTGAGAAGGTGTTTTCTATTGACATTACTGTTATTGGAGTTATTAAGATTATTTTATAGTTCAAACAACGCTGATCTACATTTTGAGAATTCTTTCAAAATATAATTTTTGGTACATCTAGAGCTAATGATTCTCACAGAAGAGTTTTTCTAAAAGGATTTAACCGTTCATGTACATCTGCCTTGTGTAAGTCTGAGTATAAAGTGTAAATGTATACAATAACGTTTTAATGCTTATGATGGTTCCTGCAGCGCGAGGGGGTAGTGCAAGAAACGAAGAGTGGCTTCCTGATGTAGGCCAATTCAAAATGCCCGTTTGGCTTCAACACAGCAACCGTTAATTTTAAAATTGTCTTCCTCATTAATAATTGGTTCGTCTGAAGCTTTATCTGAAAATGGTGCTCTTTTCTATCAGATGTGATGATCTTCTTTACCCTTTAATTTCTAAGCCTGTGGATATTTGCTTTGTGATGTTGCATCTGTTTTCAAAACTGGAGTTTCTCTGAAGAATTGTAATAACCTGGTTGTCTTCATTGCAATATCCATGCGTGTACTTCTGTTTTGTGATAGTTTATTGGCAGAGGTCCCGGCCCGAGCGCCGCTGTTCCGGTCTGGGTGCTCAGGCCCCGTAAGTTGGAATATGCGCTGCTGCTCCTGCTGCCGCTGCCGCTGCTCCTGCTGCCGCTGCTCCTGCTGTTCCTGCTGCTGCTGCTGCT
>NW_023270323.1:40315264-40420452 GCF_011800145.1 Mirounga leonina
GGCCTCCTCCAGCCTCTCACCCCGCCCTTCCACCCCCTCCCCGTCTCAGTACATGGCTATCCCATTTTTCTAGCTGCCCAGGCCCACATCCTGGAGTTAAATGCCTCTCCTGTGTCTTGCACTATCTGACTGGCTCTTCCTTGAAAGCCCATCCCGAATCTGACCGCTTCTCACCTCTTCTGCGGCTCCTGCTCTGCTCTGTGCTTGGGGTTCTGGAAGAGCCTCTGCATTGGTTCCCATGCTTCTGTCCTTACCTCCTAATGTCCATTCCTAACAGGTCAGCTAGAAGGATCCTTAGAAAACATTCAGTGGATCATGTTATTTACCAGGTCAAGGTCGTTTGATGGCTTCCCATCCTATTCATGTTAAAACCCACTGGCCCACAAAGCTCTACGTGATGCGCTCCCTGCTCACCTCTGATATTACAGCCTCGGCTCCTGGCTTACTGTCCTCCGGCTACATCGCCTCCGTGCAGTCCCTCCAAGGAGCCACACATCTACTGCCCTTGCACCTGCTCCTCTCCATGGACAATGCCCCTCCCCCGGGATACTGCCCACTTCCTCTAGGGTTTTACTCGAGCATCCTCTCCGTGGGCTTTCCCTGACACTCTGTTGAAGGAGGCTCCCCCGTAGCATCCCTACCTCCCTTACTGTGTTTTTCCCATAACACTTAACCATCATCAGGCATCCTAAATATTTACTTTTTGTTTGTTTGTGGTCTGTCTCCCCCTTCTAGGAGATACGATTGAAGGGGGCAAGGCTTATGTTTCCTTCACTCTCTTCTCGGCACCTAGAATTGGACTTGGCCCAGAGTAATCACTCAGTAAACACTTAGGAGATCCAATGAGTAGGACCTTTGAAGCTTGGCTGGCTTTGTGAAGGGCACACTGATTTCTAGGCAGGATGATGAGGGTCGAGCCCAACGTGTTGTAATTGCAGCCTAGGGAGGCAGCTCTTAAAATGTGGCCTGTGGACCTATGCGGGTCTTGGAGGCCCTTTCCCACTGTGTTAAACATTTGGACTGATAGTTCAAACACGATGGTGAGTTAACCTTCAATGATGCAGTGCAGGTGAAAGCAGCAGCACCACATTGTGCCACCATGCACTCGCCAAAGCGGAATGACCGATTTCACTGCAGAATGTTCTCGATGTGGAAACTAACCATCTTAAATCTCAGTCCTTGGGTAAATAATGGTTTAATATTCAGTGTGAGGAATGGGGAGTATTCACGAAGCACCTTTGCTGTACACCGAGGGATGACGGTGGTCTCAACGACAAGCTCTTGAGATGGTTGAGTTGCATGATGCACTCCCCACTCTCCTCAGGGAAAACCATTTTTTAAAGAGAATAACAGACGTAGAAACTACGGTTATTTAGATTTGGATGTTTGGCAGACTTTTTTTTTTCAGGAAATGATTGAAAAGTGGCTGTTGTTTGGAGAAAAACAACGAATAGCATCTGCTAGCGATTATAAAACTTGAGTTTTCAAGGGAAAATGAGAGACTTTGGGAAACTTATATTCACCACAGTGAGTTTGACAGTGTTCCAATACTTGAAGACTTTTTGATAAGATCAGTGATATATTATTGAAATATATGTACATGTAAAATGTGTCACCATTCAAAAGATCTGCGTAACTCAAGGAACCAATATTTTCCAAATGACCAGTGCATGCTGTTATAAAACGATACGTGGAAAAAGATCCATTCAAACTATAAAAGGAACCAAGGGATTTTAATATAACAGAGTATGAAAAATTCATTAATCTGTTTTCAGATTCCACACTACAACTAACTTTTAAGAAACTACCACTTGTCAAGTTTTGATGTGGTATCAAGGAAGAGTATCCACAATTACCCGAAAAGGCTATTAAACTATTTCTCCCCTCTCCAACTATGTATTTGTGTGAGGACAGATTTTCTTTATATATTGAAGCTAAAAACACATAATTCAACATATTAAATGTAGCGAGCAGATATGAGACTCTAGCTGTCTTTTATTAAGTGTGACATAAAACGGATGTGTGGAAATATCAAGCAATGACACCTTTCTCCCTAATTTGTTTTAGAAAACATTGTTATTCCTTTAAATGGCTTTATTAAGGTATAATTGAGATACAATAAAACACCCATGTTTAAATTCTACTACTCAATAAATTTAACATATGAATACATCTGTGAAACCATCACCCCAAATCAAGATAATGAATATAACCACACTCCCCAAAGTGTTTCTTTTTAATCCCTTCCTCCCTCCCTCTCCTGCCTCCTTCATTTCTAGGCAACCACTGATCTTTCTGTCTCTCTATTTTAGCTTGCATTTTCTAGACTTTTATAAAAATGGAATCAAAGAGTTGGTGCACTTTTTTTTATCTGGCTGTTTTCACAGGACAATTATTTTGAGATTCACCTGTGTTTTTGTATGTATCAAAACCTCATTCATTTTTATGGTTGAGTCTTCTTCCATTGTGTGGATATGACCTAATATGTTTCCCCTTTCAGCCATTGCTATGGCCTGAATGTTCTTGTCCCCCACCACCCCACCAAATTCATATGTTGAAAACCGAATCCCCAAGGTGATGGGACCAAGGAATTGGAGCCTTAAGAGGTAATTAGATCAGGAGGACAGAGCCCTTAGAAAGGGGCTTGGTGCCTTTACAGAAGAGGCCCCAGAGAGTGTGCTTGCCCTTTCCACCACATGAAGATAGAATGAGAAGTCTGCATCCGGGAAGAAAGCTCTCACTTGACCCTGCAGGCACTCTGCTCCCAGACTTTCAGTCTCCGGAAGTGTAAAAAAATAAATACATTTCCATTGTTTATAAACTAGTCACTCTATGTTTTTTGCTTATAGCAGCCCAAATGGACTAAGAGACTTGCTGATGGGCATTGGGATTGTTTTCAGATTTGGGCTGTTGCAAACCAAGCTGCTATGAACATTTGTATATAAGTCTTTGGAAGGACATGCACATTCATATCTCTTCGGCGAATACCGAGGAGAGAAATGGTTGGATCATATACTAGATGTGTCTGTTTAATTTTAAGAAATTGCCAAAGAGTTTCCCGAAGTGCAAAAGGTCCCCAACTCACAAAAGTTTAACTTAACATTTTTCAACTTTACAATGGTGCAAAAGGGGTATGAGTTCAGTAGAAACTGACCTTTGAGTTTTGAATTTTGATCTCTTCCCTGGGTGGGGAGGAGGTGATATTTGGTACATACTCTCCCAATGTTGGGCAGTGGCAGGCCCCAGCTTCCTGTCAGCCATGTGCTCCTGAGGGTAAAAGACCAAAACACTGACAACCATTCTGTTTTTCACTTTCAGTATGGTAGTCAATACATTACGTGAGATACTCAACACTCTCTTTTAAATAGGCTTTGTGTTACATGATTTTGCCCCACTGTAGGCTAATGTAAGTGTTCTGAGCACATTTAAGGTGGCCTGGGCCAAGCTGTGAAGTTTGGTACGTGAGGTGTGTTAAAATGCATTCACGACTTCTAACATTTTCAGCTGATGATGGGCTTATTGGGGCTCATAAGTTGAGGAAGATCTGTAATTGTACCACTTTATATTTGAACATTTTAAAATTTATTTTTTAAAATTAGTTATTTTTTAAATTCCAGTATAACTAATGTACAGTGTTATATTAGTTTCAAGTGTACCATATAGCAATTCAAGAATTCTATCCATTACTCAGTGCTCATCACAATAAACGTCCTCTTAATCCCCTTCACCTGTTTCACTCATTTCCCCACCCACCTCCCTTCTGGTGACCACCAGTTTGCTCTCTATAGTTAAGTCCATTTTTTATTTGTCTCTTTTTTCCTTTGTTTTTTTCTTAAAATCTGCATATGAGCAAAATCACACGGTATTTGTCTTTCTCTGACTTACTTCATTGAGCACTATACCCTCTAGATCTATCCGTGTTGTTGCATATGGCAAGATTTCCTTATCTTTATATGGCTGAGTAATATTCCACTGTATACATATATCACATATTCTTTATTCATTCATCTATGGATGGACACTTGGGCTGCTTCTGTATTTTGGCTCTTGTAAATAATGCTGCAATAAACATAAGGATGCATATAGCTTCTTGAAATAGTGCTTTAGTGTCGTTGTACCATTTTAAATAGCCACCAGCGGTATATGAGAGTTCAACTTCCTCACATCCTCACCAACACTTGGAATGGCTGTTCAGTTTTGGCCATTCTATCAAGTGAGTATTGACATCTTCTTGTTATTTAATTGAATGACTAACAATGTTGAGCACATTTTCATGCATTTATTTGCCATCTATATATATATTCTTTGTTGAAATGTCTATTCAAATATTTTGCATATTTTCCATTGGGATGTTTTCATCATTTTCTTTTGAGTTTTAAAAATATGTATTTTAGGTAAAAGTCCTTAATCAGATATGTGATTTGCAAATATTTCCTCCCAGTCTGTGACTTGTCCTTTATCTTAACAGTGTCTTTCAGAGAACAGAAGTCCTTAATTTTGAAGAATACTGATTTTACCAATTTTTTACATTATAGGTCATGCTTGGAGTCTTATCTGAGAAATCTTTGCCTAATTCAAGGTCACAAAGATTTCCTCATATTTTTTCCTAGAAGTTTTATAGTTCTAGGTTTTACAATTAGGGATATGATCCCTTTGTAGGTAATTTTGTATATGGTTTCTATTGGAATTCACTGTTTTCCATAAGAATATACCATCATTCCAGCCCATTTATTGAAAAAAAAGCCTCCTTTCTCCACTGACTTGCCTTTAAACCTTTGTTGGAAATTGACCCAGATAGGTAGGTCTGTTTCTGGACTCTATTCTGTTCTAGTGACCTATTTGCTTATCTTGATGCCAATATCACACTATGTTGGTCACTTAGCTTTATAATAAGTCTTGAAGTCAGGTAGTATAAGTCCTCAGATTTCTTTCCTTTTTCAAAAATGTTTTGGCTAATCTAGGTCTTTTGCATTTCCATGTGAATTTTACAATTAGCTTGTTAAAAAATCTTCCTGAGATTTTGATTGTAGTCATACTGACTACATAGATTGGTTTGCAGAGAATTGGTATCTTAACAATACTGAGTCTTCTAAGAATTTTTTATACTTTAAAAAGATATTGGTCTATAGGTTTTTTTTTTTTTTCTTGTAATGTCTTCATCTAGTTTGGTAACAGGTTAATACTGACCTCATAGAATGAGTTAGGAAGTGACCCCTCTTCCTCCTCTATTTTTATGAAGATTTTTAGAAAGATCAGTGTTAATTCTTTTTAATTCTAAACACTTGATAAAATTCACCAGTGAAACCATCTGGCCCTGAATTTTCCTTGACGGAAGTTTTTTTACTGACTGATTCAATCTTCTTACTAAATTCAGATTTTCTATTTCTACTTGAGTCAATTTTGATATCTTGTGTGTTTCCAGGAATTTGTCCATTTCATCTAGGACACCTAATCTGTTGGCATATAATTATTTAGAATATTGTCTTATAATCCTTTTTACGTCTGTAAGGTCATTAGTGATGTCCCCACTTTTATTGCTGATTTTGGTAACTTGAGTGTTCTCTCTTTTTTTTCTTGGTCAGTCTAGATAAAAGTTTATATATTTTGTTGATCTTTTTTTTTTAAATGCAGCTTTTGTTTTGTTGATTTTTCTCTGTTGCTTTTCAAGTCTTTGTTTTATTTATCTCCACTCTAATTCTTATTACTTTCTTCCTTCTGTTTTCTCTGGGTTTAGTTTGCTCTTTTTTTCTTTTTGCTAATTCTTTTAGGTGGATGGTAATGTTAGAGATTTCAGATATTTCTTCTTTTTTTTTTCCAAAGATTTATTTACTTATTTTAGAGAGAGAGAGCATGAGTGGGGGGGCAGAGGGAGAGAATCTCAAGCCAACTCCATGCTGAGCATGGAGCCCAATGTTGGGCTTGATCCCACCACCGGGAGATCGGGATCCCAACCGAAACCAAGAGTGGGACACTTAACTAACTGCGTCACCCAGGCACACCCCCCTTCTTTTTTAAACGTAGGTATTTAGAGCTCTAAATTTTCCTCTGAGCATTGTTTTTGTGGCAGGTTTGGTAAGTTGTCTTTTAGTTTTCATTCATTCCAAAGTATTTTCTAAATTCCCTTGTCTTTTTTTTCTTTGTTTAAGAGTGTGTTGTTTAAGCACACTGTCAAAGAATAAAAAATAGAACTATCATGTGATCCAGCAATTCCACTTCTGGGTGCTTATCCAAAACAAATGAAAACACTAACTTGAAAAGATATATGTACCCTCATGTTTACTGCAGCCTTATTCATAATAACCAAGATATGGAAACAACCTAACAACCTAAATGTCCACTGATGGATGAATAGACAAATAAATTGTGGGGGAGATAAATATATATATAATGGAATAGTATTCAGCCATCAAAAAGAATGAAATCTTGCCGTGCAGGACAACATGATGGAGAGACCTCAAGGGCACTATGCTAAGTGAAGTAAGTCAGACAGGAAAGGCAAATGATCTCTTTTGATCATATGTGGAATCTAAAACAAAACTAAAAACCCAAGCTCATAGATACAGACTGGATTGGTGGTTGGCAGATTGTCAGAGGCAGGTGGGTAGAGGGGAGGGAAATGAGCGAAGAGGGTCAAAGACAAAAAGGAGAAAAAGAGCAATGCCAGGACAGTGTGACTTAGCATGGTATTGTCAGAACTAAACTGTGCTTTTCATAGCAGGTGAGCAAACGACATTTGCTGAATGAATTAGCTAGCCAACTCTTGGTTTAAAAAATAACAACAAAACACGGCAAGTGGGAATTGAATGCTGCAGAAATAACCCAAGGAAAAACAAACAAAACAAAACCAAGATACTATCTAGAAATCATCATTATTATGCTTTTTATATCTAATCACTCACAAGTTAGTTACCCCCTTGTCAGTCAGAGACAACATATTGCCTACAGAAGAGATTAGTATAGAGGGAATAAAAAGAGCTATCCAATGTCAAAGTTCGAGCTTAGAAAGTAAACTAAATGTACAAAATAGGCTTTTTGAGACATAAAGGCAAATCTTGAGGAAAAGCAGGCATGGAGTATACAACATAACAACAGAACTAGAAAGAATGTAGGAATATAGAGGAAGAAGGAGATCAAGATCCACCTTCTACCTGGGCTTGGGTTTGGCAAGGAGCAGGTGTATCTTAGAGGAGTTAGTTGGCGGGCAGGGAAGGAGGAGACCTGACCTGGCCGGGGGAAGGGGGCAGAATATGGCTCCCTATCAGACATAGGCTAGCACTTCTTGGCCCACACCAGGGAACCACCAAAGGAGAGCTAAACCAACATCTGCAGACCATTTTCTTATCTTTGGAGGAAACAGCGCACACTGTTCTAGAAGAAAAGTTACGTAGCTCTTTGCCTGCTCCTGTGGGTTGTGGGCCTTCCAATGATGGCTACCACAAAGCTTTCCATGCATTCCCTAGCAGGTGTTGGCCTCACTGTGACCTGACATTTTGCTGATCCTCATGTGACCTGCTGTATGGGGACAACTTACTCACTTAAAAAAAAGTGTGCTGTTTAATTTCCATACATTAGTGGATAGTCCAGATTTTCTTCATTATTGATTTCTGATTTTACTCCATCATGGGTGGGGAAGATATTTTGTATGATATCAGTCGTTCTAAATTGGCTGAGACTTGTTTTGTCACCTAACATATAGTCTGTCCTAGAGAGTAGGAAAGGGGGGTGTATAGTGTCAAGGGACCCTGTAATGGAGGTGTGACCTGGGCTGGGAGGTCAGGGAAGTCTTCCCTGTGAAAGTGACAGTTATACCAAGAGCTGAGAAATGGAGGTGTGTTAACTCTGAAGGTGGGAAGAAACAGGAATTATTTTCATTACTCTATTTGGCTTCTTAGAGACTGACTTGCTAATCTTTTTGTCTTCTTCCTCCTTCCCCTCCTCTTTTAGAGCTTTTGTGTGTAGGGTGTTTATAAGCAACTGTAAAATCCGCAAGGAGAAGGTCTGTGCTTGTTGTGTGAACTGATGAAGTGTAGGGAGCGGTCAGATTGTCAGGGTTTTGATGATGCAAGCTTTATTGTTGGGGGTAGAGGGTGACAGCAGGGTGAGAAAAAAGAAGGAGCTGGAACCAATCAGATCGTAAGCTGAGCCACTTCCAGCAAGGAAATTTAATTTCAGTGATCGAATCACTGACCCACCAAAATAACTAAGTACACTATGTATTTAGGTTTCAAACATGCTTGGACTATCTACCTTAATGGAGAATATGAAGATGGATGATGTTAATGTCCCAACAGGAGACACCATATTTCTATGTTAGACTTTCATCTTTTACCATGAAGGGCCTCTCAGGATTCTGCAGCACAAAGGAATTTCTCTCTCTAGGAACCACATTTCTAGAGTTAGACCCACTTTGGCAGGGTACCAACATTAGCTGTAAAATGCAGCAATGCAAACTAGAATGGCAAGCCCTTTGGCTTCTTGACTCTGCAATTAAACATCAGGTCCTTAGTTTGACTGGGATATGTGACCTTTCCAAATGAAGCAGAGCTCTGGCATAATTGTAAACCTAATTTGTCTTTCTTATCAGTGAAGAAACAGGCAGAAACAAGGTCAAAGCAAGAGACCTCCTCCCCTGGGATTGTTAAAAGCTGTTGTTCCATAATTACTGTGACTAAGGTAACAAATTCTATTGAAGTTGACAGCCACATCAGGTCAGTGCAGCTGAATTTCTGTAGGTTTTTCCTGCATATTCCCAATAAAAGTACAGCATGTTTTCACAGAGAAAGCAAAAGAGGACAGTAGACTATTCTAACTCCAGAAAAGCTATAGGAACATATTCTGCCAATATGAAAGGGGGTGCATTTCATTTAGGCTTGTTTTAAAATGTAGCAAAATATCACCATATTGGAGAAAGAGTTTATCCCCCATCCAAAATAAGGAGAAGTGCAGGAGAGTTAAAAAGAAGTACACTTTGCACTTAAACTAAGCTAGCTTAGACTAGTCTAGACTCCTGTAACCCTAACCCAGTTGAAGACCATGACGTAGGTATTCATGGCTTTCCCCCTCTTCCATGGCACACGTTCCATAGTGCCTGCTCAAAAAATGTTTCTTAAGTCACATTGAGTTGAGCTAGTTCAGTTATCCAAAAGTTCTCTTTTTATCACCAGAGAACAGAATTGGGGAAATTGTGGCAGTCTTTTTCACCCAGTGACATATTCATTCTTGAAATCCATTTTGTCATGGCTGTCTCTCTGCACCAGAGGTGTAGTCTCATGCCATATCTGGACACGGATACAGGTGCTCCTGGAAAGATTTTCTCTCTCTCTATTTGATTGGCTGCAGATTCACAGTCTCGTGAGTGTATTAGTGCAGGCAGGTATGAGCATATTGTCCACCAAAATTTTTTGAGGCGATGTCCCTCACTTTCCTATCATTGGCAAATTTTCTTTTATGAGTCAAAGACATTAGTCAAAGCGCCCTCATTCTTTACAAAGATAGTTCCATCTCTCACCATGAAGGGCCTCTCAGAATTCTGCAGCACAAAGGAATTTATCTTCCCAGGAGCCTAATTTAGGAGGAAACCATTTTATACTAGATCACTAAGAGTATTTTGCTTTTGAGCTACTCAACAGATAACAGATATTTATTGAATACTTACGGCTTGCCAGGCATTGTTATAGATGACACAATGATGACTAAGATAAAGTCATTTGCCTTATGGAGTCTGATGAGGAAGACAGTGGAAAACAAACAAGTATATATATATACTATAATGCTAACTGATGAGAAAACTTATGAAAAAACAATGTAGGGGGCGCCTGGGTGGTTCAGTTGGTTAAGCGACTGCCTTCGGCTCAGGTCATGATCCTGGAGTCCCTGGATCGAGTTCCACATCGGGCTCCCTGCTCGGCAGGGAGTCTGCTTCTCCCTCTGACCCTCCTCCCTCTGTCTCTCATTCTCTCTGTCTCAAATAAATAAATAAAATCTTAAAAAAAAAAAAGAAAAAAAGAAAAAACAATGTAGGATAAGACGTTAAAGAGTGACAGAGTTGCCAAGGAAGACCTCCTTGGAGAGGTGACATTTGTACTGAAGAGTACATGCAAAGCCAGTGAAAGAGCTTGGCTTACTTGAGGAATAGTCATGAGGCTAGTGTAGCTATAACATTAGCCCCACCCCAAAAGAAGACACAAATTTGGTGAAAAACATCAACACATATAACCAAGAAGCTCAATAATCCTGAAGAAGACAAACATGAAGAAAAACATACCTAGACACATTGTAATCAAACTGCTGATAACCAAAGACAGAAAGAAAAATCTTAAAAGCCGCCAGAGGAAAAAGTGTTATCACGTACAGGAGAGCAGTGACAATAATGACAGTTAACTTCTCATCAGAAACCACGGAGACAGAAGACAAGGAACAACCTCTTCAAAATCCTGAAAGGAAAATAGTCTGTCAATTGCAAATTCTATATTTACCAAAAGTCTCCTTCAACAAGGAAGATGAAGTAAATATGCTTTCATAAAAATGAAGGCTGAGAGAATTCTTTGCCAATAGACTCATCCATACTATAAGCATTGCTGAAAGAAGCTCTTCAGGTAGAAGGAAAATAAGACCAGTTGGATATTCAAAAGCAATAAAGAAAACGAAATGGATAACATGTGGGTAGATAAGAATTTTTTTGCTTAATTGATTATCTCCTTAATTATTTTAAATTACAGTTGATTATTTAAAGCAAAAACATGTATTTTGAGTTTAATAACAAATGCAGAAGTAAAGTATAAGGGGTAATAGGGATTATAAATGGAGTTTTACTCTGGTAAGATTCTTACATTACACATTAAATCATAGTAGTCCAAGGTATATTGTGAAAGTTAAGGACACATGTTAAAATCCCTAGGGCAACCAATGGGATCAATAGAAAAAATACTAACATGGTAGACATCAGCACAACCATATAAATAATTGGAGTAAATGTCAATGGTCTACACACCCTAATTTAAGGCAGAGATTGTCAGACTCATTTTTTTTAAAAAGAAAAATTATAGGGCGCCTGGGTGGCTCAGTTGGTTAAGCGACTGCCTTCGGCTCAGGTCATGATCCTGGAGTCCTGGGATCGAGTCCCGCATCGGGCTCCCTGCTCAGCAGGGAGTCTGCTTCTCCCTCTGACCCTCTTCCCTCTCGTGCTGTCTCTCATTCTCTCTCTCAAATAAATAAATAAAATCTTTAAAAAAAAGAAAAAGAAAAAGAAAAATTATAAAGGATTTACTTTGAATATAAAGACTAAGATAGTTTGAAAGTAAAAGGATAGAAAAATATATTAACACTAATATTAAGAAAGCAGATTTGGCTACATTAGTACTGGACTAAGTAGACTTCAAAATGAGGACGATTACCAGAGGTAAAGAAAGACTTTTCATTATGATAAAAAGGCCAATCCATGAAGAAGACAAGTAAATCATAGATACGTATGCACTTAAGAACAACATGAAGCAAAACATGAGGTAAAGGAAGAAATAAGCACACCACAACTGGATGTATTAACATCCGTTTCTCAATAATTGCCAGGAGAGGCAACATCAGTTCTTGCTAACAGTCATCTGAGCAGTGGTTTCTTCTTTGGGGGCAGAGGGGAGGGAGGTTAACCAGAAAAGAATATGAGGGAATTGTCTGGAGTGACAAAAAAATGTTCTGTATCTTGATACCTTTTATAGACAGGTACATACCTCTATCAAAACTTCTCACAGTTTGTACTTAAAATCTATGTATTTTACTATAGGTAAAATATGCTTAGTATTTAAATTGAGCATAAATTTATAAAACCTAGTTCTAAATATGTTATGGCTCTGATTTCTTGTTAGATACCAAAGTGGAGATATTAAAGTGTTATGTAAATTGGGTATGTGAGTCTAAAGTGCAGGTTGGTGCTGGAGTTATAAATTTGAGAGTCATTATATAGAAATGGGGTTTATCCACAGGACCAAATCAGATCACTCAGATACTAAAAGTGTAGAAAACATCAGAGGACCAAGGCTTGAAGGGGCATGCTAACACGTCGAATTTGGGGCAATAAAGGAAAACCATCAAAGAACACTGGGAATTACCAACTGGTGAGAGACAAGAAAACCAGCAGGATGAAGAAGTCAAATGAAGGAAGTATTTCAAAGAGGACAGAATGATCATGTCATATTCTCTTTAGAGATACAGTAAGATAAGTGCTCACAAGTGCCCACCCATTTCTCCAAGATGGAAGTCATCAATAGCTTTAAAAGAAAAGATACATGAGAATGTGAGAATGCAAAGAATGAAATCTTACCATCTGCGACAACATGGATGAACCCAGAGGGTGTTATGCTAAGTGAAGTAAGTCAGGCAGGGAATAACAAATGCCATATGATTTCACTGATATGTGGAATCTGAAAAACAAAACAAAATGAACAAACAAACAAAAACAATGCAAAGAGAAACAGATTCATAAATAGAACAAACTAGTGGTTGCCAGAGGGGAGGGGGGTTGGGAGATGGGTGAAATAGGTGATGGGGATTATGGGGTACAAGCTTCCAGTTATGAAATAAAGAAGTCACAGGGACGGAAAGAACAGCATAGGAAATATAGTCAGTAATATTGTAATAACTTTGTGTGCTGATGGAGGGTAACTATACTATTGTGGTGAGCATATCCTAGTGTCCATCATTGACCAATCACTGTGTTGTACACATGAAACCAATATGGTATTATACGTCAACTCTACTTCAATTAAAAATTAAAATTAAAAAAAAAAACTTTAAAAGGAGTGGTAGAAAGCAAGTCTGATTGAAGTGGGCTAAGGAGAATTTATGAAGGGACAGTAAAGTATAGACAACTTTCCAGGAGCTGTTTTTCCATGTTGCTCCGATGAGATGATAAAGCTGCTTCTTACATTTGAACGACGCTTGTGCATCTGGGACACTGGAATCTGGAAAGAATATACAGAAAATGATGATGTTGGATGAGGACTTAGGAGCCTTATCCTCCCATGATTTTTAAGAGGAGTTCTAACCAAATCCATAGAGCTGCCCCTCAAGATCGGATGGGGACCCATCACGACTTGCACATGCTAGTACTTTAGTTCTTCTTCATATTTATATTTTAAAAAACATTTGTTTAGGTTTATTTGGAGTCTTCTCCAAATAATGAGCTTTGTCCTGTTTGTGGGAGGGTAGATGACTAATGGTCACTATCAATCTCAATCTCGGTACTCCTACCCCACAGATGTAAAATGTCTCCATTCAGCCTGTTCTTTGTTAAGGATGTCCCTTCTCCCAAGTATTCCTTCTAAACATACATGTTATTCTCCCTTAGAGAAGTTCTGATAGATTCCTTTTTCTGTTAGGATATAATTTCAACTCCACGTAACAGAAATACAAAATAACAATGGCATAAATGAAATAGAACTTTTATTTCTCTCACACAGAAACATCTGTGCTGGTATAGAAGCTTTGCTTTGCAAGATCACTGGGAGCCTAGACTCCTCTCTTCTTGACCCTCCAACTGTGTGGTGGTGTTCTCATCTGTGTGGTACAAGATGACTCACCGCCATGTTTGTATTCCAGCCAGCTGGAATGGGGAAAGAGGAAGGAGGATGTGCAAACTTTCCTCTTAAGGGCAGGACCTAGAGTGGCCCACATCACTTTATTCTCATCCGTTTGGCCAGTACCCAGTCACAAGGATGCCTAGGTTATATGGTCTTTCTTCAGAGTGGCATTATGCCAGCTAAAAAATCGCCACGGGTGATAGGAAGATGGACACCGATCTAAAACCAGCAACTGTTTCCTTTTTCTACAATGTTTTAGGTTTCTAGTACTCCCTTAGAGGTTGGCACTTGGGCAAGTGGCTGTCCTGCCCCTTATTCCACATCCACCCTTGGGATTATCACAGGATGAGGAGGTAGGGTGACCCTACAGTAAATCTTCCAATGGGTACTGCATCTTCTTTCATTTGCTTCACATATTTAGCTTCTGCATTAGATACAGTTTGAACAAAGGGTTACCCAGTTGCGGTGGTTAATTTTGGGACGGAACCACAGAGTGCACAGATATTTGCTCAAATATTACTCTGAGTGTGTCTGTGAGGATATTTTTGGATGAGATTAACATTTGCATCTGTAGACTGAGTAAGGCAGATATATTGCCTTCCCTAATGTGAATGGGCCTCATCCAATCAGTTCAAGGCCTGAATAGAACAAAAAGACTTACCCTCCCAAATGAAAGACAGAACTCTTCTGGCCTGACTGCCCTGAGTTGGGATATTGGTCTTTTTCCAACTTCAAACTCAAATTGAAACATTGGCTCTTCTTGGGCCTTGAGTCGGCTGGCTTTCAGACTGGAATGTACACCATCAGCTCTTCTGGGCCTCCATCTTGCTGACTGGAGATCTTGAAACATCTCAGCCTCCATAATCACTTGTCCAAATCCTTATAATACCCTCCACCCCCCCCCATACACTATTGGTTCTTGTTATCTGGATAAGCCTCACTAATAAGCCAGCTTAAAAAACAAAAACAAAAACAACCCTCCCCCCCCAAAACCAACTACTTAGTCTCTATATGTAACAGATGGGAGAACTGGGGCCCAGAATCATTGTGGTCCCCACAAATTAGGTAGCCACAAATATGGGACTAGACTTAGTTTTAATAGTCATTCTAACGTTCTCTCCACAGAGTGTTTCTTGTCTTTCAGGTCACATTGCAGATGAAAACACACTTTTTCATTTAAAAGCATATTCATATGCTGCTTCTCAAGTGAAGTCAATCTTAGGCTTCATATTATTTGAACAATCTCCAGAGAAACTGTAAAAGAAAAATTCACTTCTCATATGAAGTTTTTTCCTAGGCTAAAATGGTGGGAAGATGTGGAAAACAAACATATTTTGCTATTCTAATGATCAGCCTTGGAACAGAAGAGCCTTTAAAACCTGTCTGGTAGCTGAATTGGTTGAATTCCACAAGCAAATGCCAGCATCACCAAAGTGAAAACACAAGTGTTAGAACAAAGAAACACTGTAAGCATTTTGCATTAAGTAGACTAAAATCCAGATTTGATTTGTCAAAGCTCAAAAATAAATTAACTGCTTGCTGTGGCAGAGTTTGCATAAGTAAGACCATGCCCCATTCTCCCCCATATGTGGGTGGAAGAGAACTGTTAAGTCTCTCTGGAGGAGTCAGCGGGAAGAATCATAATTTCTCTGGATACAGTGACAATATTTTCTGTTCCAAAAATTAAGTCATGTCAGCAATGGCTTTTAGGAAGGAGTTAGTGGAAACTGTAGTTTGATAATGACTGAAGTGTTCTGGGAATTTGTGCCAATTATTCTATATCCATACTACAAAAAACCCAACTTTTTTTTTGAGATATGATTCACGTAACATAAAGTTCATTGGAAGTGTACAATTCAGTGGGGTTTCGTATATTCACAATGTTGTGTAGCCATCATCACTGTCTAATTCCAGAACACCTTCATCACCCCAAAAAGAGGCCCCTTATCTATGAGCAGTGACTCCCTATTTTCTCTTCTCCGCAATTCCTGGCAAGCACCCATCTACTTTCTGTCCATTTGGATTTGTCTCTTCTGGACATTTCACACACATGGAATCTTATAATATATGGTGTTTTGTGTCTGACTTCTTTCACTTAGCATATAATGTTTTCAAAGCTCATTTACATTGTAACAAGTGTCAGAATTTCATTCGTTTTTATGACCAAATAATATTCCACATTATGGATATACCACAGTTTATTTGCCTGTTAATTGGTTGGTGGACACTTAGGTCGTCCCTACTTTTTGGCTATCATAAATAATGCTGCTACAGTTACCAGTATGAGTTTTTGAGTGGATATATGTTTTCAGCTCTCTTCAGTATATACCTAGTAGTGTAATTTCTGGCTCATATAGTTACTCTATTTTAATATTTTGGGGAAATGCCAAATTGTTTTCCTGAGGATGGGGATACACCATTTTACATTCCTACCGTCAATTTATGATGGCTCCAGTTTCTCCACATTCTACCAACCCTCACTATTATGTCTTTGTGATAGCCGTCTCGGGGCACATGAAGTGCATGTCATGGTTTTGATTTGCATTTTCCTCATGATTGAATGATGTTGAGCATTTTTTTCATTTGCTCTGGGTCATTTTCTATCTCCTCGTGAGGTGCCTCCTAGAGGATTTTGCCCTTTAAACAAATGTCATTGTCTGTCTTTTTAATATTGCGTTCTTGGAGTTCTTTAAATAAGTTCTCTGTCAACTGTTTGTATTGCATTTATTTTCTTTCAGTGTGTAACTGGCTTTTTAAATTTTCTTACTGTCTTTCAAAGGGAAGAAAATTCTAATTTTGATGCAAGTCTATTTCATCAAATTTTTTGTTATGCTTTCTGTTTTTGGTGTCCTGTCTATGAAATCTTTTTCTATTTCAAGGTGGTGAAAACTTTTTTACATGTTTTCTTTCAGAGTTTTGGAGTTTTAGCTTCTATGCATAGGCTTAGAATGCATTTCAAGTTAATTTTTCTATATGGTATAAGAGTTGAGGTTTCCCCCATATGGTATCTAGTTGTTCCAACACTACCTGTTAACATTTCCTCACTGAATTTCCTTGACAACTTAGTCAAAGTCAATCGCCATAAAGGTCTATTTCTGGACTCTCTGTACTGATTGCTCTGTTTTGATCTATTTGGCCTTTCACTAATACCATATGGTCTTGGTTTCCATAGTCTTATACTTAGTCATGAAATCAACTACAGTAAGTTCTCAAACTTTGATCTTTGCAAGATTGCTCTGGCTCTTCTATGTCTTAGCATTCCTATATACATTTTAAAATCAGCTTATTAATTATTACAAGAAGCCTGTTGAGATTCTGATTGAGATTGCTTTCAGTCTATTGGTTGATTTGAGGAGAAATGAGATCCTAATAAAATCGAGTCTTCCAACCCATGAATATAAGACAACTCTCCCATTATTTCAGTCCTTACTTGCTCAGCTTTCAAAATAGGGGTAATGCATATTTTTCATTACATTTATTCTTCAAAATTTCAGTATTTTTTTGTTATTGTAAATGGTATCGTTTTAAAATATATTTTCAGTTTTTTGTTGCTGGTATAAGTAAGTATATTTTATTTAATTAATTTTTTTAAGGATGAACATATATATGACTTATTTTTTTATTTATTTTTAATTTAAATTCAATTAGCCAACATATAGTAGTACATCATTAGTTTCAGAGGTAGTGTTCAATAATTTATCAGTTGCATATGACACTCAGTGCTCATCACATCACGTGCCCTCCTTAATGCCCATCACCCAATCACCCAATCACCCCATCCCCCCACCCACCTCCCCTCCAGCAACCCTCAGTTTCCTATAGTTAAGCATATTTGATTTTAGTATATTGACCTTATATTTTACAATCTTACCAAATTCATTTGATTGTTTTAACATTTTCTATCTATTTCTTAGGATTTCATTTATACTCAATCATGTTGTTTGTGGATAAAGACCGTCATACTTTTTCCTTTCTTTTGAGATTTTTGCCTTATATTTCCTTTCGTTACTGTATTGAACTGACTAGAACTTCCGTATGATGTTGGATAGAGTATTGACATTAGATAGTCTCACTTCATTCCTGATCTTAAGAGGAAAAAACTCGTTCTTTCACCATTAAATATCATATTATCTATAGATTTTTTCATAGGTGCCCTTTATCAGATTGAGGGTATTCTTTTCTATTTTTCTGAGAGTTTTTATCACGAAGCCATGTTGAAATTTGTCAAAAGCTTTTTCTGCATCTATTGAAATGATCACATGATTTAACTTTTATCTTGTTATGTAGTGGATTACATTTATTTTCTTTTTTTTCAGATGTTAATTCTATCTTGCATTTCTAGTATAAGCCCCATTTGTCATGACATATTTTCCTTTTTTATACATTGTTGGATTTAAAAAATTTTTTACACCTATGTTTTGAAGGATATTGATCTTAGTTTTCTTATAATGTCCTTGTCAGACTTTGGATACAGGGTTAGGCTGGTCATATGATGTAGGAGGGTTCTCCCCTCCTCTATTTTCAGACTGTGTGCAATATTGTTAGTATATTCTCCTCAAATGCTAGAATTCTTCAGTATGGCAGATTTTTGGCTGAATCCTCTATAAGCGAATGCTGAGATGGAGTATGAGGGTAAAAGATGTCTCTAAGTGAGGCACGCCTATACTGGGAGAGGGAGGCGTGTGGGTTCAAGGTAGAAGTGACACTTCAGTGAAGACCTGGCCAGCTTGGCCAACCTTGCAGACAGGGAGCTTTGGAGCCAGTCTTGCTCCTGAGAGTTTTTAGGCCTGGCCTTTGTACCTTGCCTTGCAGTTTGCTTTAAGGAGGCCCTGACAGTGGACGGGACAGCACTCAGCAGCCAAGGTGAGTTCCTCACCCATCTTAGCCAACTCGGAATCTGGATTCTAATCTGTGTCACTCAGCTCCGGGGACGGCCAGCACCCAACAACGTTCTGCCTCCTGTGCTACAGTCCAGGAGGTGCTGGACCATTGGTGGGGCTCACCTTGTTCGCTTCCCGTCACTCGAGGATCACAGTTCTGTACCTCCTGTGGGCAAAGAAATTAATCCGTTTCACATATCTTTTTCATCTTTATACTTGTTTTCAATAGGAGGGTTGGTTCAGGACCAATTACCCCATCACTTTGGGAAGAAAACATCTCTTAGTTAGGCTTTTGACAGCCTCTTACATAGCCCTTTATTTTCATTATCTTCTCTAGAAATTTATTTTTGACACAGCATTATCATTTTAAGATGTATTTTTCCATAGCTGACTAAAAACGTTTAAAAATCTTGGAAACCCCAAAGGCAGCAATAAACCCAAATCACAGCTCAGAATGTTTTGCTAATGTAGATCTCTCTTCAGATGTTCCCTTCTACTCCTACCATCATAATACCCTTTAATAAAACCCTTTAGAAATAATAAAATAAATAAATAAAACCCTTTAGAAAAAAATAAAACGGATCATATAAACATGTTTCAGGGCAGAGTTCCAGATTCTTCAGCTCAAAGAGAGGAGATCCATTGTACCCACCCCCCCACATACAGTCGAGTTCTACTCCTGGGTCACTTGAACAAGAACCCTCCCACACCTGAGTGGCATTACCACATTGCCATAGTGGAGCTCTCCTGGCCCGCTCCTTCTGGCTCCTGGCATTCCTTGTACCTACATATATGATGGTGGGCTGGGAAGTCAAACGTGTGGGGCTTTTAAGGTTCATGCTTTTCAAGAAAGAGTACTTGGGATAAAAATTGCTTGGCTAGAATGAAAGGAAGCAGGGGATGGTATGGAGAAGGGAGGAGCATTGGACCTATTTCATTTTTGTTTTTGTACATTGCTATGCATACAGTAGGCGCTCATAAAGAAAATAGACACTCAGTGATTGGTACATATGGCATTTCAATATTCAGTATAACTGGTACTTTTCCTTTCTTAGCAGTCAGCTCATTTCAGCCCAACATTTCCCTGTGGAAGGAATCATTGCTTTATTTTGGCACTTTTGAAATAATGGCAGACATTGTGAATGTAGAAGCAATAGCAACGGAATGGAAAAGAATTATCAGCAAGTGAGATTTCAGTGTGGGTGTTGAAAACTAATGAAATGCTGTATTATTCGGTGTTCTGCTCTAGAGAACTTTTGATATTCTTCTTTTTTAGTTAAATTTGACTCTATTACTTATTATCATTGCAGAAATGTGAAGAATAAAAAGTTCAGAAGCCATTTGTGTTCAAATAGAGTGCAATTAAAAAGTCCCAGGCAAGCATTAAAGCTCATAAACAAGAGAGCTAGCAAGAAGAAAAATTCAAGAAGCAAATGCTGAAGCAAGTTATAACCTGCCAGATAGGAGAAAGGCAATAGAAAATCAGAAAGGGAAAAGAAGGAACAGTTATGACCACTAATTAGCAAATGGAAAAAGATAATTAGCTCCCCTGCCAAAGGCTGAATTATGAAAAACGCTACTTCAGTTTCAACAAAGAAACTCCAGGCAGTGACAAGCTTTTAAACTTCCAATGAAGATTGATGAATAGAAAAGAGTTGCTATCAGGATATTTCAGGAAACAAAGAAATAAATGAGTCCAAGGTACAAGTAAAAAAAAAAAAAAAAAAAACAGGGTGCCTGGGTGGCTCAGTTGTTAAGCGTCTGCCTTCGGCTCAGGTCATGATCTCCGGGGCCTGGGATCGAGCCCATCACCGGGTTCCCTGCTCGGCAGGAAGCCTGCTTCTCCCTCTCCTACTCCCCCTGCTTGTGTTCCCTCTCTCGTTGTGTCTCTCTCTGTCAAATAAATAAATGAATAATCTTTAAAAAAAAAAAAAAGCTAGTGGACTAAAAAATTTCTGCCAAAGGTAGAATATGTCACCATATTCTCATACCCTCTTTTGTGTTTTCCACAGCTATTTCGATTTTTTTATTCAGGATTGCCAGATCCCTCCTAAATGTTTCTCCAGAAGACACTTACTGGTTGCTGGGTCACTTCCATTTGTCAGAATCACATCCTCAAAAAATACACAAACAGATCTCTTACGAATCTTCATTTTCAAGATGTGTACTGACCTCATCTATAGTGCGATATTATCTTGACTGAGGTGTGATGGTAACTGTTACCGTGAGCACTGAGACGAGACTACAAAGCAGAGGGGTGTCTTGAGACCAAAATTGGCTAAAGAAACATCAACAGTGCAACTTGTTCCTAACAATAACAATAGTTACCACTTCTTGAGTGCCTGGTATAGGCAGGCCCTATGCACAGAGTGTCCAGCGTCCTCTTCAAAACAATCTTATGAGGTTTGGATAATGACCTTTATTTTACAGACGAGGAAACCACAGGTCAGAGAGATTCAGGAACTTCCTCACCATCTCATGCCTGATAAGTGGCAGAGCTGGACTTGACCCAAGTTCTTCCTCACCAAACTAGGTGCTCTTACCCTGACACAATGTTATTATTTGTGAACCCTTTGCAGCTTTAAGTGCTTTCACCTGAGAAATGACAACCGGCCACAGCTGATGACACTTCGAAACAGCTGCTGTGATAAGAGAGAAGAAAAAGAGTGGGGTTGAATTTCAAATCTGAGGTTAGATGCAGAAGTCAGTGAATAAAGTGAAAATATGTAGCTCATAGACAAAGTAAATTCAGAGTGGCTGTAATGGATTAAGCACGCTCCACCCTAAATACATATGCACCTGTCTGAGGACTCTGAGGAGTAAATACTACTAGGCATATTGGGGCCAAAAAGTAAAATCTTTTTTTTTTAAGATGTTATTTATTTATTTGAGAGAGAGAGCACGAGTGGGGGCCAGAGGGACAGAGAGAGAGAGGAGAAGCAGACTCCCCACTGAGTGGGAAGCCTGATGTGGGGCTCGATGTGGGACTCGGATCCCAGGACCCCAGGATCATGACCTGAGCCGAAGGCAGATGCCCAACTGATTGAGCCACCCAGGGGCCCCAAAAGTAAATTCTTTTTTTTTTTTAAGATTTTATTTATTTATTTGACAGAGACAGCAAGAGCAGGAACACAAGCCGGACGGGGGGGGGGTGGGGTGGGAGAGGGAGAAACAGGCTTCCCGCAGAGCAGGGAGCCCGCATGATGCGGCGCTCGATCCCAGGACCCTGGGATCATGACCTGAGCCAAAGGCAAACGCTTAACAACCGAGCCACCCAGGCATCCCCCAAAAGTAAATTCTTGAGGAATGACTGATACAGGGATAAATTTCTTTATTTTGGAATCTGTTTTATAGTTGAGAGCAGCCTGCATCCTGGAATTGTGCAGGAGGCAAGGACAGAAAAAGCTCCAAGAAAACCCTTCACTTTGGTGCCAGTGGACCAACAAGTAGGACCCACTCAGGGCAGAGCACGGGGAAGAAATGCCCCTGCATGTTCTTTTTCACTCTCCCAATCCTATTCTGGGGCATGCCCCCATCGTGACACTGTACTTCTATAGCAGGAGAGGCTGTACACGAAATCACCAAGACAGCTAAACCTCAGATCTAAAATACAGACATCTAAGTCTCTGAGAGAAAACCTTTCTCTCTGACCAGCAAGCCCTGTGGTCTTGCACTGCTGTGTCCCTGAGGCAGACTCAGTCACAAGAAGTGTGTGCAGAAAGGATAAACAACAAGGTTCCTAGCTAGAGGACCAGAAAAGGGGCCCCTCGTTGATGGACAGTGTGGGTAGTTGAACAAAGAGATGCTCTAAATCTGTGTGTCAAATCCTGGACCCATCATTGAGTTGCACGTACACTAAATTTACCCAAAGCAGCCCAGCAAAGGTTTGGGAAACCAAACTACCATGTAGATCACCTCTCAGGTCCCAGACCTAGGAAGTGCTCACATGGGGTCGGACTCGAATAGTACAGCAAAGGCTTTGAAAACTAAACTGACGTGGAAGGCCACAGCACACAAAGGGGCATCAGGAGTTGTACTCTGAATCTCATCAGATTGATTGCTTGCTAAAACAAAAACATCAACATTTTCCAGAGGATTTAAACAGGACCCAGAGACTCAAAACAAAACATTCATAACGTCCAGGATATTATCTGATATTACTCAACATACAAAGACCCGGGGACAATCTCAACTACTTTCATGGGAATATAATCAACAGATTCCAATCCCAAGATGACTCAGATGTTGGAGATACCAAAGACTTTAAAGCAATTATTGTATCTATACTTTATGAAGTAAGGACAAACTCTCCTGAAATGAAGGCAAAGATTAAAATTTTCAGCAAATAAGTAAGAACTATAAGAAAGAATTAAAGGAATATTTTAGAGCTCAACTCTTACACTAACTGAAATAAAAAGCCCTACGGAATAGTTCCATAGGAGAATGGAGGTAACTCAGGAGTTAAGGAACTTGAAAATAGATACATAGAAATTAGCCAGGGAAAATTTAAAAATATCTTATGCATATCAAAACCTGTGGGATGCAACTAAGGCAGTACTCATAGGAAAATTTAAAACATTAAATAAAAATATGAAATTTAAAACATTAAGACATACTAATAAAGAAGAAAGGTCTCAGATAAAAATCTGATATTATATCTTTAGAAGCTAGAAAAAGAAGAATTAATTAAATAGAGAATAAGCAGAAGAAAGAAAACAATACTCAGCAGAAATCAATGAAATTAAAAACAGAAAAACAAGGGAGGAAATCAATGAGACCAAAAGCTGGTTCTTTGGAAAGATGAATAAAATCTGTACTGAGCTGAGAGAGAGAGAAGAGAAGACATGAATTACCAATATCAGAATAAAAAAGATACCATGATAGGTCCCAGTGATATTGACATTGAAAATACAGCAGAATACTAAACAATTCTATGCCTGTAAATTCAACAACTTTGATGAAAAAGATCAATTCTTTGAAAGACACAAATTACCAAGACTCATACAAGAAGATATAGATAACCTGAGTGGTTTTATATATATTTAAAAAATAAAATTCATAGTTAAAAACCTCCTAACAAGGAAAACTTCAAGTCTAGATGACTTTACTGGTGAATTATTCCAAATATTTAAGGAAGAAATCATATAAATTCCACATGATCTCTACTTATTCTCTGAGGCCAGAATGACTTGCCAAAAGAAGGAGAATAAGGAGGAGGGGGAGAAATGAGGGGGAGGAGCCTACAGCTTAAAATCCTTCATGAACACAGGCACAGAAATTCCTAACAAACTATGAATGGTTGAGGTCCAACTATAGATACAAAATATATCACTACCAAAGCGAGGTGGGAGGAGTGGTTTATCCTGGAAATGCAAGGCTGGTTCAACATTCTAAAATCAATCAACATAACTCAACCATATTATATTAAAAACTAAAGAAGAAAAAGCGTAAGATCATTTTAACAGATGCAAAAAAATGGATGAAATTCAACAATCAACATATATTCATGACAAAACACCAAAATGATAAGAAGTACAAAAAAAAACCCACCCCTACTTAATGAAAGATTGAATGCTTTCCCTCTAAGATTGGGAAAAAATAAGGATGTTTGCATTCATGATTCCTATTCAACAGCATACTGGACACTCTAGTCAGTGAAATAAAGCAAGAAAAAGACATATAGACATATTGACAGAAAGAAATAAAACTGCCATTATTGACAGACCACATGATTACATAGAAAATCCCAAGAATTCTACAAAAAAGCTCCTAGAACTAATTAGTGAGTTTAGACTGGTTGCAAAGTACATGATCAATATATAAAATCAAGTGTATTTATCTCTCTACCACATTGAACAATTGGAAACAAAAATTTTACAAAACTATCATTTTTAACAGTTGCCCCAAAATGAAATGCTTAGATATAAATCCAATGAAGTATAGGCAGATGAAAAACTACAAAATGTTGATGAAAGAAATCAAAGACCTAGATCAATTGAAGAGATATATCATGTTCATGGATTGGTAGACTCAGTATGGTTAAGATGTCAATTCTCACCAAATTGATCTACAGATCTATTGCAATCTCGATCAAAATTACTTCAGATTTTCTTACAATATCAAAAGCTGATTCTAAAATTTATACAGAATACAAAGTAATTAGAATAGCTGAAATAATTTTTAAAAAGAAGAAAAACTTTGGAGGACTCAAGCCACCTGATTTTAAGACTTACTATAAAGTTACAGTAATCAAGAGAACGTGATATTGCTGAACAAATAGACACAGACGTCAGTGGAACAGAGGAGAGTCAAGAAACAGACCCACACTAGTATATGGTTAATTGATTTGCTTTTTTAATTTTTATTTCTTTTTAAAAATTTTATTATGTTATGTTAATCACCATACATTATATCATTAGTTTTTGATGTAGTGTTCCATGATTCATTGTTTGCGTATAACACCCAGTGCTCCATTCAGTACGTGCCCTCTTTAATACCCATCACCAGGCTAACCCATCCCCCCACCCCCCTCCCCTCTAGAACCCTCAGTTTGTTTCTCAGAGTCTATCGTCTCTCATGGTTCGGCTCCTCCACCGATTTCCGCCTCCTTCATTTCTTCCTTCCTACTATCTTCTTTTTTTTTTTAACATATAATGTATTATTTATTTCAGAGGTACAGGTCTGTGATTCAACAGTTTTACACAGTTCACAGCACTCACCATTGCACATACCCTCTCCAATGTCTATCACCCAGCCACCCCATCTCTCCCACCCCCCACTCCAGCAACCCTCAGTTTGTTTCCTGAGATTAAGAATTCCTCATATCAGGGAGCTCATATGATACATGTCTTCCTCTGGTTGACTTATTTCGCTCAGCATTAATACCCTCTAGTTCTATCCACGTCATTGCAAATGGCAAGATTTCATTCCTTTTGATGGCTGCATAATATTCCATTGTGTGTGTGTGTGTGTGTGTGTGTATACACCACATCTTCTTCATCCATTCATCTGTCGATGGCCATCTTGGCTCTTTCCACAGTTTGGTTATTGTGGACATTGCTGCTATAAACATCGGGGTCCATGTGCCCCTTCGGATCCCTACATTTGTATCTTTGGGGTAAATACCCAGTAGTGCAATTGCTGGGACGTAGGGTAGCTATTTTCAACTTTCTGAGGAACCTCCATACTGTTTTCCAGAGTGGCTGCACCAGCTTGCATTCCCACCAACAGTGTAGGAGGGTTCGCCTCTCTCCACATCCCCGAACTGATTTGCTTTTTGACAAAAGTATAAAGTCAATTCAATGGAGAATTGCCTTTTTCTGAAACTGATGCTTGAAAAATTTGACAGCCATACGTAAAACAATGAATCTTGACCTATACTTCATACTTAATACCAAAATTATCAAAATGAATTATAGGCCTAAATGTAAAATGTAATACAATGAAACTTCCAGAAGCAAGTATAGGAGGAAATGTTTATGATGCTGGTTTTGGCACAGAGCTCTGAGATATGACATGAAAAGCACAGTCTGTAAGTGAAAAAGATGATAAATGGGACTTAATCAACATTCCAAATTTCGGCTCCGCAAGAGAAATTGTTGGAAAATGAAAAAACGAGACTGGGAGAAACATTTGCAAATCAAATATCTAACAAAGGACTTGTATCTGAAAATAACTCTCAAGACTGAAAACTAAGACAACAAACAACCCAATTAAAAAATGAGCGAAAGAACATTCACATCACCAAAAAAAGATACATGGATGGCAAATAAACATATGAAAAGATGCTCAACATCATTAGTCCTTAGGGAAATGCACACGAGATACCATGGCACATCTATTAAAATGGGTAAAATAAGAACAAACTGAGAATAGCAGTTGCTGGCAAGGGTAGAGCAATTGGAACTCTCAGGCATTGCTGGTGGGAATGCAAGATGGTACAGCCACTTTAGAAAATCGTTTGGCAGTTCTTTATAAATTTAAATATATACCTAGCATATGACCCAGCAATGGGAAGTGAAAAGTTATGTTCACACAAAAACATGAAGGCAAGTGTTCATTGCAGCATTGATCATAATCACCAAAAACTAGAAGAAACCCATTATCCTTTAACTGGTAAATGAATAAGCAGAATACAGGTCATCCATACAATGGAATATTACTTAGCAATAAAAAGGAATGAACTATTGATACTTGCAATGACATAGATGACTCCCAAATGCATTATTTAAATGAAAGAAGTCAGGCTCAGACATTATATACGGTCTGATTCCATTTACATTATGTTATAGAAAAGGTAATACTATAGGGATGGAAAACAAGTCAGTGGGTTAGAGGTGGGGGAGGTTTGACCACAGACCTACAGCAGCAGGAGCAGATCTCTTTGGAGGGAGGGAACTAATCTGTATCCTGATTCTGGAGGTAGTTTCATGAATATGCATTTTTCAAAAGTTACACAGCTGTACATAAAAAAGTTAATTTTACTTTAAGTTAAAAAATAATTCCAAAAATCATTCTTATAAATTCTCTAAATCAAGTCCTTTGGGTATAAGACCAGAAGCATTGGCTGCGATTACTGGAACACTCTGATGGAAACAAATAGAGCAGAAGCCTATGACTTTTTGAGGGAACTCTACCTCCAAAGGATCTCTAAGACCAGCTCGTGACAGTCAAACCCTTAAATAATCCCTAAGCCCACTCCATATTTTACCGCAGATGGGAAATTCCAGCCACATCCCCTAATTCTTCATCTTTAGCCTTCTAGTTCAAGGACTAGAAGCATAAGGACCTGTCTGCATTTTCCATAAGTGGCAATGCTAAGGGCCAAAGAAAACAGAAAAGTAAGTAAGTAAGCAAATACATAAATAGGGAAACACCTGGGACTGGAGGAATATAAAATAGACACAAGCTCACTTGGTTTCTGATGAGTGTGTGCCAACGTGAAGCCTTTATACCAGGTGTTAAGCTGAGATCTGAACAACATCTTCATCTTGCTTGGTGTTTCCAAGTTTTCTCATGGCAAATTTCTACTGGATTTAAAAGGTCACCATTGGAACCGGGTTTTTGCAGAAGAAAAGTCTTCAATCAGTTTAGGATTTCAAAGGCAGAATTTTTTTTTTTTTTCTGTCAAAGAGGAAGAGCTATTTGCAGTTGATGTTCATGGTTGTTCTCTTTGCAGTTCTCCTATTTTATGAATTTTTAATCTATTACTTAGTGGTCTTTCAGTATAGTTGGCCTGAGGTGAAAATGCCAGCTTTCACAAAGAACAAGAGTTCTTGAACTTGTGCTAACCTGGATCATGTTTTTGGCTGGTAGCCACTTCCTTGGGCAAATAAGAAGTCACTAGATAGATGGATTATGAAGAAAATAGCCACTGGACAGCACCTTCCAGACTGTCTGAAACCATCTTTACTCTGAGGGATGCTCAGAGGGTGGAGCTCCTTCTAGGCTGACAGGTGGTATGGGCAGATGTCAAGTGTTCAGCCATCCACCTCAGGTGAAGCTCAGTGCAGTTGCTGGCAACCATGACCTTGGCTTCCACTCTCAGATGAAGGCATATAAAGTAAGATGACTTGAGAACATTTTCAACTTTGAAAAGCTGTTTTCTGGTAAAAGGATAAATTTTGCAATGGGACTAGCACTGCCTTGGAAGGGAATGGTTGGAATAATTGTTCTTTCCCTGGTAGCTGAATTTCTGGAAAGTTCTCACAAGTGGAAGGGCTCCCACCAGCATCAACACTGTTACAACCAGTGTAGAGATAAGCAACAGTTTCTAGCTGCAGCCCAGTCCTTCGGCCACATTGTCTACTTTCCCTGAGACGGGATGCTAAATGTGGCGAAGATGCTGCTCATTTCAAGATAAAGACAGTGTGCTTGCTTGAGGCTTCACAGACGTTACTGGGGTGGTGTTAGCCTCAGCTGATGCAGAATGGCCACTCGCACAGTGCCTGAACCCACGAGGTCAACGGTCCTTGGTCTTTTGCTTGGAGGAACAGAAACTACCCCAGTCTCAGCTTGGGTGGCTTAACGCTCACAGACCATTCTGTGTCCAGGAGCAAATTCCACTTGAGGGCATGGTACGAATGATGAGCAGAGAGCAATAGTATTCTGGCGGTCCTCATGATAGCTCACTTCACTTATTCTTTCCAGGTAACCCTTCCTTGCAAAGCATAAGTCAATGTGAAGAGCAAGAGATCTGCACAGAGTAGTGAACGTCAAAGACAGAGAATCTGAATTTCATGCAGACTATGTGTTAGAACCAATCGGATGATGAGTGCAAATGCAGGATATCTTTATGGCCCTCATAAAAATCCTAAATCATTCACAAAAATTATTGCAACACAGTTGATTGAATTGCTTTCATGCTATAAAAATGGAATGAGCATTGTACAGCAAATCTCTTTTCTTGCTATATAATTTTAATTACATGTTATGTAATCAGAGGTTATAGCTGCACAATTTATGAATGTTAGTAGTGTTTTCACCCGCATGCACATACACCTTTCTTTCTCAGGTGCATTTGGCAATTCTGGGATACACATGTGATTGCGGATGTGCATAAGCGTTGCATTTTCTTCCATCCTCATATGAAGGGGATCTCAAACTCCCCACTATTATGCAGCTGCTCACTTAATGAAAAATACTAGCTGCCAGGAACAGGGGCAAGTTGATTTAGTTGACTAGTTCTTCTTGGCTAAATTAATTGAATTAGATGTTTAAATAGAGGTAATTTTCTCTTCGCCAGACAAAATGATCAGATCTGAATCTGATGTCTTTCAATAAGTAAAAGAAACTTTAAAAAAAGGAGGAAATGGCCTTTGCTATTTTAGAAATACTTCAATTGTATCTTGGTAATCTGAAACCAAATGTATTCTTTTATATTTTGTAAGAGTCTGGTTTTTTTCCTTTAATTGAACTTTTAAATAGGCAGGTAAATTAGTGTAAGGTTATCTTAGGAGGAAAAATTATTTTTAAAAAATATTTTATTTATTTACTTGACAGAGAGAGCACAAGTAGGGAGAGAGGGAGAGGGAGAAGCAGGCTCCCTGCTGAAAAGGGAGCCTAATGTGGGGCATGATCCCAGGACCCCGAGATCATGACCTGAGCTGAAGGCAGACACTTAACCGACTGGGCCACCCAGGTGCCCCAAGAGGAAAAATTATTGAGTAAGTATACATTTAGCAAAATAGAAATTCATTTTGGGGTCATAGTATCTCTAGTTTTTTTTGTGTCTATCTTTTACTTGGAAAGTGTGTGGGGAATTGAAAATAATTTCCCTTTTATATGTCTCAGTTTAACTGAGATTTTTGTGAACAGTTAAGATGGAAAGAGGTGATCAGATAATGCTAACGAGATAAAAAATATACAGTGGTTAGACGGATTGCCCATAAAAATTTCATTTTTCATTTCACAGACAGTTAATGTCTAAATTTGAACAAAGGAAATTATAAGGGATTACACATCTTAATTAATAAGTAAGATTTAAAATATGAAAAATTAAAAGCAGTCTAGATATTAGAAAAAGAAAAGAAGTAATGTCAGCTATTATTTCTCCAGATTTGTATTGTTGAAACCATCATCTTGGAAATTCATATAAGTTGTCTAATACAAGACAACAATGTGCAGAATATGAACCCTCACTGCTACAATGATTCTTGCTTTTAAAATATATGATATTATAACTTCCAGGATATCATTCAAGGGTGTGAAATCTGCATACACTTTGCCTTTATAAAATAAAGTGTTCTAAGATCACTTCATTAAAAGACTGATCAAAGGGTCATCTTTTTTCTTTTTTTAAGATTTTATTTATTTATTTGACACAGAGAGAGAGATAGCACAAGCAGCAAGAGTGGCAGACAGGCAGAAGGAGAGGGACAAGCAGGCTCTCTGTTGAGCAAGGAGCCCACTGTGCGGCTCGATCCCAGGACTCTGGGATCATGACCTGAGCTGAAGGCAGCCATTTAACTGATTGAGCCACCCTGGCGCCCCAAAGGGTCATCTTTTTATTATCTTAAACCAGGCACAAATATTCACATCCTTTTTGTTGCTGTTGTTATTTGAATAATGGAAGCTAAGTTTGATAACAGTTCAAACACTCTGAAGTAATGGAAGGACTACTTACAGTCAGAGAGTTCGTGGAAGTCTTTTTTTATTTTACTTAACATTTTATTATGAAAAAAATTTTTTTAAAGATTTTATTTATTTATTTGAGAGAGAGAGAATGAGAGACAGAGAGCATGAGAGGGAGGAGGGTCAGAGGGAGAAGCAGACTCCCCGCCGAGCAGGGAGCCCGATGCGGGACTCGATCCCGGGACTCCAGGATCATGACCTGAGCCGAAGGCAGTCGCCCAACCAACTGAGCCACCCAGGCGCCCCGAAAATTTTTTAAAACATAGAAAACGTCAAAGAATTTTGCAGTGATCCCCCACATAGTCACCACTTGGATTCTACAATTAACACCTTAGTGTACTGGATTTATCACACTTCTATCCGTCCAGCTAATCCCCTACCCATCCATCAATCCATTTTATTTTTTGATGCGTTTCAAGGAAGTTGCAGACATCAGTATACTTCCTCTCAAGTATTTCAGAACGCATAACATTACCTAGAGCTGTGAAAATCTTTTAATAGCAAAAGACTTAAAGGTCATATTGTCTGGAGAAGAAAATGACATCCTTGGATCCTTGAAAAAAAATGATAAAGTTATAGTTCGGACACTTGGATGAATTTCAGTGTTTTGTAGCTAAAGCTCAGACTGATGATACAGTTTATTTATTAATTTTCAAAAAAGATTTTATTTATTTATTTTAGAGAGAGAGCACGCGATCGTGGGGAAGAGGGGCAGAGGGAGAGAGAGTCTAAAGCAGACACCACACTGAGCGCAGAGCCTGCCATGGGGCTCAATCTCACAACCCCGACATCATGACCTGAGCCAAAGCCAACTGTGCTACCCAGGAGCCTCTGATGACACAGTTTATGATAAAAAAATCCTCTAAACTTCCACCAACAGGAAGAGGGCTTCCAAAGTTGTTCATCCCCAAGACGCATTTTCTCCAAAGCCCAGCTCCAATATGGCGGCAGAGGTTCGAGCGCACGCTCTCTCTCTTTCACATACCTTCTTCCCTGTTAAATGTGGCCAAATCCTGACAAATCCAGGAGAACTAAAAGAGGTTTCTACCTGAAAAGGCAGAAAATCATTAACTGATATGGCTGTTGTCTCAGCATTCTGGATAATCTACTAACCAGCCAATTAACTCCCAAGGAAGTGAGAAGCTGCTCCAGACTAGTTCTAGTAATTTCTAAAAATCCAAATGCCAGAGAAGGTAGTGCTCTTAGCTCCTGCACCACCCTAATTTGGGTGCTTAGTGTCTTCTAGATGAGGCGGACAGGTAAGCCATCAGAGGTCACGTAGCCAGGAGGGCTTGACAGGGGCAGAAGCCACAGTTTTGGAACCAGGGTGGAAGGAGCAATTCTTTCTGCCTGTGAGAGAACAGGGGAGACTTTGGGGAAGAAGTTAGCTCATAAGCTAGGCCTTGAAAGAGCAAGATCCAGAAAATCAGAGAAGATAAGTTACATTACAGAGAAAGAAGAAATATTCACTTCAGACCCTTAATGTTCCTGGGTGAAGATTTAGCCAACGTTTGAAGGGGAGCATCAGCTCAGGCGCTCTTCATTAATTTATGAAGACGTGGCCACGGGACAAGGAATTAGTGGAGTTGGCCTTTCTGTATTCGAAACACATCAGGACCATTCTGCATTTAGACAAAAATATTTAATAAGCTTTGAGAATACTAAGAGGCAAATCATCTTGATGTCAGTTTTGCTAATCTGGTGTGTGACCTAACTGCATGCACAGAATTTTCTCAGTGGATTTAATACTGAATGAATTTCACAGAAATCTAATTTTCATTCCTAAACTTCCACTCAGTAGTGAGCTGTAACCACCTCCATTTATTGAAGATGGTGTCATAGAATGGATGTTTATTGGGCTTTCTTTTTGCTTCATTAAGCTCCCTTTAACATATCATGACCAAACTATTTGTAATTTGGAGAAATGGTATCAATTTCTTGGGTGTTCTAGGAGCTATTTCACAGATTTCTGGGTGGGAACTTAAGAGAAGTGATAGCCTCATAAAGTATTTGTTTTTTGACTTAGGTGTTTAAAGAAAAAGTGAAAGATTGAGTCAGGACAGATGCAGGGAGAAAGGGAAAAAAGGAAGAGAAAAGAAAGGAAAATCTCACCTATAGTTTTCGTCTTGATACACACACACACTTTCCAGAAATGTGTAAGTTCTTCAGAAATGACCTTGAAAGGACCTATTTTTGGAAACTAATGGGGCAGGGTAATAGCAGTAGCCTAGTTCAGTATAAGTAAGGTGGGTTGCATGTGATGGGGTGGAAGTCAGTCTACCTCGGAATGATTTTTTTTTTTTAAGATTTTATTTATTTATTTATTCGTCAGAGAGAGAGAAGGAGCACAAGCAGGGGGAGCAACAGGCAGAGGGAGAAGTAGGCTCTCAGCTGAGGAAGGAGCCCGATGCGGGGCTCGATCGCAAGACCCTGAGATCATGACCTGAGCTGAAGGCAGACACTTAATTGACTGAGCCACCCAGGCATCCCCCATAGAATGATTCTTAAGGAACATGAGGTCTGAAGTCAGACCACCTATATGAAGCCTTACCCAACCTCCTGCCAACTGAATGATGTTGGGTGAAATAACTTTGCCAAAACTCCTTATGTATAAAATGAAGTTAATAATGGTGCCTCCCTTACAGAACTGTAGAAAAGTTTAAATTAAATCACTCATCTATAGTGGATATCCTTGGATGCTTGTTCAATAGATGTTCTCCATTTCTTCCTTGCTGATGGATCACAGTTTTGTTTGAGGATGTGCAGAACCACAGGCTCAAGGTAGCTAAGCTCTATCTCCAGGCCCAGAGAGGCAAATTAAAATGATTTCTCTCCTTTAGCCAGAGAGAGACAGGAAGAAATTCCTTCTGCTGTTGCTTCTATGTTGTGATGTTGGGAGCTGTGGCAGCCATTCTGGAGCTGTGAAGGGAATTAGCTAGGAACAAACCAACCCACTGAAATGGCAGAGTAGAAAGGAGAGAAGACCTGTGTGTCCAATGACATTGTTTAGCTGCTGAGTTATCCAAACCGGAAGACATTTTACCTCTGGGCTTTTTGTAATCTGAGATAATAGGCTTGTTGTTTAAGCCATTTTAAATTGAGTTCTCTCTATAACTTTGCAGCTGTAAGCATTCTAAGGGGACACCATTATATAAAGCATTTAGGACATAGTAACACTGCAATTATAA
Source organism: Mirounga leonina (assembly GCF_011800145.1). Lineage (NCBI taxonomy): Eukaryota > Metazoa > Chordata > Mammalia > Carnivora > Phocidae > Mirounga > Mirounga leonina. The sequence continues at coordinate 40,349,036 of NW_023270323.1, forward strand.
AGCATAGTCAGTGCATCAGACTTAGAGATGCAGCCTAGGGCCAGCTCCTTGGCCAGAAATTGGTTTTGTTGACTGTTCTCATTACTGCTGCTGGCATTGGTTCTCTCACTCTTCTGGACTCTTGACCTTCTTGCCTGGGCTTGTGTACTGACTGGATTCTTCCCACCTGAGCTGACTTTACCTATAAACAGTCTTCCCTCCCTGTATACTTCCCCGCAGTGTCACTGTTGGACATTCTTCCCGTCCCCCGGCCCAGAATTCTACCCCTTACCTGTGATACCTAGAGTTCCTTCCAGAGCTGTCCTGCCCTCCTCCCAAGTCCATTCCCCCTGCACCAGCTTTGCCTGTTCCATTTATGTCGGAGCAAGACCAAAGGTCAGCATTACATTCTTGAACCGCACTAGGAACTTCTTTCTGAACGAAGCATGAGTATGGGGAGCTAAGGGCTGACCCTCACACCTGCAGGATTCATAGGCTCTGGAACAATGGTTCTCAACTTGGTGGGGGAGGAAGGCTGCTTTGTCCCTGAGGGGACATTTGGCAATGTGCAGAGATGTGTTGGCTGCTACAGCTGGGGGATGCTACCTGCGTCTGGTGGGTGGAGGGAGACTGCTAAACATCCCGCACGGCAAAGATCCGTGCTCCCCAACACAGACTCATATGGTAAAAAATAGCAATCGTGCCGAGAAACCCTGCTCTAAAAAATGTGGAAATTATGAAAAGGCATCACGTTCCAAGGCTTTCTTAGCTTTGCGGCTCCTTCCTCCAGCAGCGGCGCCCCTACACCTTTCTGCTGAATTACTCCTTTGTATTCTGTGCTTTTCAGACCCAAGAGGAGGCCTCCTGCGCTCAGATGTTACTTATCGGATGTGCTTCCTTTGGGCCTTTCCGGTTTTTTAAAAAGGACTATATGAATAATAAACGCTTACTTCAGGGACAAGAGCTTTTGATCCTTGGAACGTTTCCTGTTTCCTGGAGAATTTTGCACACTTCTTCCTCCTCTCGGGCATAATTCTAAAACCATATATGCCTGTCCTCAGTCAAAGTCTCTTTGTAATGTTAATAGATTTTAGCCTTAGGAAACTAGACCGTATCTTAGATTGATGTCACCCCTGTTAAGGTTCAAATTTGCAGTCTGCTCTGCTTTTGCAGAAACCTAACATCTTAACAGCGAGGGTAGCCTTCATCCATCAGTTCGGTGAAACTTAATTTTTGTAGAATTTCCTTTCAAGATGGTAGATTATTGTACATTCTGGGGCAAAAGGTGAGAGAGGAGAGTCCATCACTGATTGAAAAAGGAACTAGCGGGTCTGATCTTTACAGGGTAAAATGAAAGTTTGAATCAGGCCATTAAATTCTTTGGATTAACTCAGACCTCCAAGTTTATTAAGTGACCTCCAAGTCTTGAAATTTCTTAGCCATGAAAGATGAGAGGTTACTGCCCCCCAAACAAGGAGAAATACCAGCTTGTGCCATGAAAGATTATGGGTCTGTGGGGCCAGAAAGTCAAAATTGGGGGCTTAAATTTTATGTCCCATAAAATGGGGAGCTCCTTCTGTAACTACAACCTCAGATCTTACAGTGATTTAGAATTTCTCAAGGAGATTTCACCCACACTGTGATTCCAATTGCTCCTTGACACCATGACCCTGTGTGGTCGGCACTTCAAGTATTAATACCCACACTGGGCGGGAGAAGAAATGAGAAGCTATAAAGGTTATGTGACTTACTTAAGAAAAAACCAACTTAAAGTCATATTAACTCACTGAGAGATACATGACTTTTGAATGTAACCAAATATTTCAGATCTTCCCCAGGACAGTTAAGATTTAAGACAATCTGGACTTTATCCCAATAGGTTCCTTTATTAGATAACAAGTCCTAATTTTTTATTCATAATATATAGTCCCTGGAATGTTGACCTGGAGTGGCCAGGCAGGAATTTATTTATTTATCCTTCACGTATGTATTTAGCCACCATTGATTAATCTGGATGTGTTACATGTGAAGTTTTGTCCAGGAGGGCTGGAGAGGGAGGGACACAAATAAGACATGAAATGTGGTTTTTGCCCTCAAGGTGCTTAGTGTCTTCTAGATGAGGCGGACAGGTAAGCCATCAGAGGTCACGTAGCCAGGAGGGCTTGACAGGGGCAGAAGCCACAGTTTTGGAACCAGGGTGGAAGGAGCAATTCTTTCTGCCTGTGAGAGAACAGGGGAGACTTTGGGGAAGAAGTTAGCTCATAAGCTGGGCCTTGAAAGAGCAAGATCCAGAAAATCAGAAAAGATAAGTTACATTACAGAGAAAGAAGAAATATTCACTTCAGACCCTTAATGTTCCTGGGTGAAGATTTAGCCACTGTTTGAAGGGGAGCATCAGCTCAGGGGCTCTCAATTCATTATGTGACAGGCTCTGAGGCTATACACCTGCCGACTCATTAACACACGGGAAGCATTTTGTCTCTTTTCCCTCTCAGAAATGAATGTGCCATTTAGTGAAGGGCACGGACTAGATGGAAAATTTACAAAGGCAAGTTATCTCATTTCTTATTTCAGTTTACAAGGTCAATGCAACCTCTCGATCACTGTCTTCTCTGCATCTTCTCCTTGCCTAACTTGGTCAAAGTATATACAGATTGATACAGGTATAGAGAGCTATAGACATAGACGATGTAGAGAGATGTGTGTGTACATATGCATATACATCCTTTTTTCCTATGGACCAGGCACTATGAGCATATAATTAATCTTCACAGATCTGTGAGTTAGGTGGAAGTATTATTCTTATTTTATAGTTACGGAAACTGAGATTCATTGAAGTAGAGTAATATGTTCAAAATCACACAGATATGAAGTGAGAGACCCAGGGTTGAGAGGTGTCTGTTTTGCTCAGGACGCCCTGCTCACTCTAGTACACTCTACTACCTCTGACTAGTTCTGTGAAAGAGAAGTCACACTGCGGCAGAGATTGCTCATTGTTCGACAGGCTCTGTTCTCCTTTCTTCCTTCTAGCGATAGAACCTCCTCCCTCCCACCCCCATCAGTTTCAGCAGAGCACGTGGCCTCCCAGCTGCGGCTTCCATCTCTAAGCTTGCTTTGTCGCTAGGTGTGACCTTGTGATTTGGTTCTCCCCAAAAGAATCGGAGCAAAGGTGACCATGAGCTATCTGGGCATCACATCCTGAGTGGGGGTTACTTGCTCTCCACTTTCTTTTTTCCCTCTGTGGCCTGGAACATGGGCATGGTGCTGATGGTCTTCCTTGATATAGCAGACCAGCAAGTTAGAAAAAATGTGGGTATTTGGACAATTTGGTGGAGAGTAGCTTGGACCGCCCACCTACCTCTGGGCAGTTAGGGAGAGAGAAACTTCTATTCTACTTGAGCCACTGTAATTTTTTGGTCTCCTAAATTATTCCTTAACTAATGTTGTAAGATGCATGATATAAGAGCACTATTCAAAATCTCTTAGGGTGTCACAGCAGTCCCATTCCAGATATATAAAAAGGCTCAGTGGTGTAGGTTACCATTTAAGACCCCTTGACAAAGGCCTATTTGCCTTCTGGAATCACCAGGCTTCATCCCTAAACCATGTGATTCTGGAGATCCCTATTGCTTTCAGGGCACACAGCCTTCAGAGGTCAGACCACGCCCTACACATACCTAACGTCAAATGGTAGCAGACTGTAATCACTCTTGCGCCCCAACTGCTAATCTCAGATGACTGCTTTCCTATCACTGAGCAGAACGGCTCAGGTCACCGTTACATCGCCCTGCAGCCTTCTAGTCAAATGTGTACAGAAGGAAATGTGCTAAACAAAAGCAATCATTTTCATTCCCCCTATTCTTAATGATACACTGATGGTATCATTTGTTATCAGATCTCATGGACCTTGGCTCCTGAAGGATACCTGAGCAGATGAGATCCACTATTGGTTTGAACAGGGCTTCTGAATTTTGCTCTAAAGCCCCAGTGATCCCCTGTAGCCCTCACCAGGACACAGCAGAAGTCACACTCATGGTATGAGAGCAATAAGACTGCTGCAGGAGGCCCAGTGGAAGGAGCTTGGGATTTACATGGAAAATGGAAGGTCCTGGATTGGCACTAACTGCTGATCTAGAAGACTATAAGCCATCCTAAAGGAAAGTCAGACAAATTGCTCAAGAGTGACTTGTTCTAAGAAAATGGGTTGCTTGGTAGCACTACTCTGTAATTAAAATCTAGCTTGTGAGTTCTAATTGTCTAGGGACTGCTACTTGGCTCTGCTTCTTGTCCAGACCACACCTCTGGCCCTGAATGACTAGCTGGCTGGTGTATTCCCCCTCACTACTGGTCTCCAAGAAGTCAGCTTGAATGGATCACAGCACATCTGTCATCTCTAGACAATTAGAAATTAAACTACGAAAGGAAAGATTCATAATCATTGGGAATTAACAGACTTCCTTGATCAGCTTATGAAATCTACAAAAAAAAAAAAAAGGACATTTGCTCATGATTTTGCGTATCTCAGAGCTATCCATAGAACCCATCCATGAACACCCAGATTCATAACCCATGCTCCTGGGGCTGGTTGGTAGGAGTACATTTGCACAAAAATGTATCATAATATTCAACATTGTCATTCACTAAGTTGGAAATTCCTTCAGGACAAGAGTTATAATATAGTGACCTGGTACAGCCCTGAGGAGTAGGTGTTTTATGAGATGTATAGAGAACCAAGTACCACAGGCTTCATTTTTCCATTTGGTCTAAAGATTTTTAGTCACAATACCTTATTTTTGGAAATATTTAGAAATGAGGTGACAGAGAGAGTGAGGAAAGTGGTAGGGACTCAATGTCCAGGAATTCTCAATTTCATTCATATGTAAATCATTTAATAGCTTAGAAATGATTCAGCAGCTGGTCACTGGCCCCAGAATAAATCTTTTAATAGGCAAGAAGCCTGGTTCTTTTTCACTGTTAGAAGATCCAGCCTAAAATTGATGTCATACTTTGAGCTGTCTAATTCTGTTCACTAGCATAAAGATTCTTAACTTGATTTCAGTTTAAAAAAAAAAATCACTACTGTTTCTTGCCTTCTGTGACAGAGACTGTTAGCTGTTCCTTATACTCATTTTCTCCTCCCTTGGTAGACAACGTCTGGGTACTGGCTGGACACATGACTGCCCAGTACAAATACGCCATTTCCCAGCCACCTTTGCAGCTGGGTGTGGCTATCTCACTAAATTCTGGCCAAGGGGTTGTAATTGATTTGTGTTAACAGTTAGGAATTGTCATTAAATATCGGTGGGGGAGAGTATCTCTTCTCTTGTTCCTATCCTCCTTTCTGCTGGTTGGAATGTAGACTTAAGGAAGAGGCATCGTGGACCCCAAGATCCAGATGCATATTGGAGAGCCCGAGTCCCCGTCATTGTGGAGCTGCCCCACTGATTCTGGATTGTTTCAGGCTCTTCAATACCACCCCCACACTTGGAGATTTGCTAGAAGGACTCTCAGCATTCAGCATATAGTTGTGCTCATGGCTAAGATTTAGTACAGCCATGTAGTAAGGATACACAGCCTGATCATAAGGGGAAAAAAAAAACACACAGAAAGAGTCTGGAGGAATCCATATGCAGGCCTCCTTTTGCTCTCCACCTCCCATGAGGGTTCACATAGAACCCATTCTTCCCCCAGCAGTGGAAATACAGCAACACATGTGAGATGTCTCTACACAGGGAAGCTTGTTTGAGACTCAGTGCCCAATGGTAGGTTACCATTTAAGACACCCCCTGCCCAGCACATACCAAAATTCCAAATTCTTAGAAGGAAAGTAAACAGATAGTTGAGGCCCAGTGTTCACTGATCAAGATTTTTGATCTGTTAAAAAAAAAAAAATCCCCTAGTATTTTCTCTCATTCTGTGGCAGAGATTGCTATTATTCCCCAATATCAGCTTATTGTAATTTGGGGGACAACCAAGAGCCAAATTTCCAGATGCCGGCTAAGGGCTGACCTTGCAAAAGGCCTTTCTAAGGAGAGCAGTTTCGGAGTTGCTACTTTAACTCCTCTGCACATGGATGACCTACATTTACCTAAAAGAGAAATGAACTTTCCACTAGTTTAAGCCAATGTTTCTCTGGGTTTTCTGTCTATTGTAGCCTAATCTACTTCTAATACACTTCCTTCTTCATGTACTTGAAACCTAAGTAGAACTAAACCTTGGTGTCCAATTTAACAGTGGAGGCGGATACTGCAGGCTCACTGAGATATATTCATTTAAGAATGCATGTTTTCAGGGGCACCTGGGTGGCTCAGTCTGTTAAGCGTCTGACTCTTGATTTAGGCTCAGGTCATGATCTCCGGGTCATGAGATCAAGCCCCAAGTTGGGCTCTGTGCTGGGCGTGGAGCCTGCTTAATATTCTCTCCCTCTCCCCACCAATGCTCCCCCCCGCCGTCTCTGTCTCTTTAAAACAAAACAAAACAAAACAAAACAAACGAACAAACAAACATGTTTTCATAACTCCAAATTCTGCTTGACAACAGGCAGCATCAATTTACAGAAGAACCTGAGTTCCCCAAGGTTCATTTGTAAACTGACTGCATAAATCAGCTCATAAAATAAAGCCAAGGTTAGTCTAAGGTGCAGTTAGAGAGACCAGGTTCTAGTTGAGAACCTGCAACTTGCTTCTTACTTCTAGGAACCCGATTGAGGACCAGGAGATGACCATGTGCAGAGAATGACTTGGGGATGACATTGCTCTGGCTTACTGTAGACCTGATAAATCACAGAGCCTCTTTAACATTTCAGCTTCACTATGGTAGTTCACATTGAGAAACACTGCACTTTGTAGATTTTCTGCTGAATTCACGCTCCAGAGGTTTGGGGTTTTAAAAAAATTTTTTTCTGGGCACCTGGGTGGCTCAGTTGGTTAAGTGACTTCCTTCGGCTCAGGTCATGATCCCAGAGTCCTGAGATTGAGTCGCACATCAGGCTCCCGGCTCAGTGGGGAGCCTGCTTCTCCCTCTGACCCTCTCTCCTCTCATGCTGCTTCTCTTTCTCTCTCTTTCTCTCAAATAAATAAATAAAATGTTAAACAAAAATTTTTTTTCTTATTGCTTGCTTTTTGGAATGGAGGGACTCTAACTCTTTCTCATTTTACAGAGGTAAAATGTAACATATCTCAAAAGACCCAGCAAGTTAGCAAAAGTAGAAATAGAAATCCGTCCTCTTGATCCCCGTCCACATACCACCTTGAATAATCAATCTCCTATGATCCTCTGCTCATTCAGAAAACTGGGAACTCTGGATCCTCTGTGAAAACATATCTGAGCACAAGGACAGTCCCTAAACATTGACTCACTGACGGACTATAATGTCACTGACTCACTTTCCAGCTGTGTGGTGCTTTCTCAGGCAGGAAGAAAAGTTTTCTCATAGAGGCGTGTGGATAAACAGAAGGCAGTTCACTCTATGACATTACATTTGCTTCTTGGGGTATTTTAAATGGTGCCCGTGGGAGAGTAAAAATTATCCTGGGATGCAGGAAGCAGCTCAGTACCTCTGTGCTGATTATAACCACAGGGTTTCCCTTCAAGTCAGCTTCAGATACTTATTTGGCAACTTCTTTTGAGGTACTTCTAAGATACTCGTTATTAACATTTAAGCCACTAATTAAATTGCATGCACACCAAACAATACTGCAGTTTTCACATGCTTGTGTGAGCACTGGGTAAATGTTACTTGGGGATGCTAATATCTATTCATCAAATGAAAAGACATTTCCCAGTTCCTGAATAACAACCCCTTTTAAAGAAAAGTATATACTGAATGTGAAAACCCTAGTCTTAAAATCAAATAACTCAGTGGGTTTTCTGGATATTATTTGGAACCACTGCTGGGAATTTGCTTTCTGCCCACTTATTTGAGATGTCTGTGGGCTGACCAGAGTCTCAGGCAGCTTAATAACGAGGTGTAGAAAAACCATCAAATTGCTGAGGGCTGCTCTTTGTCACCTGATGGTAATGCTGAGCAAAACATGGAAGTCCCTATGAGTACAATCAAAGAGGAAAAGAAATGTGTGTGTGCACACACAGGTCCCCAAACACCAAAGAGATCATTCCCTTTGCCTGGGAGCAGTGGGGATGGTGGGAAGGCAGGGATTTGGGGTGAACCTCAAACTAACCATTTACCAGCGTGTACGAGCCTCAGATCTAGATAAGGGCATGGTGTTTTGAGGATAGAAATGAGAATATTTAGGCAAACATCCGTGGAGTGTTGCGGAGATACTAAGAGGTCTGTCTCACCCCCTTCCATCCACTTCCCAGAGGGGGACAAATGTTCTTACTGTCGAAGACATGATTAGATTCTTAAAAGTGTAAGAAAGCAGCTACATAAATTGGGAGACATATGTCAAGGTTCTGTTGTTTTTTTTTTTCCCAACAGAAAAGAAATACACACTTTTACATTTCCACAGATGATGACACCCCAGTCATTCTATCACTTCGCAGATGGCATTCCATGAGCCTGCCAGTGACCATGTGTTTGCTCATATGGGCATCTTCCAGAGCTTGTTGGTATCAAAGTTCTTTTTCTCTTTCAGTTTCTGACTTCTTGACCATGAAGTACTTACCTGATTATGTATGGTTTCTTTCTTGCTAATGGCACTTTTTTAAAAAGTAAAAGCAAAGGTATTTTTGCGAACCACCTGTCCCCATCCCTCTGTGGCTTTGTGACATGAACAGACCCTGCCTATTTGTCTCTATCCCTCCTGCTTCTCTTCTATCACTGCCTCTTCATTCACGAGTCCATTATTCCCGAGAAAGAAGGGTCTCCAATGTTCCAGGCGCACAGAAATAACTTTTCCCTAGAATAATGTTTCTAAACTACGGGATGTGACTTTAGGTGACACACAGATGCTCCATTAAATGACATTTTATCACATTCTGAGAAAACCATTTTCTTTTAAATTCTCCTTTAGTCCTTCTGATTCCACAAAGGGGAGAGCTGCAGGGTTGCACTATTATGCTTGAACATTTCTCTAACATTTCAGTCTTCGTTTGTAACAAAGGAAGAGCAGATCATGGGTTCAGAGTCTTGGTTGCATTAAGAATTTAATTACAGAGAGGTTTTTTTTTCCTTTGCAGTTTTTAATTTGACTAGCATTTTTAATTTATGCCAAATGATACATTGCTTTTATTGATAAAAATAAGCAATTGGGTTTCCTCTCAAAAATAAATTTCCCAGGGGCGCCTGGGTGGCTCAGTTGGTTAAGCGACTGCCTTCGGCTCAGGTCATGATCCTGGAGTCCCAGGATCGAGTCCCACATCGGGCTTCCTGCTCAACAGGGAGTCTGCTTCTCCCTCTGATCCTCCCCCCTCTCATGAGCTCTCTCTCTCAAATAAATAAATAAAATCTTTAAAAAAAAAATTAAAAAAAAATAAATTTCCCATAGCACATACCCTCCCCAATGTCTATCACCCAGCCACCCCATCCCTCCCACCCCCCGCCACTCCAGCAACCCTCAGTTTGTTTCCTGAGATTAAGAATTCTTCATATCAGTGAGCTCATATGATAACATGTCTTTCTCTGATTGACTTATTTCGCTCAGCATAAAAATCTTAAAAAATTATATTCCTTGAATTTTAAAAGCAAGTGATTTAAAGAAGCAAACCATAGTTCAGATAAGACATGAATATGTCAAAATTGTGAGGGCGGCGCTTGTATGGTTTGAGTTTGAACATTTGTTCAGGAACTGAGAGAGAAGCTAGACATGTAGAGGGGGTGAGTAGGTGCTGCTCAGAACACACTGATTGTCTCTAAAGAAACATAAAGGCCACATCCTCGTCTACTGATCCCCACCAGCACCCGCAGGGCCGCCATCACTGCGATCATCATCATCACCCCTCCCATCACCTCCTTGACTTGCCCCCAGCAGGAATGCACGTCAGCATCTCACCACCCTCCTCCTCAGGTTCCAAATGGCAACCTGAACAAAGAAAAGAGAAAATATTTCAATTAAGATAGTTACACATTTTGATATGAAAAAATACAGAGAACGGAGAATATCCTCCACTTACCACGGTGAGCTCCAAAACTACCAAGTACCTCAGCATCCACGGGGAGAAAACATTCTTAATTTAACGTATTATGGCCCCAGAGAGGAGTCCATTGAAATGGTCAGTATATTTTTTTTAAGAGACAGAGAATGTGCAAGTGGGGGTGGGGGGGTGGGGAGAGACTCTTAAGCAGGCTTCATGCCCAGTGCGAGCCTGACCTGGGGCTCGATCTCAGGACCCTGAGACCATGATCCGAGCAAAGTCAAGAGTCGGTTGCTTAACCTACTCAGTCACCCAGGTGCCCCGAAAAGGTCAATATTTTTATTTATTTTTATTTTTATTTTTATTTTTTTTAAGATTTTATTTATTTATTTGACAGAGAGAGAGGCAGCGAGAGAGGTAACACAAGCAAGAGGAGTGTGAGAGGGAGAAGCAGGCTCCCTGCTCAGCAGGGATGCGGGGCTCGATCCCAGGACCCTGGGATCATGACCTGAGCCAAAGGCAGATGCTTAACGACTGAGCCACCCAGGCGCCCCTCAATATTTTTAAATGTAGTAATTATGGCATTGATTACCTATTGCTACAACCATGCTGGGTAGCTAACTCACAACCACACAAAATCTCAGCAGCATATAACAGTAGGTGTTTATGGTTTACATGTGTGGGGTGGTCAGTGAGGGGCTCTGCTGATCCTGGCTGGGCTCGCTTCAGTGTCAGGGTGCTGGCTGGCAGTTCACTATCCGAGGCTGGCCTCAGCTGGGACCACCTTCACTCTGCTGCCCGGTCCCTTGTTCACTAGTAGGTAGCCTGGAGAGGTTCTTGTGGTAACGGTGGTTCAAGACCCTGCTTGCATCGCATTTGTGATCATCCCACTGGTCTAAAGAAGTCATATGGCTGGGCCTAGAGGCAAGCGGGAGGGCATGGCAAAGTCCCCTGGCAAAGGGCATGGATATAGGGAGGGATAGTGAACTGGGGCCATTTTGCAATCTACCACAACCTTAAAATGCACTTTTGAAAAAGATTTCAGACAATTGTTTGAAAAATTTAAAGCCATGTTGGAATAAATACATTCTTGAAAAATACCAGCAATATGGTAAGACATACCAAGGTTACATCTTATACTATAATGATCTTCATCATTATACCTAATTGTGTTTCTTCAACAAAACTGGGATGGGGGGATCCTGTTTTTTTTAACAGTCAATATGTTTTATTGTGAACATTCTTGTATGTCATTAAATGTTTCTTTAAATGCACAATTTTAAATAGTGCCAAAGTATGTAGTTAACGGATGTTCCATGATCTAGTTAACCAACCCCTTATTATTAGATATTTTTGCTGTCTCCATTTTTTCATTTTTTTTAGCAGTTTTATTTATTTATTTGAGAGTGAGAGAGAAAGAGAAACAGCATGAGAGGGGAGAAGGTCAGAGGGAGAAGCAGGCTCCCCGATGAGCCAGGAGCCCAATGTGGGACAAGATCCCAGGACTCCAGGATCATGACCTGAGCCGAAGGCAGTTGCTTAACCAACTGAGCCACCCAGGTGCCCCCCATTTTTTCATTATATTGGACACAGCTACAGTGAAAATTCTTGTATATGAACAGGGATCACATCTTTGACCTCTTTTTTACTTCCTCACCTTGCAGGAAGCTGAACAAATAGTCCCTGGTCAAGTGAAGCCCACAGGAGAACAAAAGCTTTCCAAATGGCCACTTTATTTCCTTGTTTGTTTTGTTTCATTGTTTTTAAAGATTTATTTATTTTAGAGAGAGAGTGTGAGCATGGGTGGGGCGAGGAAGGAAAGAGGGTGAGGGAGAGAGAAACCCAACAGGGCTGGTTCTCAGGACCCAAATGGAAGCCAAAGGTCAGTTGCTCAACCAGCCATGTCACACAGGTGCCCCCAAATTGTCACTTTAAACACGAACATTGAATTGTTGAAAATAAAAAAATATCCTTGGATCTGATGATAACCTTGTTTCCTTTTTTAAGCAGAAAGCAGGGAGGGATGGAAGAGCAGTGAGATGACATGACTTTGCTCCTTCAGAAACCAAGAGAGATGTTTATTGCCAAAGCCTCCTGAAAGCTAAGATTGTGACTGGAAGGCTTTCAGCTTCCTGCCTGACCCTGGTAGCCTCAGTCTGCAGGTCAATCACGTGAAGAAGTGGTAGCCTCTAGGCCCAACCATCTGCACACCAGTGGAGATTGGAAACATGACCTGGCGCTGCTTTGGAGAAGTAACTTATTTTTGTTTGGTGAGAAGCCGGGGCAAGGGTGGTGAGAAGACACTGCCCTAAATATGATATAATCCAGCTGTCCAAATATGTACAGTTCAATTCAGCCAGCCGTCCATTCCCCTGAACCCAGATGTTTGTCACCACGCAATCTCAGATTATCTTTCCTTACATCCAACATAACTTGTACTCATCATGTTTGTTGAAGAGCTGCATTTGCTTTTAATTAGAAGACATCTATTTGGATTCCCTGGGATTCCTTTGCTTCAGCTCAGAGACACAGCCTACATGATTAATAAGCTTTGAAGCATAACTACCTGTGTCTTATGACAAATCCCTGAGGTTTTCCTTCCATCTCTGAGTTCAGATATAAGAATATCAGTATTGCACTAACACTAGCTATTTTCTGATTACTAGTATTTGTTAGCATACAGATAATTCTGTTGCATTACGCATTCTCCAACCACTAGCTCTCATCATGGCAGTGGACTCTTCATATCTGCATGTCTTTGTGTTCAAAAGTCTCCAACAATTATGTTTGCTAGTTAGACCTACTTCGAAGTCTGGTCAGATGTGTGATCTTGCTTAGGTCATTAACAGTGCTTCTGAGCTTAATTTCCTTAACTGAAAATTAGAGGGGAATAAAATGGTGTTGTGAGGATTATACGTCATAAAATATTTCAAACAGCCAACAGACTGCCTGGTATGCAGTATGTACGCAAAGATTTCTGCTCCTTCCACTCCTTGAAAAACCTCTAGCTAAGGGGCTCCTGGGTGGCTCAGTCAGTTAAACCTCTGACTCTCGATTTCAGCTCAGGTCATGATCTCAGAGTCCTGAGATGAGCTCCGCCTCTGGCTCCTCGCTCAGCACAGAGTCTGCTTAAGATTATCTCCCTCCCCCTTCACCCCCCCACCCCCCACTCACATGCAGACTCTCTCTCTCAAATAAATAAAATAAATCTTAAAAAAAGAAAAAACAAACAAACAAACTTTAGCTAGGAGTCTGACTTTCTGAGTGCCTATCCAGTCCTACTTCCAGGGACTGAGGCAGATTTTCAATGAGATTAGTTTTTAAGCTTTAGTCCTTCTGTCTGGGAGACAGTGAGCAAAGAAAGTAAGAGAAAAACCCTCTATGAATATCTTGGATATGCTGGAAGCAAATGAGGGTTATTCCATAATGGGTCCCTTTCCTGTGAGATAGGCTTCTAGACCATTTTTTGATCTGATGCTTTGCTTACCAAGAGCATCTTCTGCTGATTTTATTTCTCAAGTATATCAGTAGTAGGTACCAGAGGAACATGTATCTTACATTCATGACTTTAGGAAGATATGTCTATTATTAAAAATAAATACATTGATTATATGATTAATTCTTTTTATTTTCACCAACTTGTTTATCAGGAGTTTCTTTCCAAAAGATGACTTATTCTTGATGAGAAAACGAAATCCAGATTCTGAGCCTATGAAGCTGAGCCAAGCCCAAGAATGATGCCAAAGCACCCGGACAGGTGCTCTTGAGGCTCTGCTGGGTCAACAGATAGCCTGTCCTCCTCTCTGTCCATTTGTCTTTCACTGCCTACCCGCCCCCCCTTGCTATGTCTTCCCTTTCTTTTCCTCCCTCTCCTATCTCTTTCTGAATTTTCTGCTGTGCTCCGATCTGCTACCTTGTCATGACTCCTGGCTCTTGGCCTTCCCTCACCATTAATATCTTGCCTGGTTTACACTCACCTCCTTGTTGTAGCTTCCAATCTTTTTGTCATGACAGAGTCATATTTAAGCCAGCTACAGGTTGAAGCATAAAATAAATATTTACAGATGGAATCTGAGAGGTCCAGCATGATTCTTCTTGTAACTAGAATGAGGTTTACAGAAACAGTTCACGTTATTGCCCACCTCCACCAGGTACTCTGCTCACTGCCTTACATGTACAGCATGGGCTCAATGTTTGCCTCAACCCAGAATTCATTTATAGAAACCCTAACCTCTTCCCATGTGCCTATATTTGGAGATGGGGCCTCTAAGGAAGTAATTAAAGTTAAATAAGGTCACAACCATGGGGTTCTGGTCCAATAGAACTAGTGTTCTTGTAAGAAGAGACATCGGTGAGCTTTAGCACACTCTCTCTCTCCCACCAAGCCCGCACATGGAGGGAAGCCCTAATGAGCACACAGCAAGAAGAGCAGCCTTATGCAACCCAAGTGGAGAGTTTTTATCAAACCCTAGCATCTTAATCCTGGGCTTCCAGTCTCCAGAAATGTGAGAAAACAAATTTCTGTTGTTAAAGCTGCCCATTCTGTGGTATCTTGTATGACAGCAGACTAACATATGCACTAATTCATTTCATCTTCTCAATAATTGTATTAGGTCTTATTATTGTTATTCCCATTAAAAGATGAGGGAACTGAGGCAAATAGGGGAAAGTAATCTGCTCCCAAATATTCAGTTATTATGTGGTAGAGATAAGAATTTGAATCCATGTAATTTAGCTCTAGAATTCAAGTTCTTAGTGGCTCCATATTTTTCCTTGGGCCTAATACCATCAGACCAACAAATGCACCCCACTTAAATTATGGAGAAAATAAGCTTCTTTCAAAGTATGAAATGGTGAAGGTAATTTTGAGAGAAACTGCTTTGAGTTCAAAAGTACTGAGTTTGACTTAAGACACACAACTTAGGGGCACCTAGGTGGCCTAGCTGGTTAAGCATCGACTCTTGGTTTCAGCTCAGGTCATTATCTCAGGGTTGTGAGATCAAACCCCGAGCCCCATGTCGGGCTCTGTGCTTAGGGGGGAGTCTGCTTGAGAGTCTCTCTCTCTGCCTCTGCTCCTCCTGCTCATGCTCTCTCTCTTTCTCTCTAAA
Organism: Mirounga leonina; assembly: GCF_011800145.1. Lineage (NCBI taxonomy): Eukaryota > Metazoa > Chordata > Mammalia > Carnivora > Phocidae > Mirounga > Mirounga leonina. Next base: position 40,364,158 of record NW_023270323.1, read on the forward strand.
ATAAATAAATAAATCTTTAAAAAAAAAAGACACAATAACTTAGTCAAAATGTATGAATTGATAGTAAATTAAAATACAATATTGACACTCATGGAATTTCTGTTGAATTAAAAAACTCTTTGATTTGCATTATTACATTTAATATTCACTACTTTTCAACTTAGTAGATGTATTTTTAAAATTCCATTTATTGCTTTGAAGTCTTAAATCACTCTGCTATGGAGTCACAGCAGAGAAGGCATGGTCCCTCCTTTGGAGGAGATCAGTCATAGGGAAGAAAGCAGACGCTAATACCCAGGACATGCCCTGACACATTTAGTCAATAAATAATTTTTTGAGACGTTACCATGAGCCAGGTACCACTAAGAGATGACTATCTATTTTACCCATCCCCATGTCCCCCTCCCCTCTGGCAACAACTAGTTCTTTGTATTTGGGAGTCTGGTTTTTTTTGTTTGTCTTGTTTTCTTTGTTCATTTGTTTTGTTCCTAAAATTCCAGATGTGAGTGAAATCATAATGTATTTGTCTTTCTCTGACTGACTTATTTCACTTAACATTATACTCTCTAGGTCCATCCATGTCATTGCAAATGGCAAGATTTTATTCTTTTTGATGACTAATACTCCATTGTAGATATATACCATACCTTAAAAAATATATATATATTTTTTATTTATTTATTTGACAGAGAGAGAGCTGCAGAGGAAGAGAAAGAAGCAGACTCCCCGCCAAGCTGAGAGCCTGATGTGGGATTCGCTCCCAGGCCTCTGGGATCATGACCTGAGCCGAAAGCAGACGCCTAACAGACTGAACCACCAGGCGCCCCTTTATTTTTAGTTTTTTGAGGAACCTTCATACTGTTTTCCACAGTGGCTGCACCAATTTGCATTTCTACCAGTAGAGCACAGAGGTTCCTTTTTCTCCTTCTGCGGTCTCTTTAGAGAAGAACCCTCTATGTATTTGTGGGGGTAGGGGAGCTAAATGCCTGACTGCTGTTGTTCTGAGCACAGAACTCTGGAAGGGGGTGCCACTGCAGGTCATTTATTCCATTTGACTCTTGAATAATACCTGTGTTTTCTATCTCACTTCTCATTTTTGTCCTCCATTGTACCATATGCAGTTTGCAAGGCTGGCATGTCCTCAGGACTCTGGCAAGCAGGATCCCCGATACACTCAGCCTTTGTCCTTATACGACCTGCCAGGACTAGGGGTTGCATTGCCCACCCTGCTTCATCAGTCAATATTCTTCCATCTGCTTCCAGTCTCCGGGGAACTTGTTAAGCTCTCTCACACTCTGATGGGCTCCCTCCTGTCCTGGCTGCCATTCTTTAGTGTTGCTTTAGTGTGATCATGGGGGATAGGAGATAAACATTATGCTCAATTTGTCACCTTAGGCACTGCTCCATTTGTTTTAATTATGAAAACATGGTGTGTTGTATTTGATTAAGGTAGGCTAAACTGCTGTAGCACATTGATCCTAAAATGCATCTGATATAATAGAAGGTTATTTCACATTAGTATAATAACCCAAGGGTTCAGGCAGTGGCTCTCCCTAAGGCAGGGACTCAGGAACCCTAGGGGTTTGGCCATCCCTCATGTGCCTGGCCAGCAGAAGAGGAAAGAGGGTGTGGAGGAGGCATGCTTGCTTCTCAAAATCTTTGGGCCAGCAGCACATGCAGCATGTCTGCTCACATTCTTAGGTGGGAACTGGTCGTAGGCCCACAGCAAGATTCAAGGAGCCTGGACAACGCGGTCCTTAACTAGGCAGCTCTTCTCAGCTGCACCTCTATGTGATGCCGAGACAGATGGATCTGGTTCTCCACCTGGTCTCCTTTGCCATATGTGAACGGGTGCAGAATGCAGGTGAGAGGCGGAGGTAAGAACTGGGCAGGATTACCGTCTGCTCGGTGACAATTACTAGCCTATAACGGCGGTGGGGTATGATACCGTCACACCTGTGTGTTCCCCAAAACTACCATGCGTCTCCCTCAGCTGCTGTGGCTGCTTTGAAGGGAAACTGCAGAAAACGATGCTCATTTAATAAAATCTATGTGTCAGGCACTCCGCTAGGTGATTTACATACAAGCCAGACAACACATGCTCTCCTGAGTCACAACAAAAGCTGTTTCTCTCTATGAAATTTGGGCTCCCTGTGGGAAAGGCATAGTACTTGGGGATCTTTTTAAAGGAATAATTTGGCATAAAATCATTGCTTACCTACTAGGTGTTAGAATGGTAGTGCCAGGTCTTAGGAACCCAGGGATGCAGAGGGCTCCATGTCTAATTTTTCAGGAGCTCAGTTTTCTCTAAAATGCAAACAAATGATCGTAATACAATGTGATGCATGTCATAGGGGAGAGGGGGCAGGAGAGAATTTTTTCTGCGTAGAGAGACAGGGCAGGCTGGGAGGAGGGGACTGGGGGTGTCAGAAAGCAGGCGCTTAGCATTTAAACAGGGTCTTGAAGGATAGTTAAGAAATTGCCAGAGAGAGGGCGCCTGGGTGGCTCAGTTGGTTAAGCGACTGCCTTCGGCTCAGGTCATGATCCTGGAGTCCCGGGATCGAGTCCCGCATCGGGCTCCCTGCTCGGCAGGGAGTCTGCTTCTCCCTCTGATCCTCCCCCATCTCATGCTCTCTCTCTCTGTCTCATTCTCTCTCAAAAAAAAATAAATAAAATCTTTAAAAAAAAAAAAAAAAAGAAATTGCCAGAGAGAGAAAGGAGGAGAGGTATGTGCAGGCAGAAAGACTACTGTGTATGAGTCAACATTCATGGGTTGCCCAGGGAGCGACTGGCTGGTTGCCCATGGGGCACACCAGCAAGATGAGGCTAGAAAGGGGAGATGAGCATACAGTTCCCCCGAGACCAGGGTTTCTCCACTTCTGCATTATTGACATTTGGGGCCAATAATTCTTCGCTGTGGCAGGCTCTCCTGTGCATTATAGGATGTTTAGCAGCCTCCCTGGCCTCTGCCCACTAGATGCCCGTAACGCTTCCCAAGTTGTGACAATTGAAAATGTCTGCCTAGATGTTGCCAAATGTCTCCTGGGAGACAGAATGGCTCAGTTGAGAACCACTGCTTTAGACAGATGTCATCTTGCTTTGATCGCCCACCATAGAATTAAGTACAGTGTTCGCATCTAGTAGGTCTATGTGCAAGTTGAGGACAGATCCCCTTTGAGCCAAAGTGCCTTATTCCATTAGCCAGTAGCCAGTAGCTCTGCCCTGGCTCAAAATAGTGTTATGAGGATCAGCCAATACGTAATATTTGCCCTTTATTTTATATCATGGTTACCTTTAAAATGCCTGTCTTTGCAGTAAACTGAAAGCTAGTCTCGTAGGCATTCAGTTTACATTTATTTCCTTAAATGCAAGAGTAGGTCATTTAAAAATAAACTGAGATCCAAGCAGATTAAAAATGATTTTCGAATGTGCTTTCTATTTTTGCAGGCCAGAATGATCTCTTTCATGCTTTATGACCTAACCCCTAAAAAAATAATACTTTGCTCACTTGCCAATGCCCCTGCAGTCCATCTGGGGAAAGTATCAGTCAGGCTCCTACATGTTCTCAACTAACTGTTACTTTGCTGCCTGCACATCTGGCATCTAAAACATATGGATCATTCTTTAATCAACAGCCCAGAATATCATCACTTTGAACACCTGTCAGAGAATTTATCTAAGAATTGATTGCAGTTCAGCATTTGCCAAGAGTGCGATCCAGACATCTGATTTGCAGGGAGTCCATCCAAATGGCATATTAACTCCTTGTTCCTCTCGGTTCCCTCCTTCTCCCCCTGCCCGGAGGCAGCTCATTAGAAAAACAACAGGTCTGGGCTCTATTATTCAAGCTTTTCACAGCAGTGCTTTTGGTGGAACTAGGTTGTGAGTTCGCTTTTTTTTTTTTTTTGTAGAGGGAAATATCAGAAATACCCATTTATGGGAAAAATCTGTCTTTTGAAGAATTATAGTCAAAGTTGTTGTCGGTTATAATCCGATGTCTGCTTCCTAAGAGTGAGCTGAGTTCCGGTTCCAGCAATGAGGGAAGAAAAGCCAGAATGTACCTTTGGACAGAACATGGGCAGGGTCCAAGGCCAGGACCAGGAATGGCCAGAAGGAATGACAGTGATGACCGCATGAAAGGAATAAAGCATGCTCTGGAGTAATGGCAAACTTGAAGGGCTGGGATAGGGCGGGGGCATCTTCCAAGCCTTCGCAATTGGTCCTTCGGACACCAGCAGGCCCTCAGGTGAAACCTAGGAAAGAAAAAAAGGACATTTTCGCTCTACGCGAGATGGGACACCTGGGTCGTTTAATTTGAATTGGGACTGAGTATACAAACAGACAGTGGCTGGACCACATATAAGAATAGAACTCTGGGGGTGCCTGGGTGGTTCAATTGGTTAAGCATCAGGACTCTTGATTTTGGCTCAGGTCACAATCTCAGGACCATGAGATCGCGCCCTGCGTCGGGCTCCATGCTCAGTGGGGAGTCTGCTTGGGATTCCTTCTCTCCCTCCCCATCTCTCTTGTCTTGTCTCTTCTCTTCCCCCTGGAGAAATTCCACTCATCTTCCCAGGCCCAGCATGAGTGCCCCTGCTTCTGAGGAGGCCTCCCCATCAATCATTAGCAAAATCTTAGGAATTCTATTCTTCCTCCATGTTAGGATGACACAGCCACCCAACACTCAATGTCAACAAGAAAGAAACCAGTATTTCCTGAGTATTGTCTATTTTCTGGGTGTTTAGTCCATGTGTCATTTCGTTAAATCCTCTCTTAACTTTGTGAAGTAGGAATTCCTCCCTCCACTTTGCAGATGATGAAAGCAAGCCCTTAACTCATCGCATAGAATTAAAGATGTGTCTGTCTTTTCTAATTAGGTTGTGAGCTCCTTGGTAAGATTATTTCTTAGGAATTTTAAATCTTCATAAAGAGGAAATGCTGGGCATATGAAAGATGTTTCACAAGGACTTGGTGAGTGAGCAAATGAATGAATGACTACAGGCCAGGAAAAGTGAATTTGTTTACAAGCCTAGTCTGGCTTAGAGGACTAATTATTCAAAAGCATGGACCATACGGTTCCTATAGGTAAAGGATGATATAAGTCAAACTTTTTCTTTTACCCAGACCCAGTTTTTCTGGACAGGAAATCAATCATCATAAAATTCCAGGTGGATGCTGGAAGTGTTTCTAGTTCTGGCCACGTAGGTTTGGGGGCTTTGATGTCTGTGAGTCGCGTGTTGAAGAATTACCAGGCAGCAGAGGCTCCTGCCTAGGTGAGAAGACAAATGTCAGCAGGTGATCTACAAGCTGTGCCTAAGCAACAGAAAAGGAATTTTCTCGTGTAATCAGTGTATATGAGAGTGTATCATTTCACCCAGCTTTGGGGAGTCCACATCTTTGGTGCCTTGGGTTTACTTAATTATTTTAAACATTTTTGTTGAAAAGCTGTCATAGCAACAGCACCAACAAATATTTTGAAGGGACAAATTCTATTTCCAGCACCCTCAAGTAGTGTTTCATTTTTGCCGGTCATCTACCCCTGCTCATCCACGCATAAGCATTTTATACGCTTACAGCCACAAAGCAATGTCTATTTTGAATTCTGCCATTTCATTTAACAGCACATCAAAAACAGTTTCTATGTTTCCAAAGCCTTCATATTTAAAAATTTCAGGGTTTGCACAATATTCCATAACTTACTAAATTATTCCCACATTGTTGTGCAGTTAGTTCCCTCCTCATATTTTTGGTGTTTCTTAGGTAACATTTGCAGGAAGCATCTTCTTGCACATAATTTTTGCCTTTTGGTTAACATGTCCTTAGAATAGATTCTTAGGAATAGAATTTCTGACGTCTTTGTGGCTTCTGCTACACAATACCATTTTGCTTTGCAAAAGCACTTCTACTAACTTAGAAAACCAGATTAGAGCTTGAGGAGGATGTCTTGCTATGGTCTCCATGAAGATGTCTTCTTACGGCAAAAGCCTGGACAACTGATGGATGAAGCATCTCCTTAAAAAAGAATTAAAAGGCATTTGGTGAGGTAGCCATGTGGGTTGCACATGTAGGAAAAATTAACACCAAGGCCACCTTGATTAGAATTTTCTGAAGCAAAACTGTTTTGCTCTGGATGTGTGACCTCTCATAATGGTAAATTAAGATTTTCCTTTCCCCCCTCCTGAGGTTTGTATCTCATACATCTAAGTGTGACTGGTTTTTAGGAAACACTAGAAGTCTCACATATAAACAAGGACCATCTCTCAAAGATCTTTCCATAGGAACCTCTTATGTAATTGCTAAAAACACAAAACCTTTCTTGAAGAATTGCATTGAAATACAGTTTTCAACTCAAAAAAGAAATTTAGATTCATTTTATCTTTTTATATACCACAAGAGATTGATGACCAAGCTGTGAAAAGCAGGCAAGTTACCTTCATAATCCTAGTTGCCATCAACCCAGGGGCACTCACTGTGTGACAGGTTCATGCTAAGTCTCATGGAAACTCAACTAATGTTGAGAGGAAAGTGTTACTGATATGCCCATTTTATAGATCAGGAAACTGAGACTTTAAGGGCATGGGAGAAGTGTTCTGTTATATGGCAGGACAGTGGCTGGTGTTGAAATCCCAGGCCTTTCAGGATCTCGAGCTGGAGCACTTGACTACTTGTCAGAGGGTGAAGGGAACAAGCCTCCCCAAAAAGGGGGCTGGGCAGTTGAAGAGTTTCCCAAAATAAAGGCTCAGGGGCTTGGGCAAGTAGGCATGGGAAAGGCAGAGATTGAGAGCCCAGAATCAGAGCCCAAATTCAGGCAGGGGTATCTGGATCATGGATCTGGAGGAGTAACTTTGTCATTCTCACCTACTCCCCACCAAGGGGCTGAGGCTCTGCCAGTGAACCCCAGCCAGAGACAAACCTTCTAGATGATGCCTCATTCCCATCACTATGTTTCTGTCTTGGAAGCCCACAACAGGCCACTGCCTGCATCTTAATGCTTCTGGCCTCATCCTTGGATACCAGGCATTACTTGATCAGCTACTGTTTCACTGTCCTCTTCTCCTGGCCCTGCCTCATGTCAGGTCCTGGCTTCCCCCTCCCCCTCTGCCTCTTCTACAGCTGAGAGGTGCCATGGTTTATTTCCAAGCACCAGCAGGGTACTAATGTGACTTGCCTGCCTGGGCAGCTCTCTTTTGTCAGTCATACTTGTTCCCAACCTCCAGCCCCTTCTAGTAGACAGGGGCTCTTGTACTGGCTCCTGGCTCCTTCCCCTCCCACCCACCCCACATTGTCTCCCTCTCCACAAGAACCTCATCCTCACACCCTAGTCCTGAGGTATGACACAGGAAACTGGAAAAATTTTGGAGACAAAAGCCTGGAATATAGCCAGAGAGCTGACACTTACTGTGTACTTGCCCATTTCACATATACTATTCCTTTTAATCCTCACATTAACTCTGAGAGAAAGGCAATGATTTTTTTTTTCTACTTTACAAATAGAGGAACTAAACTTCAGTTAAGTAATTTTCTCAAGGTCACACAGCTAGAAAATGGCAGACCTGGATTTGAATGCAGAAATCTGTCTCTAGAGTCCACTCTTCTAACCACCATTCTCCAATGCTATCCCTGGGAGGTTAATGAAGGGAAGGGAGTGGAACAGACCTAGAAACTGGAAGGGAGAGATCCTGATTTCAGAATGAGGGTAACCCAAAGGAGAAAAAGAAATCTGAGAAAAAATAAAACATGTCAAACATACCGTGTCTAAAATGAACTATTGATGTCACCCCCAAAACCAGATTCTCCCCAGTCTTTCCCATCTTAGTCAATGGCAGTTCTATCCTTCCACTTGTTCAGGTCGAGAGCCTTGCAGCCTTCCTTGACTCTCCTGTTCTTCCTACATTCCATCCATCAGAATTTTTTATTGGCTCCATCACTAAAGTGCAGAATCTAACCACTTCTTATACCTCCACCACATTCCCTGGGCTCAGCCACTGTCATGTCTCATCTGGATCATTCCAATGACCTCCTCACTGATGGCCTTGCTTCCACCCTTGCACCCCTATGGTCCAGTCCCCACACATCAGCCACGGTGATCTTCCCAAAACACAAATCAGATCAGGTCACTCTTCCGCTCAAAATCAACTGATGGCTCATCCTTTCAGTGGCTCTCTCTTTTCCTCTCCCAGCTCTCTGCTCTTATCTCCCACTGCAGCCCCTCACTCACTCCCCTCCAGCCTCACTGAACCCCTGACTATTCCCCAAACATCTCAAACATGCCAAGCATACCAATGGGATGTGAGCTGTCCATTGCATATTCCTAAACATTAAGTATTCCCCCCTGGTAAATGATGGGACCAAGCAATTGTCCTGAACTCTGATTGCAGACCACCTTTCTTGTTTCTATTCTGTGAGGTTTAATGAAGATAAAAGACATTCTATTAAAATCAGGGACTTTGGTTGACACTAATATGTCATCTGGAGAGTTTTAGGGACAATATATATTTTGTTTATCGTTCCCCCAATCGTTTTGACCACAGGATGTGTTGACTAAAGGATGGAACCATGACTTTGCCTGTTTGACACTGCAGAAACTTCCAGGTAAGGGAAGGGTGTGTCAAACTCCCCAATTCATTATTTAGAGCAGGGATTGACAATATTTTTCCTGGAGATGTTCAGATAGTAAATATTTTAGGCATTTGCCGGTCATTGTAATGTGAAAGCAGGTTTGGTAATACATAAATAAATGAGTGTGGTTGAGTTCCAACAAAATTTACTTACACACACACACACACACATGCACACAAAAAAAGCAATGGCCAGATTTGGCCCCCAAACCATAATTTGCTAATCCCTGATCTAGGGACACATTTGGGAGCCCAAGCCAACAAGTATGAGCACAGGTCAGACATATTTCCATGGGCACTGCTGGCCAGAAAATAAATCACATTCTTTTTTTTTTTTTTTTTGTACTTACAATGTCTAGCACCTCACCTGGCACATAGTAAACATTTCTTAAAACTTTCTTGAAATAGGTGAATGAATGAGGTATAGAGTTTGAAGTGAGGAGATATTTTTCTCTACTTCTAGAGAGATCTTGTTCATTTAGGCATTTATTTCACAAACATTTATTCAGGGCCTCCATTTGATGATTAAAAAGATGGGATTTTTAAAAAGATTATTCATTCATTTATCTTAAAGAGAGCGAGCACGCAAGCGAATGGGGAAAGGAGCAGAGGGGGAGGGAGGGGGAGGGAGGGGGAGGGAGGGGGTGAGGGAAAGAATCTCAAGCAGACTCCACGCTGAGCCTAGAGTCTGACTCAGGGCTTGATCCCACGACCCACAGCCTGAGAGATCAAGACCGGATCTGAAACCAAGAGCCAGCGCTTAACAGACTGAGCCATCCAGGTGCCTCTTAAAGATGGGATTTTCGTTAGACCCCCCACAGAACAGAGTCTACTTCAGGAAACAGATGTTCAAGAAAGAATATCAGCAAAGTGTGAAAAGTGTTAACAGGGAAAGTTTAGGAGGCTTTGGAAACACTTTGAGGTTTGTAGACAAAGAATGATGTTCTGACCTCCATTAGACTCTGCACCTTTCAGTCAAGCCAAATTTAGTTTGTTGGATGGCAAAGGCATGAGCCCATATATGAGGGGACCAGAGTTTACACAAGTGATAGATTTGTCATCTTTATAAACACGGATAAACTGTTTAGTGGCAGCACCCGTCTTCAATAAGGGAGGCTCAAACTGCTTCCATAACAGGGCTTTCCAGTTGTTAATCAAGTGGAAATCACTCTGCTGTGAAGCCTGCATTAGGAGTTTTAGAGCACCATTTTATTTCTCTTCAAGCTTATTTGAGGGAGTATTATGTTCAGAGCCAGGCTTTAAACAAAGCTTTATATTTAATCTTTTTACCACTTTGATCTTTTTCTCTAAAAATCATTTTCATTATTCCAAGTTTCATTTTGCTTTTCCTGTATATCCTTTATAAAATTGTCTGTAAGAGATAAAGAGCCCATTAAATGCTGTGAAGTCCCAACCTGCTTTTAATAAAGAAAGAAATATGGGAGCCCTAACACAAGGTCACTGCATTGTGAGAAAAATGGATTCACAGTGGGTGTAGGTTTCTTTTTGCGTACATGCTGGATGCAGTGCCTGGTCAAGGACTGTAAGAAAAATGGCAAAATCCATCCCTGCAATTTATCAGAATGACATTTCTCATACTAAAGATAGTCAGCCTATAATGAAAGATCTATCGTTCATGTCATCAGAGTCCCCAAAAGAGAGGAAGATAGAGAGTGGGGCTGAAAAAGTATTTGAAGTAATAATGGCTGAAAAGTTCCCAAATTTTGCAAAAGATCTGAGTTCACAGATGTAAGAAGCTGAATGAATCCCAAACAGGACCAACCTAAAGGAATTAAAATCAAAACACATTATAGTCAAACTTCTGAAAAATAAAGGCAAAGGAAAATATCTTGAAATCAACAAGAGGGAAACAAAACCTTACCTAAAGGGGGAAAACAAATTGAATGACATTGGATGACATTTCTCATCAGAAACCATGGAAGCCAGTGCACAATATTCTCCAAGTGCTGAAAGATAGAACTATGAACTCAGAATCCCATTGCCAGTGAAAACGTGCTTCAGGAATAAAGGAGAAATAAAACTTTCTCAGGTGAAGGAACTAAAAGAATATGTCAGTAGCATACCAACCCTAAAAGAATAGCTAGCTAAAGTTCTCTAAGCAGAAAAAAACAATAAAAGAAGAAACCTTGGACCATCAAGAAGGAAGACAGAACACATACAGATAATACAACAGACTTCCCTTCTCCTCTTGCATTTTCTAAATTATTTTTGATGGTGAAAGCAAAAGGGATAGTACTGTCTCTAGGGATCTAAATGTATGTAGAGAAAATATCTACAATGATTACATTATAAATGGGGAAAAATAAAGGGACATAGAGGAAGGTAAGTTTTCTACACTTCATTTGAACTGGTAAAGTTGCAACACCAGTAGATTGTACTAACTTTTGTATATATAAAGTAATATGTGCAGCAACCACTAAAAGAGTCTATATTAATATATGGTCAAAAATACTATTGGTAAATAAAAACCAAAATTCTAAAAAAATCCAAGTAATCCACAGAAAGGAAAGAAAAAGGAAAAAAAGAGAAATGAAGAAAACAAAAATTTTAATGGCACACTTATGGACTAACATCAATAATTACATTAAATGGAAATTGTCCAAATACACTAATTAAAAGACAGAGATTAGCAGAGTGAATTAAAAAACAGGACTCAACTATATGCTGTCTATAAAAAATTCACTTCAAATATAATGGTGTAGGACAGTTGAAACCAAAAGAATGGGAAAAGTTACATCATGTAAACATTAATCAAAGGAAAGAAGGAGTGGCTATTTTAATATCAAATAAAGTAGACCTCAGAACAAAGAAAATCACCAGAGACAAAGAAGAACATATATAATGATAAAAAGGCTAATCCACCAAGAAAACATAGTAATCCTAAATGTTTATTCAACTGAGGTACAAAAAATGTGAAGCAAAACTAATAGAACTGAAAGGAGAAATAGACAAATCCACAGTTACAGTTGGTGACTTCAGTGTCCCCTTTCAACAACTGAAACAGAACAAAGTCAGCAAAGATCTAGAAGAACTCAACAAAACCATCAACCCAAGATAGAATCAACATTTATAGAATACTCTACCAACAATAGCAGGATACCCATTCTTTTCAAGTGCCCATATAATACATACCAGGACAGACCACATCCTGGGCCATAAAACAAATCTTAACAAATTGAAAAGAATGGAAATCATACAGTGTTGAGAGCGTGTTCTCAGACCACAAAGCTAGAAATCAATAAAAGAGATAATAGGAAAATCTCCAAACACTTGGAAACAGCACACTTCCAAATACTCTGGGGATCAAAGAGAAAGTTTCAAGGGAAATTTTCAAAAATTGAATGAAAATGATAATATAGCATATAAAAATGTGTGAGACAGTTTCAGTTATGCAAGATGGATAAGTTCTGGAGACCTCATGTACAGCAATGTGACTATAGTTAACAATACTGTATTGTACACATAAAATTTGCTAAGAAGGTAGATCTTAAGTGTACCTAACACACACACAGAAAATAGTAACTATGTGAAGTGATAGATAGAAGATAGGATGATAGAATGAAAAGTGAAGTTAATTAACTTGATTGTGGAGATTATTTCACTCTGTGTGTGTGTGTGTGTGTGTATCTCAATATATCAGGTTATATACCTTAAGTAAATACAATTTTTATTTGTCAATTATATGTCAATAAAACTGAAGAAAAAAACTGTGGGACACAGTGAAGCAGTGGGGAGAGGGAGATTTATAGCATTGAATGAATATATTAGAAAAGAAAAAAACTTTCAAATAAATAATATAAGCTACGATTTCAAGAACATATGAAAAGAAGAGCAAACTAAACCCAAAATGAGTAGAAAGAAGGGAATAATAAAGATAAGAACTGAAACCAATGAAATTGAAACAGAAAAACAATAGCAAAAATCAAAGAAAGAGCTGAGTCTTAGAAAAGATCAATAAAATTGACAAATCTTTAGCAAGACTGACAAAGAAAAAAGAGAAAACACAAATTATCAACATCAGGAATGAAACAAAGAATATCACTATAGACCCTGCAACACCAAAGGATAAAATACTCTGAATATCTCTACACACATAAATTTGATGTTTGTTGATGACAAATTTGACATCATGTTGACATTATGCTGATAAACTTATTCCTAAGAAAAACACAAACTACCATAACTCACCCAATATGAAATAATTTGAATAGCTCTATAACTATTAAGGAAATTGAATTTGTAATTTTAAAATTCCACCAAAAGAAATCTCCAGGCACAAATGGTTTCACAAATGGTAGAGAAATCTACCAAACACATAAAGAAAAATTAAACCAATTCTGAACAATCTCTTCCACCAAATAGAAGAAGGAATACTTCTTAACTCATTTTATAAAGGTGGTATTACCTTGATACCAAAACCAAATGAATACAGTACATAAAAAGAAAACTATAGACCAATATTCTTAATTAATATATAGATACAAAAAATCCTTAATAAAATATTAGCAAATAGTATTCAAAAAACATGTGGACACCGAAATTACAATTGCAATTACAATTTACAATTGCGGGGGTAGGGGAGAAATACTTAGGTGTAAAGCTAACAAGACATGTACAGGACTTGAATGCTGAGACCTACAGAATGCTGGTGAAAGAAATCACAGGAGATCTAAATAAAACGAAGAGATATGCCATGTTCATGGATTGTCAGACTCAATAGCAAAGACGCCCATTCTCCCCAAATTGATATATTTCATGAAATTCCTATCAAAATGCCAGCAAGGTATTTTTTGTATATAGCAATATTATTCCAAAATTCATTTGGAGAGGCAAAAGAACTACAATAGCTAAAACCATTTTTGAAAAATAAGAATAAAGTGAGAGGAACCAGTTTGTTTCAAGACTTATTCAATAGTTACAGTTATCAAGACTGCATGGTATTGCCAGAGGGGTTGGCATGCAGATCAGTGGAACAGAAATAGAGCTCCCAAAATATGCCCTGCTATTTTTTTCCTGAAAGGTACAAAAGTAATTCAATGGAAGAAATACAACCTTCTCAGCAAATGATGCTGGACAGATTGGATATCCATAGGCAAAAAAAAGTGAACTTTAACCTAAGTCTCACAGCTTATACAGAAATTAACTGAAAATAGATGGTAAGCTTAAATGTGAAACTATAAAATTTTTAGAAAAAATAAGCAAAGGAGAAACCTTCAGGATCTAAAGTTACACAGAGAGTTCTTACATTTAACACCAAAAGCATGATCTGTCAAAGGGAAATTGATAAATTGAACTTCATTAAAATTAAAACTTCTACCCTATGAAAGACCCTGTTAAGAGGTGGAAAAGACAAGCTACGTTTTTAAACCATACATCCAACAAAAGACTAGTCTTTAAATATATAAAGAACTCTAAAAACAGTAAAAATAACAAAAACAAAAAACAACTCCCAAATAACCCAAGTAAATCAGAGACAAAAGACCTAAACAGACATTTCACCAAGTGGATATACAGATGGAAAATAAATACATGAAAAGTTGCTGAACATCACTGGCCTTTCGAAATGGAAGTTAAAACTACAACAAGATATCACCACACACCTGTCAGAATGACTAAAGTGAAAAATAGAGAAAACACAAAATGCTGGTAAGGATGTGGAGAAACTGGATCATTCATATATCTCTGGGAGGAATGTACAATGGTGCAACCACTCTAAAAAACGGTTTGACAATTTCTTTAAAATCTTAACATGCAGCTACCATTCAACCCAGAAATCACACTTTGGGGCATTTATCCCAGAGAAACGAAGACATGCTTACAGGGAAACCTGAACACAAATATTTATGGCAGCTTCACTTGTAATAGACTTAAACTGGGAACAACCTAGAGGTCCTTCAGTGGTTGAATGGTTAAACAAACAGACACATGCATACTGTGTAGGATTGCTCAGTGACAAGAAGGAAGGAAGTGTTAATACATGTAACAGCCCAGATCAATCTCCAGGGAATTATGCTAAGTGAAAAAATCAAATCCCAAAAGTTTATATACTCTATGATTCCACTGATATAAAATTCTTGAAATGATAAAATTATAGAAATGGAGAATAGATTAGTGGTTTTCGCGCTCTAAGGAGGGAGTTGGGGCAAGAAGGAAGTGAACGTGGTTATAAAAGGGACCAGGAGCAATCCTTGTGGTGATGTTCTGTCTTGACTGTATCAATGTCAATACTATGGTTATGATGTTGCACAGCAGTTTTGTAAGATGAGAGAAATTGGGTAACAGGTGCATTCGATCCCTTCTATTTCTTACAACTGCATGTAAACCTAAAATTATCTCAAAATTAGAACTATTATTTAAATTTTAAACTTACTGAATTTTATTAAAATAATAGGTTTGATTTTGAAAATCCAGTACTGAGAGGCTTCAAAAAAATCAGAACCAGAAAATACTAAGCACTTCCTATGGCCAGAGACCATTCTTGATACATCAGGAATGGAAGAGGTCAAGTCCCTGCTCTCATGGGCTTACAGCCAAGTATAGGAGAGAGAGTAGGAACAAAGCATTATGTTGGCAAGTGCTATTACTGAAAATAAAACAATTTAAGGAGATTGTGATTGGGGAAAGGGTAAGAGGCTTATTTAGGGAAGGTGATCCAGGCAGGTCTCTCAGGAAAAGATGACATCTGTGTGGAGATTTAAGACAATTTTATTTGGGACATGTTGCGCTGGGATGCCAGTTGGATATACATATCCAAGCAGAGATGTCCAGAGGTAGGAATAGAAACACAGATTTTGGAATCATTTTCATGGGGATGAATATGTAGTAGCCATGGCAATAAATGAGATAACTAACAGTGAGGACTTAGGACAGAAAGAACCAAGCGGAGTCAACATGAACATTCGCCCCCTCCCAGTGAACCTGGCTTTGGACTGGGTTGTGCTAGACCTTCTCAGTTTTCTCTGTGACTCCTTTTCTTCCAGCCCTTCTAACACAGGAGTGTATCAGGCTTCAGTCCTTGGAGCTCTGTTCTTCTCTATCTCCACCACTCCCTTGGAGATCTCATCCATCCTGGACCCTTCTCCTGAGCTCCAGGCTCTTATATTCCATTACCTATCTTCACTCCATATGGAGGGTAGCAACCTAATTTTCTATAATTAAATCTGGCAACATGGATATGGATAGAGCAGAAATGCAGGATATTTCTAACAGATCCTAAAGTCCAGCATCTTGAGTCAGAGCATCATGGCTCAAAATTTTATCAAGAGGGTTTCCTTTAGATTTCCTTCAAAGTCTTTCTGTTCCCATTGGCATAAATATGGTTTGTATACTTTATTTTTAGTCCATCTTTTAGAACTGCTCTAAAGCAAAAAATATAATGCTGATTGAAAATGAGGTAACTTGGGCGCCTGGGTGGCTCAGTCGTTAAGCGTCTGCCTTCGGCTCAGGTCATGATCCCAGGAT
This sequence comes from Mirounga leonina, assembly GCF_011800145.1. Lineage (NCBI taxonomy): Eukaryota > Metazoa > Chordata > Mammalia > Carnivora > Phocidae > Mirounga > Mirounga leonina. Next base: position 40,380,258 of record NW_023270323.1, read on the forward strand.
CCTGGGATCGAGTCCCACATCGGGCTCCCTGCTCGGCAAGAAGCCTGCTTCTCCCTCTCCCATTCCCCCTGCTTGTGTTACTGCTCTCGCTATCTCTCTCTCTGTCAAATAAATAAATAAAATCTTTAAAAAAAAAAAATGAGGTAACAGAAATGGGTGGGAAAACCTTATTACCTCCTTATCTAGTTTTGTTTTCAGTGATTCTTTTAATAAAGATGGATTTTGCAGAGGCAGATATAATCCCTGATATAATTCGTATTCCAAGCTCCAGCCACATTTTATTCTGAAATGTATGCATATTCTCCAGTCTGTAGTGAACCATTTCCAAGCAGTCAGAGATATCTCACACAATTAAAATCCTTCCCAATCACTTTAACATTTGGGCAGTTTCATGGATTCTAGATATTTAGACTAAAAACCCAGATCACATCTTCATTTATATAACCACTGTATTTTGAACGGAGATCCAATGAGGGCATTTACTGCTTCCTCTTGAAATTATTGCATGTATTGAGAAAAAGATCATGGATTTTTTTTTTTTCAAATTTGTATCTTCAGGGCGCCTGGGTGGCTCAGTTGGTTAAGCGACTGCCTTCGGCTCAGGTCATGATCCTGGAGTCCCGGGATCAAGTCCCGCATCAGGCTCCCTGCTGAGCAGGGGGTCTGCTTCTCCCTCTGCCCTCTTCCCTCTCGTGCTCTCTGTCTCTCATTCTCTCTCTCTCAAATAAATAAATAAAATCTTTAAAAAAAAAATTTGTATCTTCAGAGCCAGTAAAGTGTGTATTACTTATCTATCTCTGTGTAACAGATTACTCCAAAATTTGGTGGCTTAATGCAGCAATATTTATTGTCTCACAGTTTCTGTGGATCAGAAATCTGGGCATGGCTTAGCTGGGTCTTGTGAGTCAAGGTCTCTCAATAGCTGGAATGAAAATGTCAACCTGGAATGCAGTTAACACAAGGCTGGACAGGGGTAGAATATTCTCCTGGGTTCATTCCCACAGTTCACAGGATCCAGTTTCTCACCTCACGAGCCACTCTGTGGGGCAACCAGCTCACAACATGGCCACCTACCTCATCAGAGTAAGCAAGTGCGAAAAGACCAGAGAGAGAGAGAGAGACAGAAAGGGACGGAGAAAGAGAGCAAGACAGAAGTCAGTCTTTTGTAATCCAATTTTTAAGTGACATTCCATTACTTTGCACTGTTCTTTTTATCGGAAGCAAGTCACTTAGCCCAGCCCACACTCATGTGAAAGGGAATATATAAGTGCATAATAGAGGTAGAGATGGTTGGGAGACATTTTAAAAGCAGACTACCATAGGATGCTGGATATTTGCTGAATGAACGAATAATTGGATAAATGAGGTTATATAGTCTGATGACAATTATTATGAAGGACCAAATGATATGACACTCTTGACAAAGTCAATCCATCTGGTTGACATTTCTAGATCAAAGCACCTTTCAGTGAAACACCCACTAAACCATGCCCCGATTTCTGACCCACAGAAACTATGAGACAATAAATATTGTTCACTGTTCATTGGAAGGCTCTAATTCTTAGAAGGTTAGATGTTCTTACAGCTTTGTTGAATCAGTAGGGCATGGAGAGGACACTTCCTTAAAATGTTTATCTGTGTCTAGTTGGGTTCTGCCAATTTGACTGTGGAAGGTAAACATTTTCAGTGAGCTGTCATTGACTCAGTAAGAAAAATTCAGGCTTATAAAAATCTTGGACTTAGTGTTAAAAAAAAAATCTTGGACTTATGAAAGAAAATCTTTCCTTGGTTAAACAGAAAAAGATTGTTATCAGCTCCCCCCCAAAATCCACATTTGGAATTAATAAATTTGTCCAACAAAGATACAGTAAAGATTTCAGACTAATAAATGAGTGAATACCAATATCAAATAACTTCTGTAGTTAATATCTCAGTGAATCTGGTGTGGAAGCTAAATGCAGAAACCAGGCCTAGACCAGCCTCAAAGTAAGAGCCACTGGAAACATGAAATATTCCTATAAAAAGCCTGTAGCACAACTCTGAATGTTCCTGCATCCCCCCCCACCCCCACCCCAGAATTTGTGACTGTTGATTGCACCAGATTTCCAGAACAAAGCCCTGCTACAGCCAGGCTGCTTCCCCCCATCCCGGCCCCCCACTGGATGCCACTTGAGGGTTGAAGAATCATGGCCCTGCTCAAAGTCCCCCCAACCTTTTCCCCCATTGGTCCACAATAGTCTCCAAGACTCCTACCACCACTCATTGAAGTTGAAGCAGAATCGAAGTAGGACATAGCCCATTTAAGGAATCTCACCTGGGAAGAGACACACACCAACTCATAAGTAAAGATAAATAAATCATATCCCAAGCAGAAACCTGGTAAGTAAAACTCCTGAAAGTCAAGTCTAGGGCAGAGCTGTTGGGAAGATGCCTGGAACATTCCGGGAGCTCTGGACGAGCACCTCGGGGCAGCTTGCGCATGGGAGAGAGGAGCCTCTACTGCGTCTCTCCCAGCCTCCTGGCTGCACCCACCATTGTGCACCAACTGCACGAAGCACATAATTTCTGATCTGTCTCACAATCCAATTCTCGCTACCATTTCAAAGTTTAGGGAGACTAGGGACAGGAGGAGGGTGAGCAAAGATCTGAGAGCAGCATTGCCTAGCTTTATTGCCCTAACATGACTACTGTTTGGGGTACGTACTGGATTGAATAGTGTCCTCCCCCAAATTCATATCCACCCAGAACCTCAAAATGTGACCTTATTTGGAAATGGGGTCTTTGTAGATGTCATGAGTTACACTAAAATGAGGTCATGCTGGATCAGGGTGGGCCCTAAATCCGGTGACTGGTGTCTTTTTAAGAGGAAGGAGAGGAGATTCAGACACACAGACACATACGTACAGGGAAGAAGGCCATATGATGATGGAGGCAGGCATCGAGCAATGCAGCACCAGCTGGGCAACCCCAAGGATTGCTGGCAGCCACCGAATGCTAGGAAGAGACAAAGAAGGATTCTTCCCTAGAGACTTTAGAACATTCTAAAGAAGGATTCTTCGCAACAGACTTTAGAACCAACACCTTATTTAGGACTTCCAGTCTTCAGAACCATAAGAGAATAAATTTCTGTGGTTATAAGACACTCTGTTGGTGGCACTTTGTTATGGTGGCCCTTGGAAACCAATATAAATTTCCCGAAACGGACACAAGCCCATGTGTTTCATACAATTGTTGCCAGGATTTTTAATCACACTGTTTACAGCCCAGGACCCCAAATAAACATTTCCCAACCAGAACTCCCCACCACAAGCCTTTTCTTTCCTGTTTCTCCTTACACTCTTCCTTCAGGTCTGGGGCCCTTTATATCAGGGGTCACAATTTTTTTTTTAAGATTTTATTTATTTATTCAAGAGAGTGAGAGAGAGCAGGAGCAGGGGGAGAGGGGAAGAACAGACTCCCTGCTGTGCAAGGAGCTGATGCAGGGCTCCATCCCAGGACCCTGAGATCATGATCTAAACTTTGAAATGGTAGCGAGAATCGGATTGTGAGACAGATCAGAAATTATGTGCTTCGTGCAGTTGGTACACAATGGTGGGTGCAGCCAGGAGGCTGGGAGAGACGCAGTAGAGGCTCCTCTCTCCCATGCGCAAGCTGCCCCGAGGTGCTCGTCCAGAGCTCCCGGAATGTTCCAGGCATCTTCCCAACAGCTCTGCCCTAGACTTGACTTTCAGGAGTTTTACTTACCAGGTTTCTGCTTGGGATATGATTTATTTATCTTTACTTATGAGTTGGTGTGTGTCTCTTCCCAGGTGAGATACCTTAAATGGGCTATGTCCTACTTCGATTCTGCTTCAACTTCAATGAGTGGTGGTAGGAGTCTTGGAGACTATTGTGGACCAATGGGGGAAAAGGTTGGGGGGACTTTGAGCAGGGCCATGATTCTTCAACCCTCAAGTGGCATCCAGTGGGGGGCCGGGATGGGGGGAAGCAGCCTGGCTGTAGCAGGGCTTTGTTCTGGAAATCTGGTGCAATCAACAGTCACAAATTCTGGGGTGGGGGTGGGGGGGGATGCAGGAACATTCAGAGTTGTGCTACAGGCTTTTTATAGGAATATTTCCACGTGCCTCCCTTCCTCCACCCACTTTCCAGCATCCCACATCTCTTCTCACCTGGTCAGGTGAGTCCTACCTAAGATGCCCCGTGCTGGGTACCACACATGCCAACTGCCCTGGTATTCCCAGCCTGTGAGAGCCATGTTTCCGATTCATAGTAGCATGAATACAGGTTGTGAGATTTTATTCAAAGGGAAACACATTCTTTCATCTTATCCATGGGATATTTCCTAAATCACATTCATATTACCAGGTTTGTGGACATCACCACAGAGAGCCAGATTTTCTTTAAAAATTCCACTGGGCTGCCTTCTTCCACGAAGCTCCAAAAAAATGGCAGTCTAGCTATTGTTCTTGGTAGATCGTGTTCCAGCAAGTTCTGCATCCACTTAACTTTATGAATTTGGGTTCTGTGGTTTGGATTCCGTCCCTGCTCCCCTACTGCCCTCTTCCCAATTTAAACCCTTCTAATCTAGGATTTCAGACAAAGTTGGGGGTTGGGGGTCTGGGGGAAGCAAAACGCTCTATTATATTCTTTGTCTCTTGCTGCCCCCTGCTGGGCAAATCATTTTTTTCTTGTTCTTTTTGTCCGTTTTTAACTAAGTAAATGAACTGAACAGGTTCCTAGGGATCGATGTGTGAGGGAGAACCAAAGTGTCTTAGAAGGAGGGAGAGGGCCAGACAATTTCCATTATTTGAGATTCTTAGTTTACTTTTAAAAAAATGAAGAAATGGTAATAGAAAAATTCTCTTGGGGGTACGAAGGCCTCTGAAGTGCTTCTCTGGGATGTTTAGAGCTTCTCTGGGATGGCTGCTTACAGCCAGGCACTGCTCCAGGGCTGAAGGCCATCAGAAGAGCCTGGAGCCAGGCCCTGATCCCAGAACTTGACTGCAAGAGTGGAGGGAAGGCCACTGACAATTCCACTGTTGGCTGCCCAACAGGAGAAAGCTGGGGTCTCCCTCTGCTTCCAACACCTGAGGGGACAAGAATTTCTCTTCAGGTTTCAGACCTCGGACCTCACCCGGCTGTCAAGGCCTCTTGGGAAAATACAGTTTCCTACCAGCAGGGGCTTGGTCACTTTGCTGGCTGTGTGTATAGGAGTCATGCTCCTTCTGGGGCTCTTCCACTCAGCTTCCCTTCCCCACCACGATCACACTCGATCACACTCGAGGCCCTGAAAGAGAATTTAGTTAACAACATCATTTGTTTCTTTTTCACCCTGAGTCTTTTGCAATAAGCTTTATCATTTAAATTAGTTGATCCCAGATGCTGGGACACTGAACCCGAAGCAGATTTAAGTTGATTTGAAGGAACTAATGGAAATGGCCATGCCTATTTCCCTTCCTACCTGAGTTTGTGGACTAGAATTCAACCCACATATCCCTTTGCCCAGACATCTCTTGTATTCTACCAGGCATCATCAGTGCCTCCAGCACGGACCCTTCCTCCAGACCTCCTTCTGTCTCGTAACTTGCCCAGTTGTGAGCGACTGACAGCAAGGGTTTAACGTGTCTATTGCAATTTCCTATTGCTGTGTACAGTGGACTTGTCTCTTGGAATGGAGTGGCAGCCAGCTCAGGTATTGTCATATTTGGGTGGTGGGTCCCATGTGGCATGAGGGTGTACTAATCACGCCCATTAGAATCACACATCAGTCTGGGACGAATGGGGGGAAAATCTAATCTTTCAGTACAGCTAGTTTGAGTTGAAGGGTGCCTCTCACTGAAGGGACGGTACCAAGGCCTCTGTATACGTGGAGACTTACTCTTTTTCCTTCCCCCATCAGAATGTGAGTTCCAGGAAAATATGGCTCCTGCTGTCTTGCTTACCACAGAACCCAATGCTCAAATGGTGGTCTAGTAAGCACTCAATAAATATTTGTTGGTGGGCTCCTCGCCTCTGGTCAGCAACTACCCAAACCCAGCACATTTTCCATGATGCCGTCAGGACAGTCTTTGTAAAACTCAAATCTGGTCACGATCCTTCCCTATTTATGACCCTTCGATGACTCCTCAGTTACCAAGAGCAACTCAAAAGCCCTTAAGGAAGCCAACAGCTGCATTGCAGCCATGCTGAACTCACATCTTGCTGAAGGGCCATGCTTTCTGGCCTCCAGGCCTTCACCAGCCTGTTCCCGCAGCCTGGGATTCTCTTCACCCTCGGCCAGTGATGACGCTGTCAGGTCTCAGCTCAGCTGTAACTCCCACTCAGAAGCTCCCAGGGTGACACCGATCACATCCTGCTGCAATTACTATTCTGTATGCCCACTGGAAGCTGGTCTGTGCCTACCTCATCCACCGTTACATCCCCTCCAAACTAAGGCAGTACTGATCACGTAATTGGGAGACAGTGGATACGATGGTATCTTTATAGCAGGGGTAAGCAGGCCTCCAGAGGCTTCTGTCATGGGAACGAGGGTAGTCACCTCTTACTCTTTGGCTGGTCAAGGTTGGACAACAGGTTCGAATTTAGGCACTCGCCAGTTGGAAGCCTTCATTTATGTAATGTCCCTGTGCCTCAGTTTCCACCGGTACCAGGGCTCATGATGGGACGTGGATAAAATGAGGTAGGGTCTTCATCTCAGGACCTGACAATTGGTGCTTAATTTGCATTAATTAAGTGCTTCATTAATGTTGGTTGTAATTTTATCATTACTTCTGGGACCCCTGGCATTCTGCTTTCCTCGTTTCTAAGTTGCTGTGATCTCCTCTAAGGGCTTCCACTGTATGAGAGGTGGCATAAACATCTCTCTTCTTTTTTTTCTTTCTTTTTTAAAAAATTTATTTTATTTATTTATTTGAGAGAGCACGAGCAGGGGGGAGGCGCAGAGGGAGAAGCAGGTTCCTCGCCGAGCAGGGAGCCCAATGCAGGGCTCAATCCAGGACCCTGAGATCATGACCTGAGCCGAAGGCAGATGCTTAACCGACTGAGCCACCCAGACGCCCCTCTTCTTTTTCTGCTAGGTCCTTAACAGGCCCTTCAGGAAGGGTGTTGGCTGCTAATCACAATGCTATCTTAAAAATAACAAATAGGAGCCTATTATGTACAGAATAGACATCTTATAGCATTCTTAATTACCCACTTTCTTATAGGACTTCCTGAAATCCAGATGCTCCCTTTTATTTTGAGGTTTGGGGAGGGGGCATTGTGGTTAAAGTTCATCCAACCTCCCCTTTCAGGCTTTTTTGAGGGTTCCTTTCTCAGGATTGGACAGAAAAAAATAAGTTGGATGAGAAAATCCTTCTCTGTGCTTGCAAGTCTCCAGTGGGTGGTTGTATTTGGAAGGCCTCCAGGTGCCCACTGCCATGATGATCATAGCAATAATAAAATTAACAACCATAAAACCATTTATTGACGGGACTTGTTACTACAGGATTAAAATTATGATTCTTATCTCATAAGCAGAAGCTGACTTTGCAAGCACATCCAACCTTCTGTTACCCAGAAAACGTCACAGGATAACCTGTCCTCACCCAGGACTGTAGGGGTTTGTGCTAAGCAATGCAGTATCCCATTTAGGTCTTTCCTGATCAACCACCAATTTCCTCCTGTCCCTTAGATCCAGGAGCGCTGCTAGGCACAGGCCACATTCACCTCATGAAATTGTGTGTGTGTCCACGAGAGTCTGTGCATGTGTGTGGATGTGTGGATTTGTGTGCGTACATGCATGTAGGTGTGTATTTGCTATGGTTCAAGTCTCAGGTTGTATTCTGTATGCTAAGCACCTCCCTTATTTTCTTTTTAGTTTAACCTTTCAAAATTAACTTAGTCTGGTTAAATAAACATAATGAAATAGATACTTTAGGCTTTAAAAAAAATTTAGGATTCACCCTAAACTCGAGGGGGAGGAATAGAGTGGGTTTGGAATCTGTACTTTGGGACACAGAAAATTCTCTCTATGCAGAAATTGGAGTCATGACCTATTCATTGCAAGAGTAAAAGTTTCCTTAAGCCCTGAACTGAAAGAGTCAGCTTTAAAAATGCCTGCATGACAGCCTGCGAGGGATTTAGTCCAGTGATTCTCAAACTCGAGTGTGCCACAAAGACACCTGGAGGGCTGTTTGTGCGGGATGGCAAACACTCCCTAGAGTTTCTGATTCAGTCTGGGGGCAGCTCAGGAATCTGCCATTTCCCCCAAGCTCCCAGGTGACGCTGGTCTGGGAGGCACTTTTAGACCCACTGACGAGACCACTGGCTTGGACACGCGGCCACATAAAAATGATTGATGCCCGCGCCCCCTCACCCCTGGCCCTGGGGACTCATTGAATTTGATTGAGATTAAATTAGAGATTTTAAGAGATCCCTAGATGATTATAATGTGTGGCAAAATTTGAAAACCACTGACATGGGAACAACAACTCATGTGAAGACCACTGAGGGCATTAGAATCCCAGAGTGCGGGAAGTGGTGATCAGCTCCTTCAGATGACCACTGTCCTGGACGGTGATACAAGGGCGGGCAAAGGGCGCACTTGTACTCAAAGTCTCAAAGGGCATGGCTTGTTAGTAATGACTTTGCCCAGCAGCATTCAGCACTTGTACCTCTCAGGGTTCTTAGAACGTAAAGAAGCTTGTTGCTAACCACGCAGAGAGAGTTTAGTAAAAAGATATGGGGTGATTTGAGGCTAAGTTTCCCGGAGCAGGGCACAAACCCACGTCTAAGATGGTCTGATCGGGGAACCTCAATGGCTGCCCCACCAGACGTGGGGAGAACCACTGGGGGCCACTGCCCCACCAGGAACTTGACATTGTAAACCTCTGGCACCTCTGGAAGCCAGACACCTCCATGCAGCCCTTACCAATAGACCAGATCCCCTGAAGTACAAGTCTTCCCTGAGTGAGCTTGATGAGAGGAGCCCCCGTCACAAGCCCTGCCCTGGCAGTTACAGAAACCTAGGGACGCAGTTTCCTTCTGAACCTGGCCATGGAAGTCAGGGAATCCTCCAAATATCACGAAGTTCTCCTGCGCCAGGGGAGGTGACAAGGTGTGGTTATGACGGCTCAGACCCGGGGTTCCTGCGTTTTTCTTTTCTGAGCTGCCACGACCTTGCCCAGGAGTGGCCTCTACCCCACAAGCAGCCGGGAAACTGGTTGTCCCCATTCTCTCCATCCTCCGTTCCCATCCCAGAAGGATTTTATTGTCAATCGCTGCTTTTTTATATATATATATTTTGTTTATTTATTTGACAGAGAGAGATACAGCAAGAGAGGGGACACAAGCAGGGAGAGTGGGAGAGGGAGAAGCAGGCTTCCTACCGAGCAGGGAGCCCGATGCGGGGCTGGATCCCAGGACCCTGGGATCATGACCTGAGCTGAAGGCAGATGCTTTACCACTGAGTCACCCAGGTGCCCCTCACTTGCTGCTCTTTTTGAAGAACACACATGTAGTGACAGCATGAAGGAAAAGAACCTACCGTACCTGTCTTGTATGAAATGCCTCCTCTGTGGCTGGATAAAAGGAGATGAACGGACTAAACATTCTGGAATGTTGCCCATGCAAGGAAAGCTGTCATTAGAAGGGCAGAGTCATTAGGAGGGCTGCTGCCTGGGACAGTTCCGAACTCCTGATACAAACCAGAAAAGGGGTTTTGACAACCGAAATGGAGATAGAACCTGTCTAACTGCTTGAGTCGTGGCCATGGGGTGGCCTGGCCGTCCTTGAAAATGACAGCCCACGGGCAGTGTTCAGCGTGCAAATTTCATTTGTTCTCCAGAAGCCACCTGCATGAGCTCCTTGAACACAGGGTCATTCATCCTTTGTCATCCTCAAGCCTGGTGAGAGTAACAACACTCATGAATAGGGCTCTGCCCTGTCCTCTGTCCTGCTCGTTCCCTCCAGTACCCGAGCAGGTGCTGCCATGAACCCTGCTTGCCTATAAAGAAGCCTAAGGTGGAAAAGAGAAGAAACCTGCCCAAGTTCAGGAACCAAGTGATTCAAAGCCTAGCTGACTCCAGAGCCATCACTGTTTATTTCATAATAAAAAATAATTTAGTATGTTTTATTCTGATTATATTAATTATGTGTTTGTAAATATTGTGAAAATTCAAACAACACAAGAAAATGTAAGGGAAAAGATCAAATTCATCTGAAATCCCATCACCCTGAGATTACAAACACCATATTTTGATAAGTACTCTTTCATGCATCAGTTTATGTACACATACACAAGCAGGCGCACACAATGTTGGACAAATGGCATCCTTACACGAATGTTGGTTCATGAAGCTCTTGCTTGTTTGCTGATCAGTACAGCTCAACCAAATCCTGTTTCCTTGTTGAAGTTATGATTGTGGGTGAAGAAGAAAGTTTGCCCTAGGTAGATAGAGCCCTTTGTCGTGGGCCTGCCTCTTCGCTGTGTATGGACTGTGTATGGCAGAGAGGGGAGGGGGTGTGGCATGGTCGGGAGCATAGATGCTAGAGGCCACCTGCAAGGGCTCTGTCACTGACTAGCTGTGCAACCCCAGGGAAGTTACGTAACCTCTCTGCATTTCAGTTCCACACTTAGGAAGTGGGAATAAGAGTACCTACCTGCTAGAGACTGTTGAATCTCAGATCTGTACCTCTGAAACAAATAATGCAATATATGTTAAGAAAAAAAAAAAAGAAGAAGAAGGTAGCAGGAGGGGAAGAATGAAGGGGGGGAAATCGGAGGGGTAGACGAACCATGAGAGACGATGGAATCTGAAAAACAAACTGAGGGTTCTAGAGGGGAGGGGGGTGGGAGGATGGGTTAGCCTGGTGATGGGTATTGAGGAGGGCACATTCTGCATGGAGCACTGGGCGTTATGCACAAACAATGAATCATGGAACACTTCATCTAAAACTAATGATGTAATGTATGGGGATTAATGTAAGAATAAAAAATAAATAAATAAAAATAAAATAAAATAAAATAAAATTTTTTGCAAAAAAAAAAAAAGAGTACCTACCTGCTAGGGTAGTTGTGAGAATTAGATTTAAAAAATAACTGAATGAAACACTTTGTGAGTGCTTGCTTTGTACCAGGTACTCAACAGAGACACGAGAAATGCAAAATGTCATCAAACGAGGTCTGCCGCCAAAGAGCTTACCGTGGGCGCAGAAATCACACTCGGGGGCATGCCCACATGCCCACACTTGTCAAGACGATGAATTTCTGACAGCAAGAGTCGTCTGGTCTAATTGTTCTTAAATTTAAGCTGCAAGGTACGGATGGATGGAAATTAAAGCCCAGACACAACCAAATTAAGCACACTTGTTTTATTCTGTTTGGTGTATAAGGACAGCAGAAGAGAAAGAATTTTTAAAATTGAGTCCAAATGTCGACCACCCAATTAGATGGAGTGTAAGCTTCCCTCCGGAGTTGTAAGTCGCACGTGTCCCACTGGGGACAGACACAGCCCTTATGAAAGTGTCCTGGGACAGGAAGAGCCACCACAAGGAGGCAGAGATTGTTCCATTTTGCACGTGTGCCTTTGGAATACCAGTTGAGCACTCCCTTATGACAAAGGAAAAAAAAAAAAGCAACAAACAAACGCTTGATGGAATAGGGAATGTTTCATTCTTGGCCAAGCCCGATCCCTTTCCTGGCGTGTTTACCTCAGCGGACAAGGAAGAGGTTAGCCAAGGTGTCTACACAGGTTCCTCGTGGTTAATAAAACATGCTGAGGGTCGTCCCAGTTCTCCAGTGTAATTCACTTAAACAGGCAAACTCCTTTAAGTAAGTAAACCAAGAGTAATTTAAGTAAACCAAGAGCATTTTAATGGTTTTCTCCCTCCTTCTAATCCCACAGTGTCATTATTTGCCTTATAGTAATCACTTTTCCCAGCAGATTCTGCGGCAATTTTTGTCTTGGTGATGGACACATCAGTGAATTTTTTGGCTAGCTTCACGAGTTTGGTAATCAACCATGCTGGGGGTAAACAGAAACACTGGACTACATATTAGAGGGGTTTTCTTCTAGATTTTATTACTTACAGACACAAAGCTTTATGTCGATTTGAAAAAAAAATGTTTCTCCACTTTATAAAACTTGGGACTCCTTCAAGAAAATGTCACCCAACAGAATAAAATCTGTCATTGGCATGATTGCCTCAGTTATTGTATGGGAAAAGATCAAAATAGCAATGTCAGCTATTAAAAAGAGCAAAATTCATTCCATTTACTTTTTTATTGTTTGCTAAGTGAGTTCAGTTGTAACCAAAAGAGATGCCGGAGGAGAGGTATGTGGTTTCCCTCATTTTTTTCAATACTTGGCATTTGGGGTTCATCCGGGCTTTACTCAGACCTTGAGGAAGGTGCTCAAAGCAACTGGGCAGAGCTGCCCATTTTACCATGTTCCATTTGGCTGTGACCTCAGTCTTATAAAATATATATATATATATTTATAAAACATATAAAATATATATTTCTCTGGAACATAGGATTCTCCCTTTCATTAAATACACAAGAATGGATAAAGAAGATGTGATATATATATCCAGTGGAATATTACTCAGCCATCCGAAAGGATGAATATTTACCATTTGCATCGATGTGGGTAGAACCGGAGGGGATTATACTGAGCGAAATAAGTGAGTCCGAGAAAGACAATTATCATATGGTTTCACTCATATGTGGAATATAGGAAACAGTGCAGAGGATCATAGGGGAAGGGAGAGAAAACTGAATGGGAAGAAATCAGAGAGGGAGACAAACCATGAGAGACTCTTGACTCTGGGAAACAAACTGAGGGTTGCTGGAGGGAAGGTGGGTGGGGGGACGGGGTAACTGGGTGATGGACATTAAGGAGGGTACATGATGTGATGAGCACTGGGAGTTATACGCAACTGGTAAATTGTTGAACACTGCATCTGAGACTAATGATGTACCCTGTGTTGGCTAATTGAATTTAAACTAAAAAAAAGAAAAAGAAAAACAAATACACAAGAAAGAGGTCCAATTAAAGGAAGACATTTTCCCAAGCTAATTGTTTTTGAAAATGCTACATTTCAGAGGGGTTTTATTCACCAAGTAAATCAAACAAAACAGCAGTCTTTGGTAGATTTTTGGTTTCTTAAGACACCACTAAGTCATTTTTTGATATATGAAACACTTAATGAGAATCTCTTTTCACAAACTCCAGCATGAAGAAATATAACTTTGTACATTTTCCGTAACTCAAATTCATTTCTGACTCTTAGCTTTCTTTCTGCTATACTCCCGAATGGGAGAGGGGCTTAAGCAGAGTCAAGATTGTGTGTGTGTATGACTGGTTACTGATGAAAGGTTTGAAATTACAACTCTACTTGCTTAATTTTGGAGAAAATTTAAAAATCAATATCTTGACTTTGCTGAAATTGCTTTAAAATATCTTTTTTCATTCCTGTCAATATGCTTTTGTGAGATTCATTTTTCTACTATGAAAGCAGACTATACAAATTATTAAGGTATCTATTATCCTCTGTGAGGATCGTTGGATGGCAATGTGGCTGGTGTAGGTGACATAAATCACTCAGCAAGAAGTAAGCTCATTTAGTCACATTAAAACTTTAAAAATGAATGTACATGGGGTTTGTTCTAAGTGCATACAGATGTTTAAAATGGGTTATTCCTCACTAATTCTTTTATTATGATTGCAGAAAACAGAAATTTACAAGTGTAATTGCAATTCTGTTTTAATCACTTATACTCTTAATGAGCAACATTTATCGTTTTTTTGATTTTTTCTTTCTCTCTCTGTTATGACTACATTCATTAAACTTTAATTTTATGTCTGTTGAATCTAATAATAGTAAAAAAATTGGTCATATATTTTGTATTTTTTCATTTAATTTTTCTAGTAATTAATTTTATTTGTATTTATAAAAGTATTGATCTGTGATGATAAAAAGTAAAAAACTAAAAATCTAGTCCTTCATTACAAATAGTTTCAGAACTTACAAAGAACTCAAATTACCTGATGCCCTAAGTTTTTTTTTTTTTTAAAGATATTTATTTATTTATTTATTTGACAGAGAGACAGCACAAGTAGGCAGAGTGGCAGGCAGAGGGAGAGGGAGAAGCAGGCTCTCCGCTGAGCAGGGAGCCAGATTCAGGGCTCGATCCCAGTACCCTGGGATCATGACCTGAGCTGAAGGCAGCTGCTTAACCAACTGAGCCACCCAGGTGCCCCCCTGATGCCCTAAGTTTTATATGGCCATTCTCTCCTTCCCTGAAAGAGCTGCTGTTTGGAAAGCAGTCTCCCAAAAATCCCTGGGGCAGCTTAGGCTGGTCCTTCTTAGCTCAGAGAGAGAAGGGAAGCAGGTGTGGTATCCTAGGTACTTAGCAATTATTTCTGATAATAATTAATTACTAGCATCTGACTTCTCTAAATGTTTGTCTAATCTCAAAGACCTTGCTCTTTCCAAGGCACCATACCATCTCATCTCTAATAATAAATTAGAATTTATTTATTCAAGAAATATTTATTGAGCAAGTATTATATGCCTGGCTTGTTGAACACTGAGAAGCCAGTAATAATTAAAACAGACAAAAATCCCTGCCTTTAGGGAATTTACATTCTAGGGGAAGGTGTAGGATTTGGTGATGACTATGTCATTACACAGGAAATTAGGTTTTTCTAGGATGCTTATGTTTCAATTTCATGTTTTCCTGTTAAAAACAAGTGCCTAAGAGAGGTTTTGCCCCAGTCCATAGATAGAGTTAATAGGATTCACTTTCTCAATGTTAAAGATTTTACCCAAATTTTTCTTAAAGCTTCAGTACTAGCCTCTAAGAAAAGATGGAAACTGATCAAACGCCAACATATTTTGTTATTTTAAGATGAATATATTCATGTTTTAGGTTGCTCCATAAAGATCACATGACCTTCAGGTGTTTCAGCCCCAAGGGTAAGTTTGAGAATTCCTAATCATATTCTCAAGCAATATACCACAGACAAAAAAGAAGTTGCCATCCTTCTCTCAGGTCAAACTTAAAGATGAGGAAGCTTATTTCTAAAAGGGCTGGTGGGCCAATACCTTGCAAATTTATAGAAATATTTAGTTTTTCAGAATCATGAAGTACTAATATCAGATAAACAGCCTATCAAAACCAGTCCTAAAAAGCCTGGGAAAATCAAGAGAACATGAAGAACAAAACACAATGGGTAATCAACAGAGTTTAAAATGTTGGCCTAACTAGAAGTCAGAGAAATGTAAAGTAAGACAACAAAATACCATTTTTCACCTATCCAATGCCAAAACTTTAAAACAACAAAGAATGGTATTCAGTGCTGGAGAGAATGATGAGGTGGTCACTCTTTTGTGCTTCTTTCAGGAGTACAAACTGGATGCAACTTTTCACACAAAAGCATTGTCCATTAATAGTTTTAAAAAAATGCATAATCTTTGCTCCAATAAATACATTTCTGGAAATCTGTTTAGAATCAGAAATGTAGAGAAAGAGTCACGAAGAAAAATACTCAGTGCAGTACAATTTACATCACTAAAAAAAGTGTAAGCAATCTAAATTTTTCATAAAAATGAAGCTGATGAGTATGTTGTGATCCACATGATTTAATTAGATAGCCGTGAACTGTTCATAAAGTTAAGGAGCAAAAGTAAAACCATAGTATCATGTCAAGCAGAGGAAAATATGTATTTATTAAAAGAATACAAAAGAGTGCATAGCACCATTACATAGTTAACAACACTGTATCGAATATATGAAAGTTGCTAAGAAAGTAAATTCTAAAAGTTCTCACCACAAAAAAAAAGTAACTATGAGTTGATAGATGTGTTCACTAACTTTGTTGTGATGATCATTTCACTCTGTGTGTGTGTGTGTATGTGTGTTTGTAGCAAGTCATTGTGTAGAATACTTACACCTACACAGTGTTATCTGTCAATTGTATCTCAATAAAGCTGGAAACAAAACAAAACAAAAAAATACAAAAAGGAACTCCACTGAAATTTTAACCATCATATTTTTTGGGTGGTGGCATTATGTCCAGTTTCTTATTTTGTTTTATTTTTTTCTTTTTCTATATTAGCCATTTTTTACATAATTATGATATATTACTTTGATCATTAAAATTTTGGGGGAAAAGTCCAAGTATAAACCATTTTACAATTGTCAGTTCATTAAAGATTTCCATAGTTGGAACTTACTTTTACATGATTTAAGAAATTTTCAGTTCATAGCCAAAGAAAGAGCCTATAAGAGTGAGTATGCACATACACACACGGAAAAACCTGGGAGTGCAAATAACTCCACCCACCAGTCACTCACTCCATGAGCAAAGGCCTCAGAGAGCAGGGATGGAAACACTGAGCTTGAACAGTAAGGCTCATCGCTTGCGTATCTCACGGTGTGTTTAAAGAGATACTTTTCAATTATACATTATTGTGAACATGGTAATTTATGCAAACACATAAACACACTGCACACAAAGTCTTATGTACCAAGAGGTCTTAACCTCATGAGCCCACCCACTATGACATTTTGGACCAGGTAATTCTCTGCCGGAGGGCTCTCCTGTGTATTGTAGGATGTTTAGCAGTATCTATGGGTTCTACCTACTAGATGCCAGTAACAGGACCAACCCTAGGCATGATAATAAAGTAATGTTTGCAGATATTGCTCAATGTCTTGTGGGTCAGGAGGGCTCCTTCCCAACTGGGAACCACTGATGTGCATTGCACCCTGCACCATGCAGAGATACGCCTGCAAGCATGGCTATGACTGTGCCCCCAACGTATGTACAACCAGGGCGTCCATTTTATTGGTCATGGCTGTGCCGTACCTGTTGTTAAAATTTTGAGTGTCACATTTCCATACTGCACTGTAAGGGCTATTTGAGGAGGATCCAGGGAGAACACGGCTCTATGCGATTTCCTTTGGCACTGATTTAAAAACCTAGCCCCAGGGCGCCTGGGTGGCTCAGTCATTAAGCATCTGCCTTCTGCTCAGGTCATGATCCCAGAGTCCTGGGATCAAGCCCCGCATCGGGGTCCTTGCTCAGCAGGAAGCCTGCTTCTCCCTCTCCCACTCCCCCTGCTTGTGTTCCCTCTCTCGCTGTGTCTCTGTCAAATAAATAAATAAAATCTAAAAAAAAAAAAAAACCCAAAAACCTAGCCCCGTGTAGACTACATTGTATGTAATCTTTCATGCAATCTTTACATTTTATGTAATATTTAAACATAAGCATAGTAAACTCTATATTGCTAATGGATATACATTAAGTGTTAAGCTCTGGATGATGGGGGAAAATTGATACTACATTTTTAAAAATGAGCTTTCGAGTCAAACAAAATCCTCCAAAGGCAATTGACTGTACTCTGGCTCATGGAATGAGCTGACATCTGCCCTAGAAAATAGGACGCCTCACTCTGCAGCCAGGGGTAAGTCAGCTCACCTGAAGCAGGCTAGAATCTTCCCACAGTTTTCTATAGAATTTCAAAGGTAAAGGACACTATTGCCTGGACAAAGATTTATTACTGAAGGATGACTTGGCAATCGGGGGAAAAAAATCACCCTACGAATCAATAAAAAATAGATTGTATAGTTCTGGAAGTTGGGTTTGTTTGTTTACTGGAACACAGACTCGCATCTGGCTCTTTCATTAGTCACAGCACCAGCGTGACTAATAAAAGCTACACATGAACTCACAGTGACCTCATGGAAACAGGTTTGAATCTGCAAACATTTTAGCACAAAGTGACCCCGGAATAAACAACAAGGCTTTTCCTACTTTAAACAACGGTATCCTCCTATTGAAGTGGAGATATTCAAACCACTTTGGCACAGGGGCACCTGGGTGGCTCAGTCAGTTGGGTGTCCAATTCCTGATCTCAGCTCAGGTCTTGATCTCGGGGTCATGAGTTCAAGCCCCGTGCTGGGCTCCACACTGGGCATGGAGCCTCATACCCACTTAAAAAAAAACCACCTTGGCATAAACACCACTGACACACAAGCACACGCATGCGGTTCCAGGGCCCTGCTGACCCAGGTGGACCGGGTTCCCCAGTGAAGGCAGGCTGCAGCAGAATCATGAGCCCACCCACTCTATCACAGCGGCCCACTGAAGAGCAGGCTCCGTGTGTCCACTCGCTCCCATAACCACACAGCTGGTGCCAAGACACGAGGTGACCCAGAAAGTGAGAAAGGCAGGCTTTAAGAAAGACATATCTGCTTTGATAACATTTATGTAACCTTTAAACATATACCTGGTGAACTATATAGTAAATGGATACACAGGTATTTATGTAAAACTATAAAATACAACTGGAAGAATATACAACAAACTCATGGTAATGGTAGGAATGGAATTTAGAATGCCTGATAAGGGGACTTAACTACTGTTTGTTTGTTTGTTTTTTCATTAAAAAATAAAGACAAATTGAAAAAACATGTTATTAGTTCTAGGTGGTAGGAAAAATGATACGATATATATTTTTTAAAAATGGGCTTAGCAGTCAAACAGATCCAGGTTTTTGTCTCTGCCACTTACTAGCTGAGAGGCCTTGAGCTGCTGTCTTGAATATACCAAGTCTCAGTTTCATCAAATATAAAATGAAGATAATTATAGTACCTATCTCATCAGATTGTTGAGGATGAAATGAAAGAACTCAGAGTCAGGCACACAATATGTGCTCGGTTCAAAGTAGCTACTGTTAAGATGACGAGCTCCAAGGTTAAAGCATTGCATTCTACGTTTCAAAATCAGAAAATCTGTTGCCTTGATTTGTGTGCAGAGAACTAACTGAGAACTTAGCCCAGAACACACACAGCAGAAGCTCTGGCAGGTCCCAGGTTAGCTGTGGACCCAGGTGCACTGAGTTGCTGTGGCAAAGTGGAAGAAGGGGCATCCCCCAGAGCCGCAAAATGTGAGTTACAAAATGCGTTTCATCGGAGGGAGATTGTAAGTTAAGGCTTAGTAAGAAAAGACATGTGGTCCCCTGATTGCCCTTCGTTCTACAGAGAGGTGTCAGGTCTGCATGCTGAACACATAGGGTTACATTCCAGGAGAGGTGTCCTGCCCTCAATTTGCTCTCCATTGTTTGAGCTGAACTTGATAGTGAACCCTATTAGTTTGAGTAGGAGTAGATAATGCCAGTCTGAATTGGATACCAGATGTTTAGGAGAGGCTGCAGAACGCAAGATGTTCAGTGCCTGGATTCCTTGGGAGCCATGTGGTGGGTGGCGCATAGCGTGCCTCCTTCCTGGGGAGAGGAAGCTCCCAGTCCTATGGAAAGTTTAGTTTGGGCACAACTTGGGTGAAAACCAGCACTGTTCCAGATAGTCCCTTGGCAAGGAGTCCCAAAGGAGCCTTGTGGTCATTTCCTGCTTGATTCTCTACATTAAAGTGTATAGAAAATGACACAGTTACATACACTGAGCAACAATAAGCTTCCTAGAACATCTCTGAAGGCCAGAAGACCAATGTAGATCAGGTCTCTGGCCATGTCTTCCATAACAGTGCTGTGAAAGGTAGAGGCTTTGGTGGGCTTGATGAAGACATACTAGCTATGGAGCACTTGAGTTGGGTCTCAAGGGCCAGGGGAATTTGGAGAGTGGAGGAGAGAAAAAGCTGGAAGAACTGAATGAATAAAAGCATGGAGGGTGACAAGGGAAATGATTTGTAGAACAGTGAGTGGATAAATAGTGCTCGAATTGAGAGTTTAGTTGGAGGTAGTTGGGAAAAGGAGGTTTAGTTCAGGCTCTGGTGAGAATCAGTTACTAAGGCTTTTAGACTTGACCCCAAATGCAGCTAAGGATTGGCAGCACCTGGATGATAACTCAGGTCCCTTGGTTGCTCTCCATCTCTGCTCCACTCTCCTGTACTGCCTCTCAATGTCCCTGCCTTCAGGAAGTATGTTGTTTTGCTGGGAAATGGGGTGATCTGGACTCCCATCCAGGAAGCGGTTGTGGGTCTTGGCCAAATCACCTTTCTGGGTTTCAGATTCTCAAATCCAAAGTGAGATGGTTGGAGCAAATATTTTCCAGCGCTTCAAGATGGAAGTAAACTTTTTGGAAAATTAATATAATTACAGTGTGCAGCATGGTGTGGGAAGAGGAAGAATCTGCAGATACCAAAATCCTTTTGGCAACATGATTTATGGTAAATACAGAATAACATCTTCCATATAACAAACACTCCCAGTACTTCCTCCCGCCTTTTTTTGGTTGTGGTTTTTGTTTTTTAACCATTTTAAGGTGCAATTGTGCTTTGATTTCATTTAGTCTTCAGGTATTGAATATTCCTTACTATAGGATCAGTTTCATATGTAAAATATTTTCATTTTTAATGAGGTTTAAGTCTGCCATCAAGCCTAATAGTTCATCTTTTTAACCTTTTGTCTATTTTAACTTTTACCCAATTTCTGGAATCCATCTTACTGCCAAATTCCAATGTGTCCACTTGTGTTTGTCTACAACACAAAGCAGGTCTTGGGGAGGGGAGCAAAGCAGAGATCAGGAGAGGTAGCCAACCGAGCGCTGGATCACATAACCTTTGTCTTAATGTGCCTCGAAGTCTGCCAAACCAAAGTTCTTGAGGATCTCGAAGAATTCGAAACCATATATAAAATAAATAAATGCAAATGGTATATCTCCTAGTTACACTGGGTCTCCCTGGACTTTTTAGGATCCGTGTGTTTCCCTTGTTCCTTCCTTCATTGGTGTCGGGGGGACCAGAGCCAGAGTTTGACCATTTACTGAAAGATTATATATAAGGAGGGAGGAATAAAAGAATAATACTGAGTCAGACCCTATAGGGAAGTGGAAGTAAACATCTCCCTAGAAAATAAACTTCTGCTCTTTCAAACCCCGGGATGCCACCTTTTCAAGAATGAGCTGTTCAAGCTCTGGAGTCATCCTTGAGAAGAACTCTTTAAAGCAAACTGGCCAAATTCTAAGTCGTACAAATAATTTCCATGTTTCCATCAGTTACATGTCTATTTATCTGGTCTCGCCCACTAAGTTTTAAGACCTTAAAAGGCAAATTTTAATATCCGACCCCAAAGGCTTATTATACAATGCTATGTATATGTAAAAGAAAAGCCTCTGTTTCTTCTTCTCTCAACATTTCTGTCACCAGATGTACAGATTTTTCCCACACCAGCCAATTCTCCAACTCTCTGGACACCAACTGGATGTCCCACAATTCAAGTATGACACCAGGCCACCAGGCATCAGTGCACATCCCACAGGTCAAAAGCTCAGTCCCAAAAGATTACTTTTCGCTTCAGATGCCAACTGCAAGTTTCCAGTTGTCACCTGTATTTCTGACCGACTGGCTGTAAATTGTGGTTTCCCACAACCCCCTTCTTCAGGTTTGATAATTTGTTAGAGTGGCTCACAGAACTCAGGAAAGCGCTTTACTTACTATTGTCTGTTTATTATAAAGATTACAGCTCAGGAACAGCCAAATGGAAGAGATGCACAGGACAAGGTATGTGGAAACGACCACAGAGCTTCCATGCTCTCTCTGGGTGCACAGCCGTCCCAGCCCCTCAATGTGTTCATCAACCTGGAAGCTCCCCAAATCCCTTCTGTTAGGTTTTTGTTTTGTTTTGTTTTCTAATGGAGGCTTCATTATATAGGCATGCATTATATAGGTATGATTAATTTATTGACCAGTAGTGATTAACTCAACCTTCAGCCCTTCTTCCAGGAGGTTGGGTGTGGTGCTGAAAGTTCCAACTGAGAAATTATTCATTGTTTATCTAAATCAACTTAGCATCTCATTTTCATTTGCTCTATTTGGCAACCACACCTTAATAGAACGTAGATAGACTTTAGATCAGGGATCAGTAAACATTTACTGTAAAAAGGCCAGGTAATAAGTATTTTCAGGTTTGCCTGAAAATAAAGCAGCCATAAATGATATGTAAATGAATGGGTGTGGCCATGGGCCCAATTAAACTTTATTTACAAAACAAGTGGCAGGCCCTTGTTGGATCTCTGTTGTAGAGCTAAACTACTCAAGACCACTATGCCATTTATCAGATGTGTAAAATGAAGCAACTTACTTTCTCTCTCTCTGCCTGTTTCCTTATCTATCATATGGGAGATAATAGTGCACCTGCCTCCTAGGGTTGGTGTGATATGAAATGATTTCTTATGTAGCAAGTATTCCGAATGATGCCTGCAAATAGCAAATGCTCCGAATGACCAATGCATGCCACTTCATGGGGGGGGGGGGGATTTAATAATACTCGAATCAGAGTGGGCAAGGACGATGATAGTTCACACTCATAGAGCACTTACCCCGAGGCTAGGTACTTTACCTGTGCTGACTTATTTAATCCTCGTAACAGCCTAGGTTATAGGCAAACCATTATTTTCATCATTATCATCACCTCCTCTTTACAAACGAGGAAGCTGAGACCCAGAGAGTCACACAGCTTGTCCAAGGTCACCTAAGTTTGCAAGTCCCCTAGCTGAGGTTTGAACCCCTGTAGTCTAGGGCCAGAGACCATTCGCTTCACCCCTACTCTGGAAGGTGAAGCTAGGAGAGCAAAAGGCAGTTTAGGACATGCCACATTAAATGTTTGCACCGACGTTTGGCTGATGTGGGGGCAATAACTTAAATCTCAGTTGTTTTCAAGAAACGGAGTTTCAACAGACCTTCCTCAGCCTTTGTTGAGAGTGTTTCTTCCCCCTCGGTCCTCCTCAGCCCTGAGGATGGTTACCCACATCTGTGGCATCCCACTGAATTCACATTCATCCATGGGGCAAAACTGCCAACTCTGGAAACATATTAAATTTCAGGGGCGTGACCTCTCTTTCTCCCTCTCTAGCATTTTCTCCTATTTCTTTCTGCCTCCTCCTCACCTCCTTCTCCCTAACCTTCTCTTCTCTCTTTCTTCTCCACAACTTATTCAGGCCTGAATAGAAGCCAGAGAACAGATATTTACTCTGGGAGGAGAAGAGAAAAATAAAAGATGAGTTAGCCAAGTAAAAGAATAACTCTGATTTTCCACAAAGGGCTACTTCATGAAAGATTATGACATTGCTTTAGAGCGACTCCCTCTCTCTCTCTTTAGGAAAAACAAAGTTGATGTAAACAGCTGGAGACTGTAACTTGAAAAACCAAGAAACTAAGATGAATAAAACTTCCTGTTTTCCTCTCCTCCCTGGGTCTACAGGGGGTTGGCCTACAAGGCTGCCTTCCAAACCAGATGTTTGATTCCCAAAGCTTGTTTCAGAGTCTCTGCATATCAATTATTCTTTACACAGCACGACCAGACCTTAGATTCAATTACAATGAGCATGCTTCAGCCGAGCGCCTGCTGGGACACAGGTCCTCTTGGGAAAAGCAGGGTAAATGTGGCCAGCATATGACATGCGACCAAAAGTTGAATTCTCTACTGTCGCGATCTAAATTACAGGCAATGCCAGCAGAGCTCCTCCCGCACGCCAGGTACCATGCTTGGACTCTGGATTTCATCTCACCTGATCTGAACAAGCACCACACAAGGGAGATCCTGTTACCACCCTTGTTCTGTAGGTTAGGAGGTCAAGCCTTAGAGAGGGTGATTGCCTGACCGTAGTCTCCACACCTAGTGAGGGTCCCCCTTCCCCCCATTCCCCACTTTCAATCTTGCCTTGTTTAGAACATTCTGATGCATGGAAGGAAACATCGGGATAGAGAAGCCCTCATCTCTGGAAAGGAGATATTGTCCTTGTTACTTTCTGTTCCTGCCTGGGCTGCTGGGCATATTGCTTTTTTCTTTGGCGACTCATCCTCCTTGGAGACATGTTGTCATCAATTTCGAAGGTCTGTCTGCATCCTCTGAGGTCACACCCAGCTGGGACCCACTGCCAGTAATAACGCAGGCTCCTTCCAGCCCTCACTCAGGCTCTCTGGTCCTCACATATGCAACTCAGAGCAGGGAGGGAGTATCCCCTTCATGGTCAAACTCTTAAGTGCTCAAACAGATCATAAAAATGAGCTCCAGGCAAGACACTCATCTATATTTGGTCTTTTCACTCTGAGGGACAATTTGCCAGTAGGATTAGTGATGGGGCGGTTATTAACAACCTCTTCCCTGCAAATCAGGGCACAAAATGTGTGCTTTCACTTGAAGTGGATTCTTGCCTCTTGGGTCATTATTAGTAGCTAGAAATACAGAGTCATCTAAAACATGGGGGCTTTGTTTGTTTTTATGTTTTATTTGTTTGTTTTGAGATCTTCAAAATTTCCCATAATTTTCCAACTGGGAAGGATGCCATTTTAGGGATTCTTTTCAACCAGTTAATGGGTATCCGCCAGGACACTTCAAAGTTTTTTCTGGGTGGCCTCCACGTCAGGTGCAGCTTTGTCACCATGCCTTCCAACTGGCCACATGTCACAGTGGTGGGAAGAACACGCTCACCGTTAGCACCCCACCCTCTGCACCATGCTTTTCAAGGAAGAGTAGCCTTTCTCACTAAGTTAAGCAACTACCCGGGTGGCCTCACTCAGTCTTTTTAGGCAGGGACACTGTTGGCCAGTGTTTCATGCCGCAAATCTGGAAACAACAATTTAAATGAAGAAAAAAACCAGAGAGAAACAAAACAGATTTCTTTACTGTAGAACTTCTCAGTACCATTAATATCCTAATGTCATTGAGTCCCCAAGAAGAGACTGTAATGTATAGTCTCCCAAACCTCATTGACCTTGGTATCCTTCACTTGGAGACCACTTATGATATTAGTGTCCCATGGACACGCTTTGGGAAATCACGAAGTAACCGCACGGCCACCATATACTTGGGACTGACTCACCTCAGCCTAATGCTAGGAGCTCTGTATACATTTTCTCACTGTGTATCCATCACATCCTCAATGATGGGCCTCATCATCACCACTTCACAGGCACAGAAAACCAGCTTTAGAAGATTTCAGTTACCTGCTCAAGGACACACAGCCAGGAAAGTATAGTGCAAGGGTAGAGGCCAAATATTTTGAACCCTAAATTTTATGTTCTTTCTCCTTAAGGAAAATTTTAAATTAAGTTCTTAATTTTAATTCCAGTATAGTTAACATACAGTGTTATATTAGTGTCAGGTGTACAATATAGTGATTCAACACTTGTATACTTTACTCAGTGCTCATCATGATAAGTGCACTCCTTAATCCCCATCACCTATATCACCCCTCCCCCCACTCAGCTCCCCTCTAGTGGCCATCTTTGTTCTTTATCCTTAAGAGTCTGAAGAAACTTTTTTTAAGGCATTTTTAAAATGCATAACAAACACCTACTTTTCTACCGCGCAAAATTAGTAATTTAAGTTTGGCCATATTTGTCTCCAGTCTTTCTTTCTTAAAGTAAATGAAATATTACAGATAAGTCATGTTTGTTTTTTATCAGGCTGCTTCCTTGTCATAAACAAACCCCAATCCCAGGGGTGGGGGAGGTGGCAAAGTTGTGAAGGAGCACAGCCCGGGCTGCTTCTCGGGGCTCTGTTGCCAATCCATAAAAGTGTTTCTTCTCACGCACTTTTTCATTTCCCCAGTGCCCTCTTGAGTTTCAGTTGAAATCTGAGGCACAAGAGGAAATATTTTAAAATAATAGGATAAGCAAAACCTGAGGTCAATAGCCAATACCTTGGTGGAGAGTTAAGTAAGGAGTCCCCATTCAGGTTTTCGAAGCAGTGAGTAGAATTGAAGGTGGGGCGTATTCTCAGGTGGGACTGACCCTGAATGTGCCAAAGGAGCTGACAGCAGTAAGTGCTGAGGAATGTTGACAAGTGGCACCATGCGATGGAGCCCGTGACATGCGGTCTACACAGTGGACGCAAATGGCCCTGTGTCCAAGTGTTTCATACATGCAGTCATTCCTGACTACCCAATCCAAGGTAAAACACCCTGCCATCCCTGTTCTCCTTCCTTGGTTTATTTTTCTACATGGCACTGATCCCTACCTGACGTACTGTTATTGTTTCTTGTCCATTTTCTCCACTAGACTATCAGCTCTATGAGGGTAAGGCCTTGTCTGTTTGCCCCTGTGGTACCCCCTCACCTGCCCTTCTCTGCTCCTGCTCCCTAGAGAATATTAAGAGTTTCTGGAGAGGATGAAAGGAGACATCCAAGAAGGAAGCAGATTTAAGGAATCAAGGAGAACCAAATCTTATATCAAGGATTAAATATTAACTTGTGACACTGAGGGAAAGAGAAGATACTCCCCCAGGCATTATTCTACAAGGGGCCTTTTTTTATAGGAGGCAAATCTGCACATTCAGAAGAAGAATTAAACTCCCATGCTCCATGGAACAATGTTTTCCCCTCGATGAATCCTGCTGCTGGTCACAGGAGGGAAGGACAAGAAATAGAGAGAGTGGGGGTGGGGTGTGGAGGGAGAGAGAAAATCCTAAGCAGGCTCCATGCTCAGCAAGGAGCCCAACACAGGCCTTGATCCCACGATCCTGAGACCATGACCTGAAATCAAGAGTCAGATGCTTAATTGATTGAGCTCCCCAAGCTCCCCAAGGAGTAGGGTTTTGTATCTCCCATCTTTGGGGTACAGGGGTAACTGTGTGATGACTAGAGGTGGTTAACCAAAAGGTGTATGGATCATCTGTGCTGTAATAACAAATGACCCCCAATTCTCTGTGATTTGCAACAGTAAAGATTTACTTCTATTGGCTGTGACTATTCTGGGCTCTACTCCTTTGGTCACCCAGCTGGGTGTCCTACAATTTAACTCAATTCTGACACTATTTACCATGAGTTAGCTTCAGATCCCACAGGTTGAGGGCTCAGTCCTACAAAACTGTCCCTCATCCCCCACTTAAGACACCAATCACAAGTCCAGGTTGTTACCTGTGCTTCTGACTGACCTGCTATAGATAGACAAGAGATTCCAATGATCTCCACCTTGGGTTCCACCAATTTGCTAGAGCAGCTCACAGAACTCAGAGAAACATTTCGCTTTCTAGATGACCAATTTATTATAAAAAGATTTAACTCAGGAACGGCCAGATGGAAGAGGTGCTTAGGGCAAGTATGGGGAGGGAGCACAGAGTCCCTGTGCTTTCCTAGTGCTTCCTTCTCTCGAAATCTCCACGTGCTTACCAACCCAAAAGCTCTTAGAACCCCTCCTTTTGGGGTTGGGGGATGGGGAAATTGGATAAAGGTAGTCAAAAGGTACAAGCTTCCAGTTATAAGATAAATAAGCACTGGGGATATAATGTACAACATGATGACTATAGTTAACACCGCTTGCTGTATGGTATATCTAAATACTGCTAAAAGAGATCCTAAAATTGCTCATCACAAGGAAAAAACATTTTTTCTTTCTTTTTTCTATTTATATGAGGTGATGAATGATAACTAAATTTATTATGGTAATTATTTCACAATATATGAAATCAAGTCATTATCCTATATACCTAAACTTCTACAGTGGGCTGTATATCAATTATATCTCAATAAAATTGAAAGAAAAAAATGCAGAGGGCAAACCCAGTGGTTTAATTGTGGAAATTTACTACAGATAACCAGCCAGAGAGCAGGATGAATGAGCCATCATGATACAAATCTCTCTCTCTCACACACACACACACACACAGCACAGCAACAAGGAGTGGTATGTAGATGAGTGTGGAAAGTCTCAGATTGTTCAAAGAAGAGTTTTAGGCAAATAGTTGTTTACCATGTGGACAATGTGAACTCCCTCAGGAATTAGAAGAAATAATTAAGGAAATGATTACTATGGACTTGATGTCAACCAAAAATGGAAGATTGACTGGGGAAGTGAAAGTGAGTCTGGGGAGCAAGTAATCATGTATCTTAGCATCATCATCATCATCATCACCATCATCATCATCAAGAGTATGGTGGTTATAGACAGGTATGTACAGACTCTAGGTAAAGTTGAGAGGAATGAGAGCTATGATACCAGGGTTAGAAACTCTTAAAAATTCAACTGAAAGGGGATCAGAGCCTCTAAAGTTGAATTCTGGCAAAACAATGATCAAGGATCTTGATGAGGAAGACAAGCAGAGCTATATAAAGAAACCCTGACCCTCTGAGCTTACCTTTGAAAGGAATATGTAAGAAAAGATATGTGGGTCATGTAACTGAGGACAAGTATAAAAAGTGGAACACAAAGAGTGGTGCATGTGTCTATCAGAAGAGTGTCAAAAAGACCATGTGCCAAAATGTGCTAAATATTCTAAAGAAGAAATCGATCACCAGGCCAACAGAACAGCAGAGATGAGGAGTGGAGGATGGTAGAGCTGGGATCATACGCAATGAGATTTAAGTGATGGTGGAAACATGAATTTGGAAGAGTAGTGGGAATGAGGGGATTGAAGAGGCTAGCCCTCTGCTCTGAGATACGTGGGTGGGAAGAAATAAACAACATCCCCTCCCATGTCCCTGGAAGTGATACTGAAAACCCTAAATTTGAAAATTGGAAAGCTGGTCATAGAGTTCATTTTATGTGGTGATTCCTCTGCTGTTAGTGACTGTAGGCAGAAGAGACATCAGTGAGAAGAGGCAAGGCATAAACGGTTAGAGGTGGCAATGAAGCTTTTATATGTACCCCTCCCTGAAATGACAAGATTCTTCATAAACATATGTATAACTAGGGACAAACACACTTGCATTTATATTTGTAGAAAAAAACCTGGGAGAATATATCATTAAATGCCAATAGTAGCTACCTCTGTGCAGTGAGACTATGGACACTTTTTTTATTTATTATTTATTTTTAGAGAGAGAAAGTGAGCATGTGAGTGGAGGGGAGGGGCAGAGGGAGAGAGAGAGGGAGGGAGAGAGAGAAAGAGAGAAGGCAGGTGAGGGGCAGAGGGAGAGAGAGAATCTTAATCAGGCTCCACACCCGGCATGTTCCCCACGTGGGGCTTGATCTCACAACCTGAGATCATGACCTGATCTGAAATCAAGTGTCGACACTAAGCCACCCCACTGAACCACCCAGGCACCCCAACACTATGGACACATTAAATTTTCTTTCTTGATGGCCTCCTGTGTTTTCTAAATTCTCAATAATAACACATACTTTTATTTATTAAAAAATTACACAAGTAATATGTAACACATAGACACTTGTGAAAAACTCAAGCAATACAAAGAAATGGACAGCCTCCCCTGACCAAAACCTGTGACTCTAGTCCTTTCCACAGAGCTAATATTCACTATCAGGTTGGCATAAATCTTTCCAGATCCTTTTTCTTAATACACTTTGAGAGAATTTTTAGATTTATAGCAAAATTTAGTGGAGAGTACAGAAATTTCCATATACTCCCTGCCTACATATAAGCCTAGCCTCCCCCGCCATCAAAATCCAGCACCAGAGGGGCACCTGGATGGCTCAGTTGGTTAAGGGTCTGACTCCTGATTCAGCTCAGGTCATGATCTCAGGGTCATGAGATCGAGCTCCACGTGTTGGGCTCAACCTTCAGTGGGGATTCTGCTTGAGATTCTCCCTCTGCCCCTCCTCCCCCTCATGCACTTGCCAACATGTGCAATTCTCTCTCTCTAAATAAATAAATCTTAAAAAAAAAAAAAATCCAGCACCAGAGTGGTGCATTTGTTACATACAATCCATGAGCCTGCATTGACACAGCATTATCACCCCAAGTCCTTATAGTTTCTTTTTAAAAACATTTATATGCATATATGTAAATTGAGGTCATTTGTGTATCTATAGTGCCATCCTGAACATTCTATTCTGCACTTCCTTTTTTTTCAGTAACAATATTTCTTAGAAGCTTAAGTTCATACTGATATTTCATTTTCAGTATATACAGAATTACTTCTTTTAAATTTAGTGATGCATTCACTCAACCAATGTTAATTAAACACTGTGATAATAAACAGGTTCCAATGTTGCCTGCCATTTTGTAACTCTGGGTTTGGGTTACTGTATTTTAAAATATTTTTCTAACAAAAAAATTACAGAGTATTGCTATATTAGAATATATTTGCACTTTCCCTATTAACAAACATTTTGATGGGCCATTTTTTCTCTGTTACAAACAAAATTACAATAAATAATTGTGAACACGTGTTTTCAAGAAACTGTGAGTTTAACTATAGAAAAGCAAAACTGTTTGGTGGAAGACGATATACAATTAACTAGCAAAAGAGGGTTCTTACACTGTTGGTAGGAATGCAAGTTGGTACAGCCACTTTGGAAAACAGTGTAGAGGTTTCTCAAAAAATTAAAAATAGAGCTACCCTATGACCCAGCAATTGCACTCCTGGGTATTTTCCCCAAAGTCAGAGATGTGGTGAAAAGAAGGGCCATACGCACCCCAATGTTCATAGCAGCAATGTCCGCAATAGCCAAACTGTGGAAAGAGCCAAGATGCCCTTCAACAGATGAATGGATAAAGAAGATGTGGTCCATATTTACAATGGAATATTACTCAGCCATCAGAAAGGATGAATACCCAACTTTTACATCAACATACATCAATATTCAGTACAATAGTCTAGTTAACATGGGACTGGAGGAGATTATGCTAAGTGAAAGAAGTCAAGCAGAGAAAGTCAATTATCATGTGGTTTCACTTACTTGTGGAACATAAGGAATAGCATGGAGGACATTAAGAGAAGGAAGGGAAAAATGAAGGGGGGGAAATCAGAGGGAGAGATGAACCATGAGAGACTATAGACTCTGAGAAACAAACAGGGTTTTAAAGGGGAGGGGGTAGGAGGATGCGTTAGCCTGGTGATGGGTATTAAGGAGGGCACGTACTGCATGGGGCACTGGGTGTTATACGAAAACAATGGATCGTGGCTCACTACATCAAAAACTAATGATGTAATGTATGGTGACTAACATAACATAATAAAATTTTAAAAATTTTAAAAAAACGAGTTCTAAATTCATAGCCAAAAATATTTATCAACTTATATTACTAGTAGTATATGTCATTTTTCTATACCTTAAATAACAAGGATTTTTTAAAATGTCTATTTTGGTACTAATAGGTATTATTGTTGTCCTCTGATAAAGAAATAAAGGCCAGGCAAATCAAGTAAATGTGCAAAGTCACACAGCAAGTGGTGAAGCTGGGATACTCACTCAGACATGACTCCAGGGCTTGTGTTCTGCCAGTCAAATGGGAGGAAAGTGGAATGTTGTTGTTTCTATTTGAATTATCCTGTCCATTTTGTTTTATGTTTGCTGGACTTTCATCTTCTTCTAGGAATCTCCCATTTGTGACCATTTCTTGCTGTGGTAGACATTGAGCACAAAATAAGATAGAACCCAATGATCCCCTCCTCCTAGCAGTCACATCCTGTGTAATCACCTCCCTTTGAGTGTGGGCTGCATCTAATGACTCACCTCTAACAAACAAAATACAGCCAAAGTGATGGGATGTCACTTCAGAGTTTAGCTTACAAAAACTATGACTATTGTCTTGATGGCACTTTCTCATTTGCTCACTTTGATAAAGCCTACTGCCATCTTGTGAGCTGCCCAAGTGGCAAAGGTAGCCAGTGAGGTATTGAGGACCTCCTCCACCAGCTGGCAAGAATCCTGCCAACACCTGTGAGCCATCTTAGATGTGGATCATTCCACATCATTCCAGTCAATCTCTGAGATGCCTGCAGCCACACTTGATACCTTGATTGCTCAACCTATCTGCAATTTACTTTTATATGTGGGGGGGCGGAGTTAAGAATCTTGTTTTCCTTTTTCTCCAAGTGGATAACCAACTGTCAAAAAACTATTTGTTAAATAGTCCAATGTTTAGTCATTGATTAGATGTCACCTTCATCGGTTATTATATTTTCATAGGTATGTATGTGAATCTGTTTTTCATACTTTGTATCTGATAATTGATCTATTTGTGTATTTGTGTCTTAATTCTTGTCTTGATTTTGATGACTGACTTTACAGTATATTTTGATATCTGGTACTCCAGGTTCTCTCACATTACTGTTTTCTAAAAGTCTATTACCTATTGTTTTTCAGATGAAATTATAATCAGCTTGAAGTATCCATGAAAAATCTTAAAATTTTCAATAGAAATATATTAAATTTATAAATTAATTTGGGGAGAATTGGCATATTTATAATCTTCTGTGTTCCCTTTTAGAAACATTGTATATTACTCCACTTATCGAGGCTTTCCTTAATGTCTTTTCAGTAAAATTCTGCAGTTTTCTTCCTGTACATCTTGAATATTTTACTGTTGCTGTTATGATTGAGATCATTTTCCTTCTCATTGGTTAGGAAAATCATAGCTTTGTATAGTTCATACGTTAGCATGATACTTTCTGCTATTTTCTGGTAGTTGCTCCTACTCTGTGTGTGTGTTTGTGGGTGTGTGGGTGTGTGCGCGCTTTAATGAGGAATGGCTGCTGAACATTGGCAAATACCTTTTAGCATCTACTGAGATGTTCCTATGGTTTGTATCCTTCAATCTGTTACCACCATGAGTAACATTAAAAGATCTTTAAAATCTGAACTGTATTTTTGCATTTTTAGGTTAAATCCCACCTTCTTATGATGTAAGGCTCTGTCAACCCATTACTGGAGTTGGTTTGCCAGTATTTTATTTAAGGTTGGATTTGCCAACATTTTATTTAGGGTTTTCATATCGGTGTTTGAAAGTGAAATTAGCCTGCCATTCTCTTTTCTATACCAACTGTGTCTGGTTTTAGAATCAGTGTTAGGTTAGCCTTAAAACTGAGTTGAGTCTCAGAGAGTACTTGATGTAATGAGCACTGGGTGTTATATGCAACTGATGAATCACTAAATTTTACCCCTAAAACTAATAAACACTATATGTTAAGTCAATTGAATTTAAATAAAAAATTTTAAAAATAAAACAAAAACTGAGTCGAGTCTCAACTTTTTTCATATTCTGGGACAATTTCTGTAACATGGGAATTACACATTCTTGGAAAATTTTTTTTAATGTCACCTGTAAAACCATCTAGTTCTAATGCTTTTAAAGAGTTACTGTATTATTTTTACAATTAGAAATCTTTTCCAAAAGTGAGACTGAAAAAAGTTTGTTTTATTTTTATTCTATTTATTCTATTTCTTTTTAAATTGAGGTTTAATTTGTATACACTGTTATATTAGTTTCAGCTGTACAACATAATGATTCAGTATTTGTATATATTGTGGAAATATTCAGTACAATAGTCTAGTTAACATCTGTCACCATACATAGTTACAGAATTTTTTTCTCGTGATGAGAGCTTTTAAGATTTATTGTCTTAGCAACTTTCAAATATGAAATATAGTATTATTAACCATAGTCGCCATGCTGTACATTATATCCCCATGGCTTATTTATTATATAACTGGAAGTTTGTACCTTTTGACCCCCTTCATTCATTCTGCCACGCTCCCATCCCCCCACCCCCACTTCTGGCAGCCACAATCTATTCTGTTTATCTATGAGCTTGTGGGTTTTTGGTTTTCCTTTTTGCATTTTTTTTTGGATTTTATATATAATGAAATTATACAATATTTGTCCTTCTCTATCTGAATTGTTTCCCTTAGCCCTCAAGTTCCTTCCATGCTCTCACAAATGGCAAGCTTTCATTATTTTTCATGGTTGAATAATATTTCATTGTACACATACCACCTTTTCTTTATCCATCTGTCTGTGGGCATTCCTGTATTTTAGTTATTTGAAATAATGCTGCAATGAACATGGGGTGCATATATCTTTTTGAGTCATTTACTGTATTTCTAAACATTTTTCTCCCCCAAGTTTTCTGCTAAGATTATTGTTGTTATTTGGGTTGACTTAGTTGCTTGGAAACTTTATGATATTTTATTACAAACTCTCTTTCCAAGTTACTGTTTTTCTATAAGCCTGTGTAATATTTCATATATAGGCAGAATCCATTCACCCTTGAAGAAAGACTGCTTAAAGTTGAAATCTTTGGCTTTAGTTCTCTATATTAATGTAATAATTAATTCTGGAAAATCTGTATAGATGTTTCAGGATTAAATTCTAAGTAGAAATAGGGAAGTTATTTTCTCTAGCTCAAACAGCTATGTTCTTGAGTCATGTGATAATACAGGCTGGGGAAAGCCTCATAAAATATAAAGCATGTGTGGGCACACATATGTGCAGACACACACCCAGAGACACACACACTATATTCACTAGGATTTAAAAGCATTGGAAACAGAAGGTACTTTTTTTTAATTACAAAACACAAGACACGTTTTCAAAATAGCAGGGTTTCCCCTCCTTGGGAGGTTTGGGAAAGTTGATTTGAGCCCCCACTGATCTGAAATATGGGACATAGATTATTACCTTCACTGCCTGGATGCTCCCAGGGGATATAACAATCTTGTGCTTTGCCCTGATAAAATGCTACACACTTTGAACCAGTAATGGTAGTTGAGCCTCATGAGAAGGAAACCAGATGAGGCGGCAACCCTGAGACGAGGGAAAGGCAAAGGTAATATTCCATCAGATACTAAGACATGAAAGTCACTTCCACCTACTTCTGTTTTTCCAGAACAAATACTGGATCAGTGTATAAATAAAACCTTTGGTCTTTATTCTTTTTAAATGATGGCATTTATGGTCACAAAAACCTCACAGAATGCATTAGAGGAGGTTTGGAGGCTGTGCGAATTTTTCTCTTTGTCCTTTAATCTGATCTGTGCCTCCAGCCCCTAACTTCCCAGCATTGCTCATATGGTTCTCCTGAGTGTTTTTAACTAAAATTTTAGCCTCTTCCTATCAGAGTGTGATAGTCGTGAGTAAAACCATCATCCAGAAATATCACTAATTGCTCTTGAAATGAATCTCACCCCCTATAGTATTGTATGTTAAACAATATTAATCTGCTCACATTGACCTTATTATCACATCTTCCTTATAATCTTCTGCCTTTGTTTGCTGAGGGGACACCAGTTTCCCACACTGGAGCTAGAGTCCTTTCCTGGAGACTAATCCTAATGCAGTCCATGTGGCCAGGGCTCTGACCTCTGGTGTAGCTCTTCTCCCAGATCTTTTCCCCATCTCACACCAGAGATTTCTCCATCTCATTACCAGAGATGGGGGTCCTGTTCCCTTATCATTTCTCTACTTGGCAGCCAAGGCATTGTCATCCATAAGACCAGGTAATCCTGCTTGGATTGCCTACCTCCCCACTAACTTTTCTTAGAAATCATTGCCATGTCTGACCCAGTGCAAAGTAGTCATGTCCCATTAGACACTGAACAGATGGTGGACTACCTCTGGGAGGCTGGCTCCCAAAGCCTTGTTTGTGCCCACCCCCCTTGTCCTTAGCTTGCTCATGTCTCCTATCTTGTCTGAAATTGAGGCCCCAGGCTGTCTCATAACCAAGTCTACATGCGTTAAGGCAGAATTCCAGAGCAGGAATGCTAAATCAAATATGTGAATGCTCCCAGTTTGGTTTTTTAAGTAGTATACCTTCCATGATGGTATAATACTTCTAGCTATAACAAAGTAAAAATGCTATATTGTCTTTCTTTTAACCAAAGGGATAGCTGGCTCTTCAATTCCGTACCCAACAAAATTATTCGCTATTTTGGAGAAATGGCCGCTATGCCCACCCTGAGTCAGCTGAGGGTGCAACCATTCATAAATTCGAGCAGTGGAGGGCTACCACTACTTGAGAACAGCTTGGCTTCACTGTACTTTCAGGTGCTTCAATCTGAGAAATGGAGACAAAACTCTTAAAATCTCTTTCAGTTTCCTCTAGTTGTACTTGTATCCATTAGTAATTGTTTTTATTTTTTAACTTCTTATTTTGAAGTAGGTTAAAATTCAGAAGAAGTTGAAAAACAGTCAAGAGTTTCTGTGGACCCATGTCCCAGCTTCCTTTAACGATAATAGCCATAGTACATTGTCAACACCAGAAAATTAACATTGGTACAACATAATTAACTCAGGTAAATTTTAGACTTTTTCCAGATTTCACCTCTATTATATGTAAATATCTATATTGTGATAAATTTGTGGAACACATAAATATGCCTTTCAAAACACAGTATCATAATTACTAAAAATATGTTTGACTCAACGTCTAATGTGGTCCCCCTCATCTCAAGTTAAAATAAACTGTCTCTTTTCAGTTTTCACAAGTAGGTCTAACCACACAAGAACAAAATTTCTTCTCTTCCCCTATTGGCTTTTTCCTCCTTCTCATCTCTCTCTTCTCAGTTTGGTTTTCCCAGTGCCTAAAATGACCTCCCTATCTCTCTCCTCTTTCTTCCTCTTCCTCTTTCTTTTTCCTGTGGAAAGAGACCACACTGATGTTGAGAAGCTGGACTGGACTTGCCCACAGTGGAGTGGGTCAGTTAGGACACCATCTAGGTAGCTGCAACGAAGAGACCCTGAAATGCAGAGGTTGGCAGATGATCCCTGCTGGTACACACAGCACTTCTCCAGAAGATCATCCAAGGTCTCAGGGCCTTTCTATAATCCCTTCTTCCCTTGGGTTTTGTCTTTATCTGCACTTCTGAAGTTGAGTTGCTACTACAATTGTATCCCAGCCCATAGGAGGGGGAAAAGATGAAGGGAATGGAGGGCAAACAGCTTTCTCTTAAGAACGTGATGCAGAAGTTGCATACATGATTTCTGACTCCATCCCCTCGACCAGAATATAGTGGTGTGGCCCTATGTAGCTTCAAAGGAGACTGGGGAATTGGAGTCTTTGGCTGGGTAGCCATGTGCTCTATTAATTCAATTTCTAAAAGAAAGAAGGAATAGATACTGCGAGTTAACTAGTCACCCCTGGCTTTTCAACCATCTAAACTAGTTTTGGTAGCTAACTTAAGGCATCAGTAACCTCTGGTAACAGTTTGCAAGGATGCATCAGCTGCTTCAGGTTCCAAGGGAAAATAACAAAGAGGGCAAAGTTGATCCTTGGCACTCTTCCACACTCCCTTCTGAATCCCCTTCCATTGCTTGCCTTGTCTTCCTTATACCCTGATGTGCTGGGTAGAATGGTGACTCCTCAAAAGATATATCCACCTGAAACCTGTGAATATGACTTTATTTGGAAAAAAGTTTTTGCAGATGTTGCTAAATTAAGAACCTAGAGATGAGATCATACTGGGTTGGCTGGGAGGGCCTTAAACATAATGACAAGTGTCCTTATAAGAAGAGAAGAAAGACACAGACAGAGGAGGTGCTATGTAGACAGAAGCAGAGATTGGAGTGATGTAGCTTCAAGCCAAGAAACACCAAGAATTTCCAGCAGCCACCAGAAGCTAGGAGAGAGTCAAGGAATGGATTCTCCCTCAGAGCCTCCAGAAAGAACCAACCCTGCCCATACCTTGAGTTCAGACTTCTGCCCTCAAGAACTCTAAGAAAACAAATTTCTGTTGTTACTAGCCAAGTTTGTGGTAACTTGTTATGGAAGCTTCAGGTAACTAATATACCTGGATGGGGAGCTCACTCTCTCTGACTGTCAAACACTCCTATATTCCTTTCAGATCTTTGGTCCAAAATTTCCTCTTCCACTTCCCTAACCCATTGAAACAGTCTCTGAATTACCACAGACTGAATTGAAGTTGTTTGCTATAGATGTAAATAAACTTTAATTTTTTTTAAAGTAAATTCTACCCCCAACATGGGGCTTGAACTCACAACTCTGAAACCGAGAGTTGCATGCTCTGCTGACTGAGCCAGCCAGGCACCCCATAAACTTTAAATCTTATTTGGTGGTTTGTGTTTCTAAGGAGTTTGTCAAAACTTGGTGAACATTAGTTGGGGAACTAGTACTGAGCTGGGAGGTCCTCTTGCTCTTAGCAAAGGGGCCCAAGAGCGGTCACCAAACTGTCTCTGGTCTCTTCCTCACTGGTGCAACTTTCCCAGCAAAGAGTTTTTAAAGAAGAAAATGTCTCAGGAGACAGATAGTAGGTGGACATTGAGATAAAATTTGGAATAGAATAAATTAATCAAGGAAGTTTATTATCTCCTGGATTGGACATAGAGAAATCACTTCCTTCAAAGTGGTGGCAATAATTCATGTATTTCAGTGCATTCCTACAAGTTTCATATTGAACCCCACTTTTATTTCAATGGTTCCACTAGCTTCCATGTCCCAAAGGATGTGTTCCACAATTTGTGGACGAGACAGCATCTCCACCAATCACTTTGGAGAGACCCATTTGAATCAAATGGCCGACCTTGAAATGTAGCTTTCTCTGGGAAGCGGCAAGATTTAACAGTTTACTGCAAAAACTGGTTTACAACTAACAAAGTTCCAACCACCTTGGTCTAAACTGAATGAGGGTTTGGGGGAAATAAGAGTAAACAGAATGTAATGAAGTTAATTTCTGGTGTAGCCAGAATTCATCTATTAAAGTGTAAGGGGGGTAGTCGAGAGAGGAGCCTTCCCGCCCATCTTATTTCCTTCATTAGCTAAACTGGATTTGCATCCTTTATGAATAACAAAATACCTGGTGATGTATGAGAGATGTTTATGAAAGTCAAGTTACAAGTGACCAAAATAATATAGGTCGGGCCTTTTAATGGTCTGAAGTCCCCCGAATAAAATAATTCAAAGCAACTAAAATAATTATTTCTCAGACAGTGCTTTACATATTACCTGAGCTAATCCATCCAGTGTTATTGATTGAATTGTGTGCATCCTTCCAAAAAAGAAACCCTAAACCCCAGTACTTCAGAATATGACCTTATTTGGAGATAGGGTCTTTATAGAGGTAATCACATTAAAATGTATATCTCTAGTTGTCTCTCTCTCTCCCTCTCTCCATTCATACATTGAAATATGCCAGAGATTAGGGAAACAATGACCAAATGGACACAGGACACAGTCTGGGTTTTCACAGAACTTAGAGTTGCCCTTTCTCAGAAACCTGTAATGAAGTCCCGCTACTGACTAAGCCCTCGCTGTTTAGCATGGCCGGCCTTCCCCGCTCATTTTCCCCCACCTATCCATCTGAGTCCTTTATTCTTACTATTTCATCTCCCAGAGCCATTCTCTCTTCTTGTATAAACTCTATCTAGATTCTACAGACTTCAAAGTTTGGTTCAACTCTTAGCTTCTCTAAAATATATTGTGCACTGGCGAGTAACTCCCAAACTTTAAGTCCCAGCCTCCATGTGAAGGTGGATGTCAAGTTTGTCCCTGGGAACCAGTCTCTCTGCTTTACCAATATTGTCAAGCACATGGCTCTTTACAATCCATTGAAAGACAAGGAAACAGACTCTCTGAAAGCCAGGACTGCTTTCCCAACAGCGTGAGGTAAGTGCGGTGGAACCACCTCTGAGCCCTTCCATCCTGAGATGAGATACTATCTCATGTCTGCTTTGTGCTGTTTAGAGAGGAAGCCTCCATGGAACCGAGTTTCAGCATATTTGCATGAGGCACAATACTTCCCACACAAGCACACATTAACCCTTCTGCCCCCTTTGTTAAATTAATTAAACAAGGGGCTCTGAGGTGACCCTACGCCATGGCTATCTGTAAGCAAACCAAAACCCGAACCTGTAAATGCCTCAAGGTTACAGATTGAAACCTAATGACAACCAATCACAAACAGCCAACTAAGCTTTAAGTTACAGCTAATCAATAGTTTTCTTATTTTGCTTCTGCCTTTTCTCTATAAAAGTCTTTCCCTGAGCTCCTGTCCTAGGAGCACTCCTAACTGCTTCTGATTTCCACAGGTATGTTTGTGGAAAACCAAGGACTTACTTTCAACAACAACAACAGCAACAAAAAGAGGAAGCCCTCCACCTTTTCTCTGAAACCTTCCCAAATACCTCCCCTTTATATCCATGTCCCCTGATAGGATTTACCAGTGCTCCTGCTCAGGGTTCTCTTCTTCATGTGGCTACAGCATTAATTACACAGTTATGGTTAATTATTTAAGTAAAGATCTGTCTCCTTGTGAGATCGTGCTAGTCTCTGGAAAGATATTATGATAATTAAGAGATGTCTCTGGCCTCGATGAATGGATAAAGAAGATGTGGTATATATATACAATGGAATATTATGCAGCCATCAAAAGGAATGAGATCTTGCCATTTGCAACGACGTGGATGGAACTGGAGGGTATTATGTTGAGTGAAATAAGTCAAACAGAGAAAGACATGTATCATATGATCTCACTGATATGAGGAATTCTTAATCGCAGGAAACAAACTGAGTGTTGTTGGAGTGGGGGGTGGGGTGGGAGGGATGGGG
>NW_023270323.1:40420852-40541117 GCF_011800145.1 Mirounga leonina
AAAAAAAAAAAAAGAGATGTCTCTGGCCTCAATGAGCTCACAAGTTCAAGTTTCTCCAAAAATGTCACAAAAACTACAAGATCCTTTGAGAACTAAGCCTCCTGCTGGTCAGGCCTGTTCTCCCACCCCAGCTTGAACAGATGGCAGCAGCATGTCATTCCACCTCAATATGAATTGTGTCCTGAAAGGTACAACGTAATTAACACGCATCAGTCAACAGCTATTGAGTGAATACGTACCAATGAGGCAAGGGTAGGGATCCAACGCTGAGCGAGATATGCTCCTTGACTCCCAGACAATTGCAGACTAGAAGTCAGTTCATCTATTGTCATTATAACTAAAGGTTCTTTCTGCTTCTGCTGTCCTTTCCACTCCTATGATTCTATGGTCTTGTAATTTTGAGTCTCTGCCATTCCCGTGGAAAAAACATGATTGACTAGTATCAGGGAAGGGCAAAGAAACTGTGGAGTAAACCTGAACAGTCCCAGCCAAGCCCAGGCAAGACGGCAAATGCACAACTGACCAATGGCTCCATGAGAAAAAATGATGGTAATTTTAAGCCACTGAGTTTGGGGCTCTTTGCTGTGCAGTGAATCTAAGCAGATAACTGTATGATGTTTTAACTGTATGATATACTCTAGCCCCTGTTCACAAGTTTTTGATAGTTACCTTACAGATGGGCAAGGTTGAATGTTCAGACTATACGACCTGTCTTTTGTTCCTTACATTATGACTCCTGAGTTTCTTAAAATTTGAAGGGCATAATAATTACTGTACAGGTTTGTACTTCACAGACAGGTTAAAGAATTTTGCAAGGGTAATTTTGATTGTGTGAGATTTTTATGTACTGACTGATTTTAGAACCTAACTCCAATTGAAGTGGAACTCCATTATTTATCATTACTACAGTTATAAGCTTCTGGAGGGTAGGGACTGTATTATATTTATCTATCTGTGTCTATCCACCCCCACTCCACTCTCAGGCTAGTTGAGTGTTTGTTGAATTGAGTTGTTTTGTAGTTATTAAGCATCTTGTTGCACAGGGCAACATTTCTAGAGAGCTCTGGGGGCAGTTTGTTGCTGCCAAAGACTTGCAAGCTGAAGTGTGTAAATAGTCATTCTAACGTACATACACACACATACATACGTACCTAAAGATATATATATATATTTATATTTTTTTAATTGAAAAATTAAAATAAAGCCAGGAAACTCTAGTCTCTTGGGTGCACATTTCCCTTGCCAATTAAAGCAGCACAATTTTCTTTATCTCTGCCTGCCAATCAGGTGCAAATTGGAAACAGGATATTTCGGGAAAATTTTCCTTCCCTCAGATTTCATCACACAGTGCTCTTAGCTCACACACCCTGACAATCACAGAATGCCTCGGGAACTCTTGCACTTGAAGGAGGCACGCTCAAAGTTCTGGCCTGGTAACTGGGAATCTTCCCTGGGAGACCTGACCAAAGTTCCCACTCTGGCTGCAGGAGGCTACGGCCCCCTTCTCTTCCTAAACCTGGCCCCTGTGTGTTCTAGGTCAATGCAGCCAATTTTCTTTGTTTGTCCAGCTGGACATTAGGGATAATGATACCTCACTGCCTCACCAGGGTATTCAGGAGTTCAGCACCTATCACTTTGAGGCCTTTGGTTGAAAAGTGTCATGATGCATGGGCAGGAGAGAGAAGCCCCCCTTGGAAGAAGAAGTCCTGCAGCAAACCAGCCATTCCCATCATTCCCCCTTTAGATCCCACAGGCACTTGCTAGAAACCAGTCTACCTTGTCCCCCAAATGTAGCACCCCAAATGTGGCATCTATATCTTGAGACCTCAGCCAAACTGAGATAAGAAGAGTCCAGTTTTAATACCCTCTTGTTTTTCTGGTAAATTGCCAGGCTTGTAGGCACTTGAGAAATTTTGCTGAACGGATGAATATTGCTATCTCTTTCTTCACAGTTTGTTTTGTTTCATTAATGTGTTTTGACTCTCCAACTAAATTTTATTTTATTTATTTATTTATTTTTAAAGATTTTATTTATTTATTTGCCAGAGAGAGACACAGCGAGAGAGGGAACACAAGCAGGGGAAGTGGGAGAGGGAGAAGCAGGCTTCCTGCAGAGCAGGGAGCCCGATGCGGGGCTCGATCCCAGGACGCTGGGATCATGACCTGAGCCGAAGGCAGACGCTTAACGACTGAGCCACCCAGGCGCCCCTCTCTCCAACTAAATTTTAAGCTTCTCTAGGATAGATATTATGCCTTGCACAAAGCAGGAACTCAGTCCAAGTTACTCAAAGTGTGGTCCTGGGACCACCAGCGTCAAAGTTACATGAATGCTTGTTTAAAATTCAGAATTTGATGTTCCCACTGTATTAACTAACTTGAAGCAAGGATCTGCATTGTAACTAAATTCTTCCTGTCATGTGTATTTATGCCCTAGGCAAG
Source organism: Mirounga leonina (assembly GCF_011800145.1). Classification (NCBI taxonomy): domain Eukaryota; kingdom Metazoa; phylum Chordata; class Mammalia; order Carnivora; family Phocidae; genus Mirounga; species Mirounga leonina. The sequence continues at coordinate 40,423,292 of NW_023270323.1, forward strand.
AGAGACTAAAATGTCTGGGGCCTGGGGAAGGAGGCAAAGAGGACTGGGGGACACGGTCTTCTTGAAGGTCGTAGTGACAGTTATCCAAACAATGAATGCATCCCAATAGAAGTTATCACCATCAGAAGCTCAAGTAAATTTTCCTTGCTTTCTTTTTCTATTTCCAAGAACAATTTGTACTTTTATACCGTTGAAGAAACAAATACAACCAGTCTTTGTTTATCACAGCATATGTAGGAGATTTAGTGTACTTTGACAATTCTATCACGCTTCTAAGTGCTACATATTTTTTTTCCTTTCTGTATTTTGAGAAAAGCACATGTCCAACCCATCCTCCAGTATGCCATCTGCCCCAGACACTAAATTTATTGTGGAAGTGTTTGATTTCTTTAAGAATTCCTTCTATTGTCCTTAACCCAATGCCCAGCATGCATACAGTAAACACCCAATAAATGTTCCAGTCTCTTGTCAAGATTTCAGGGTTTTGATGAGCAACTTAGTGATTAATAAGAGAGAGTAGCAAACACAGAGCACCAGCTGTAGGTGTTATAACGTATTGTCTTGAAGATCTTTGTTGGGAGAAGGATAGAGAATTATGTGGAGACACAGAGTCTGCAAATGCAGGAGGTAATTAGAAACACCTGGTGTGCAAATAGCAGTGACCATGCTGATATTTTTGTAAGGATAATCACAATTTCAGTTATTTTCCCAACACCACAGATTTTTTTACTGGCTCTTACTCTTAAAATATGCACCTGGAAATCTTAAGTAAAACTTTGTCTCTTGTCAAACTCATCTTAAATGTTGGATAGAACTCCATTTTTATTAGGGGAAATTTTATAGCCATTGTCTGGAATGATGAGTACATGTCTTGAAGTGAACAAGCATTCCCCGTGGAAATGTTTCACTGTTACAAACTAGGAGCATTCAAGATTCAGGGAATGAAGTCAACACAAGAACTGGGTATCTATTGCTCCCCACTGACTTTATTGATCTTTTTTGATCACTGCAGCAGATGATATTAAATTCTTTGGAGTTGATCTCATACACAAACTGGGATAAAGAACTCATAAAAAGATTGATGGCTAACTCTATAGTGCTACACACAATATGATGTTGTATATTTCGACCTTTCCTGGAGGGCAAAGTTTGAAGTGTCTGAGCCTCTCCCAGTAGACTAGAATATGAAAACAATAGAAAAAAATCAACAAAACCAAAAGTTGGTTTTTAGAAAAGATCAACAAAATTGACAAAACTTAAGCTAGACTAACAAGACCAGAGAGTAAAGATTCAAGTTACTAAAATCAGGAATGAAACAGGGAATATTGGAATTGATCTTACAGAAATAAAAAGTATTATAGGGAAACACTATGAATAACCAGATTATCTGGATGAAATGTAGAAATTCTGAACAAAACACAAAATACCAAAATTGACTCAGGAAGAAATAGAAAATGTAAATAAGCCTATAACAAGTAAAGAAATTGACTTAGCAATTTAAAAACTTTCCACAAAGGATAGCCCAGGCCCAGATGATTTACCACTGAATTCTACTAACCATGTAAGGAGGAATTAATGCTAATCCTTCACAAACTCTTCCAAAAAATAGAAAAGGAGAAGATAGTCTTCAACTCCTCCTGTTACCAAAACCAAAGACATCACAGAAAAGAAAACTTTGGGCCAATACCTTTACAAACATAGATGCAACAATTCACAACAAAAAACTAACAAATTGAATCTAAATACATTTAAAAAGAAAGTATTATCCACATGACCAAATGGAATTTATCATAAAAATGCTAGTTTGGTTTACCATCTGAAAATTAGTTCTGTAATATACCATACTAGTAGAATAAAGACAAAAATCAATAGATGAAGAAATAGGGTCTCAATAAATGAAGAAAAAGTATTTGACAAAATCTAATACTCTTTCATGATAAAAAAACATGCATCATAGATAGAAGGGAGAGAAGGGAACTTCCTCAAATTGATAAGGCATCTACAAAACACAAACACCTAACCTCATATTTAATGGTGAAAGATTGAATGATTTACTCCTGAATCTTGTCTGAAACTTGGTACTTAGATTTGCAACAGACCTCTCAAAATACATATATCCTGAATTGAACTCTTGATGCTCACCAAACCTGCTTCTTCTCCACTTTTCTCTCAATAATTGGAATCACCATTCATCTGATTGAGCCAATCAAAAACCCAAGTGTCATTCTCAGTTACAATCATTCCTCCCACATCCCTTAACAAGTCTTGATTACACAACTCCAAAACATTATCAGGTGCTATCACAACAAAAACAAAATGTGGGAGTATTAGGAAGTGTGTGGAAGCTGAAAGAACTTTTAGGAAAGTGTGTTAGTGAAAGTGTAAGGTGTTTTGACTAAATGTTAGCAGAAGTCCAGTGGCCTTAGTGGATGCTACCAGAAAGGATATAAAGGGAGGGAAGAAAAAGGTATTGGAAACTGGAAGAAAGAGGATCCTTACTACACAGTGGCAGAATGTTTAGCAGCAGTAAACCGTAGAAAGTAGAAACTGTGCCCAGTGAACTGGGTGACCCAGGGAGGATTTCCAGGCAGAGTGCTGAAGGTGCCTCCTGGTTTCTTCTTCCTACTTAAATTTAAATGGAAGAGGAAAAAGATAAAATCAAGGAAGGATCGTTAAACAAAAGAAGTCCGGACTTGCAAATTTTGAAAATTTTCAGTTTCGTCTACTGACAAAGAATAAGATAAAGACATAGCTTTGAAGCAAACCTATTGCAGCAATCCATAATTTGTTACACAGCAATATATAACTTATATACTTTCTATCACATTCAGAATAAAATCTCCAATTCTCTACTATGGCCTATAAAATTCTGCTTTTATCTGCCTATCTAGAAGATCAACTCCTGCACCACTCTCCCCCCCACCCCCTCCCCACCTCACTGGGCTCCAGCAAGGCTGAATTTCACTTTCATTCTTGAATACAGCAGGTTCTCTTCTATCTAAGTGACTTTGTACTTTCCATTCCCTCAATTTCAAATGCTCTTCCTCCAATATGTTCCTGACTGGCTCTTTGTTGTCATTCAATCCCTTCATTTGTATGTAGATCAAAGATATTTAAATCAAATACAAACGGAAGGATTGAATGAAAGGCAAAATTTCTCTAAGGAGGTGACATTTCAGCTGTTGTCTGAATGACAAGAAAGAGCTATTAGTGTCATTCAATAGCTGGTATTATTTCTTAATTTACTGACTTGCTTATATTTTAATTGCCTTTATATCACATCAGAAATGTCAACTCCATGAAACACTTGGTTTTCTTGTTTTCATTATATCCTCAGTAACTAAAACAGTGACCAGCATTTAGTAGGAACCCAACAAATGTTTGCTGAATGAACAAATGAATGAGTAAGCAAATGAATGCCTAGTTTAGGTAACTGGGGTTAGATCTCACAGCTAGAAAATGATGAAACTAGTAACTCACCCTCTTAACCTCTCTCCTCAATTATTTGAACATTTCCAATGAGATTGATGTTGATTACTTCAGATCTCCATATACATTGACACTATCTTTTTAAATGTATTAACAGAAATCTTCAAAAGACCCAGAGCAAAATAGCATCATAAAATGTTAACTTAAGAAGCTCTTATTTTATTGAAGATGTGGTTGAAGTGTGAAAAAGGATTACGATTTCATTTGGCCATTTCTTCATATATATTTGCCATAGAATTTTCCTTTCTTCTGCCGGACTCAGGTAAGTAAGGGCTGGTATTTGATCATTTCTCCTTTTCTTCCTCTTAATAAATTTTACAGAAAGAAATATGACCAAAGAAAAGCTCACCGCAGGGAAGATGAACATTGAGGGGCCATATGGAGCTGAGTGGAAGCCATTAGAGTCACTTCATCTTGTATGGGCAGTAAAATCACTCTGGCAAGTGCAGTCACAACCCAAATTCATTGCCACATGGCAGTGAGTGTTCTGGCCAAGTGATTATTTTTGTAACTCCATCTGCTTGGCACCACCAGAGCCTCCAACAGCATGCTGGAAGTTGAGACAGTCTCACCTGGGGGAAGAATCCAAGCTCCTTCATTATTAGGTTACTCTGGGGCTTATGTGGTCTTTTCCAGCTGAGAGTTCTGTTTTGATCTCACTAGGGGTGAATCCATTACTCTGTCCGAGATGGCCCTATTGGCTCACTCAGCACCCCTCAACTCTTTGAGCTACATATTGAAAACTTTTCTTGAGCCAAAGGCAAGAGACATAACTAGCAACTGGCTTTGAAAACTGTGGACAAATTGTGTCTCATTCATCAGGCTTCTCACCAGTCTCACTCCAGCCCCATAATAATTCCTCAAAGCACACACATACACACACACATACACATCACATGCACACAAGTACACACAAACACACATACACCACCTCTTTAATAGTGACACTTCCAAATTAGCATGAAAACCCAAAGGCTGTGGTTGGTTTCCACACTTGTGTCTTGCTAGGCTACCTTCTTCATTTCCTGAATTTGTTCTTTATTTATTTTTTTGTTATGTTAGTCACCATACATTACATCATTAGTTTTTGATGTAGTGTTCCATGATTCATTGTTTGCAAATAACACCCAGTGCTCCATTCAATACGTGCCTTCTTTAATACCCATCACCAGGCTAACCCGTCCCCCCACCCTCTCCCCTCTAGAACCCTCGGGTTGTTTCTCAGAGTCCATAGTCTCTCGTGGTTCATCTCCCCCTCCGATTCCTGCCCCCCTTCATTTTTCCCTTCTTACTATCTTCTTTTTTTTTTTTTTTTAACATATAATGTATTATTTGTTTCAGAGGTACAGGTCTGTGATTCAACAGTCTTACACAATTCACAGCACTCACCATAGCACATACCCTCCCCAATGTCTATCACCCAGCCACCCCATCCCTCCCACCCCCCACCACTCCAGCAACCCTCAGTTTGTTTCCTGAGATTAAGAATTCCTGAATTTGTTCTTATTTGAAATTTCATTGCATGTTATGTGCTCAAACTCAAATGGATATCGCTCTCTTTCCAGGAGAGTCAACAGGAAGTTAGAAAGGCTAGATTGAGATAATAGTGAAAATTTCAAGGTGTGAGATTTCAAGGTATGCACCCAAGGATAATAGTGAAAATGCTTCCTAGATACATGTAGTCCCCAAGGCTTGGTCTTTGCCTAAATCCTCACCCCAACAAACCAGAGCAGCAAACTAGAGTGCAAAGTGGCAGATATGGTGGGAGATGGTGATATAGTATCTACACATGGAGAGACCTGATCCTCAGTTTCTCTGGGTGCCTGGGTGGCTCAGTTGGTTAAGCAATTACCTTCGGCTCAGGTCTTGATCCCGGAGTCCCAGGATCGAGTCCCACATCGGGATCCCTGCTGAGCAGGGAGTCTGCTTCTCCCTCTGACCCTCTCCCCTCTCATGCTCTCTCTCTCTGATCCTCAGTTTCTCTTTTTTTTTAAGATTTTATTTATTTATTTGACAGAGAGAGTGAGAGAGCATAAGCAGGGGGAGCAGTAGAGGGAGAGGGAGAAGCAGAATCCCCACTGAGCAGGGAGCTGATGCGGGGCTCGATCCCAGGACCCTGAGATCATGACCTGAGCCGAAGGCAGACTTTTAACCATCCGAGCCACCCAGGCGCCTGATCCTCAGTTTCTAATACGTACTGGATTCTCTGTCTGGAGCAATATTTTTTAATATGGGCTTTGGCATCATATCCTCTCTGGAATAAATAGGAAGTGTGTGTGTGTGTGTGTGTGTATACGCAAGCACATAAGAGAAAGAAAGAGACTGAGAATTTGTTTCATAGATGTTTGTAGACCATGACAGTACCCACTGAAAAGATGAGTTGACATACTGGAAAGGGTGGGAGTAATACAGAGAAATCTGAGTCAGGGTGTCCTTGCTCTGCTTATGGGTCAGACCAACCATCAGAAGAAACTCATCAGCTTGACCAGGCATATTCCCTAGGGAGCTTTGGGCTCACTTGATCCCATAGACCAAGAAGCCTCCACAGCAGACCAATTTGTCCCCAGGATACATAGATTTCATTAGCCCCAGTTGGGATTTTCAAAGCCCACAGCTCTACAGACAACTGTTTTCGTGTCTTTTCCAGCCGCTCAATCACCACAAATTACGAACATGCCGTTACGTGGTACTGTTTATGGCATGTGTGTAGACTGAATAAAGGTCACATTCTGTAATGGGCAACTGACCCACCTAGGCATTGGAGGATGTGTATTCCAGTCTTTTCCATATAAATCCCAAGCCTCTCTGAGACTCAGTTTCTCCATCTTTAAAATGAAGAAAAAAGTAGTATCCACTCTTCCAAACACACAGGTCAGGATCATAGGAACTTGAATATGTGAAACAGCCCGAAAAATTTGTGCTCCAAAGGAAAGGCATCCTTGTGTTTCGTGTCAGCTTACAGTTTGCTTTAGGCACCAGCTGGAGAAATCTTAAATGCTCCCCCTCACCCCATGCATGCTGCTGGAAGCATGTCAGAGGATATATTAGCGGTTCTCAACTGGAGCTGATTTTGCCATCTGAGGGACATTTGGCAGTGTCTGGAGACAGTTTTGATTGTCATGGCCATTGGAGGGGGCGGGGAGACTCCATGTATCTGTATCTATAGGGCAGAGGCCGAGCGTGCTTCTAAATATCCAACAATGCACAGAGCAGCCCCTCACAACGAAAAATTATCCGATTCAAAATGTAAGTAGTTGGGAAATTTAGAAACCCTGGGGTGTTCACATGTTTCCACTCTGCTTTCACGCCAGAGAACAGTTGTTTGCCTTGATACGCTGCTGATCCTTGGGGAAACACCTTGAAATCTCCATAACCCAGCCAGGGCTAATGAAATTCCTTGCAGTACCCAAACCAGTTTTCTCAACTTGTGGTCCTGTGGTCCTCTGAGCAGCTCCATTAGCGCATCCCCTGGGGAGCGTGTTAGAAATGCAAAGCCCGGGGCCCTGGCTCCAGGCCTGCTGAATTGGTGGGGCCCAGCAATCTGGGTTTTAACAAGCCCTCCCTAGGGATTGAACTGCCCGCTGGAGCGTGAGAACCACTGACTAAACAATCGTCATGACTCAGACTTTGCCACGCTGCACTTGGACAGAGCAGTACCCTGGGCCCAGCTGTGGGGACTCCTGGCTTATCTTCGGCCCAGGAACCTCCCTGCTAGCAGCCCTGTGGTTCAAGGAGCTTAGGCAACCTCTAGCTGCAGAAAGCAAAATGTCATTATGACTTAGACCTCCTATTACGTGGCTCCTGGCTGAGAACCACCTGGGGGGAGCAATGGTGCCAGATGGCACACTTTCAGTTTTGATTAGGTGTTTTGGATGATGGGCTGCTCACAGCAGAGCTGAGTGTGGGCTTGATTCTCCCTGGGTGAGGGGCTGGCTCCAGGTCCCACGCCATGCCGCCATGTGCTGTGGCTGGTGTGACAATGTACTCTCCCTAGCTGGAAGGGAGGCAGTTGAGGCAGAAATGGGGGCGGATAGGTATAGGACTCTCCAGAGCCTGTGACTTTCCCTTCACGAGAGGCTCCTGTGTCCAGACATTCCCAGTGGGAAGAGAATGATAAGTTCCTTCTGTATCCCTGACACGTTCTTTGACCACGTGGCCCTGGGAAAGTTCGTTAACCTTCTCTAGACCACAACTGCTTCATAAGTAACTTGGGAGTAGTCATACCTTTCCACTACTTCATCAGAGTATTCATTCACTTAATCAATATCTATTGCATACCTACCATGTACCGTTTGGTATGGAAATTTGTAACTGGGAATCAAAGATGCATGACAAAATCAGTTGGAAACACACACACACACACGCACATGCACACATAATTGTTTATAATATAATGCAGTAAATGCTACACGTGGTCTGATGGGAGCCCAGACAAGGAACTGCAGAAGACATCTGCCCTGTTTCATCCCGCTTATTCTGATAGCAGCACCTAAGCCAGCATTGGGTAATGAGGCCTCTCTCATAGACCCAGGCTTGGTCAATGTGTCCATAAAGCAGTACAGCTCTCCCCTGGTGACGGCTGGGCCCTGGGGCCGTGCTAATTCCGTCATTATGTCCCTAGAAGTACATTTTTGAGCTAATGAAGCAAAGGCTGAAAAACACGTGAATCCCTTTTTTGCGAACAGGGGAGGTACGAAGAGACTACCTATCCGCTTCCGTTTCCTGAATCCCAGGACTGCTTTCTGAGAAATGATTGTTCAGCTTTTCCTTCGGTTCTGGGAGGACCAGATACACTGCCAATAAACGTCTTCTTGCCAACCAGAGTTTTTCTGTTGCTCACATCCAGGGAATTCTAACTAACACAGGGATTGTTAGGACCCAATGAGCAAAGGTAGATTCACCGTGAAGCTCTCTGAGCTTGGGCCTCGGGACCTTCACTTGTGTAAGCCCCTTCCAAGGTGCTCAGAAAACCCCAAGCAAGGTGTTCACACAGTCAAAGGTTTTCATCACATTCCAAAAGTGAGTTTTAATAGCAACTGGTTAAGACCACTGCTTCTTTCCCATCTGGCTTCCATTTAATCACATTGCCCTTTGTCCTTGATGATAACGGAGTGGCCAAAGTCATCGTGACAACTCAGCTAAGGGGAAGCCAAGTTTGCAAGACATTTAGTTGGGGTTTAATGGAATCATTATTAGATATTCAGTCATTTTCAGATTTGGTAAAGTTATTGCTAGTCTTTCTGGTTTAGGAAAACCATAGGTTTCATACATCCTAAGCCATCTATAATTAAAAAAAAAAAAATTAATCAACCATGCTAGAGGAATGACTACATTATATTGCTATTTCTTTATTGAAAATTATGTTATAAAACTTGCTATACGGGGGAAATCGGAGGGGTAGACGAACCATGAGAGACGATGGACTCTGAAAAACAAACAGGGTTCTAGAGGGGAGGGGGGTGGGAGGATGGGTTAACCTGGTGGTGGGTATTGAGGAGGGCACATTCTGCATGGAGCACTGGGTGTTATGCACAAACAATGAATCATGGAACACTTCATCTAAAACTAATGATGTAATGTATGGGGATTAACATAAGAATAAAAAATAATAAAAAAAAATTTTTTTTTAAATGTTTCACACACCATGAGCTTCACACACACACACACACACAAAAACAAACAACTTGCTATAATGAAGAGGTGATAAAAGAAGACGCAGCCCCCAAAACAAGCTAGGGAAAAAATAAGGTAGAGGCATATCAAGCAATTCATTAATAAAATTAATAAAATTAATAAAAAAACTAATAAAAAATATTAGTGACTTGTAATACAGTATTGGTCAGTTTTCCACAACTTGTATTTTTGTGATTTTTCTCATTCTAGATAAATATTCATGTTCACATCTAATTTTGTTCCTTTCTTTTAAAAGAAGTCACTCCAAATTGAGTGGGGATCACATCCCATGTAACCTGATCCAGCCCTGCAGATAAAATTATGTATGGGGTGGCCCTTTGGAAACTGTGACTGGTTGTGTCAAGGTAAAGAATGACATCTTCAGGGGCACCTGAGTGGCTCAGTTGGTTAAGCGTCTGCCTTCAGCTCAGATCATGATCCCAGGGTCCTGGGATCGAGTCCCGCGTCGGGCTCCCTGCTCAGCGGGGAGCCTGCTTCTCACTCTCCCTCTGCCTCTCCCCCTGCTTGTGCTCTCTCATGCTCTCTCTCTGTCAAGTAAATAAATAAAATCTTAAAAAAAAAAAAAAAAGAATGACATCTTCATCCAGCAAACTGGGAGCTGACTTTATGCCAGGTACTGCGTAGACACTGAGGATCCAAAGTGGAAAAATCTAATGGTTCCAAAACCCAGCTAAGGAGCAGAACTCTTAAAATATACAGATTTCTGGGTCCAAATGAGACTCACTGAGTCCAACCATTGGGATGGAGCCTATGAATCTATATTTTAAACAAATTTCCCTATGTGATTTTTATGCAGCCAAAGCAGGATTGGTCTTCCACATAATCCCCCTACTGAATCATAGGGTGATTCTACTTTTAACTGTTTGAGGAACCTCCATACTGTTTTCCATAATGGCTGCACCAGTTTGAATTCCCACCAACAGTGCAATTCTGTCCACATCCTCGCCAACGCTTGCTTGTGTTTTTGATTTTAGCCATTTTGACAGGTGTGAGATGATATCTCGTTGCCTCCGTTTTACAGACAGAGGCCTGGAGGGCTGAAGCCTCCTGCCTGAGTCCCACAGCGAGGTGGCGGACCAAAGCGCCAAACCCCAGCAGTCTGACTCCAAGTTCACGTTCTTCCCACCGTGATACAAACCACCTCCATTTAAGCACACGCACAACACTGGGGGGCATCAACCTCCAGAACCTTGCTATTCAAAGTGGGGTGGAAGACCAGTGGCAGGGGTCACCGGGGAGCTTGTTAGAAGTGCAAAATCTAGATCTGTGGAACCAGAATGTGCATTTTAAGAAGGTCCTGGGGGATCTGTGCACAGTGCGGTGAAAGGACGCCTGCTCTGGAAAAGAGGGGCAGGTGAAGAAGGAGGTTCCTTGGGACAGACACAGGCCAGCCTTATCCCCAGGGGTTTAGGATTTAGTGAAAACATTCTTCTCCAACTCCCCTCACTCATCAGGGAGAGGGAATTCTCAAAAACGTAAAAAAGGATACTATTCCCACTGAGATTTCTCGCTCAGAGGTCCTGTTTCTCCCACCGACCTTGTTTTGAACTTCTAAACCTGCATTGTCTAAAACAGTAGCATGTGTGGCAACTGAGCCCTTGAAATGTGGTCAGTCCAAATGGAGGTATGAGGGAGGTATAAAACAGCCGATTTTGAAGACTTATTATAAAAGGGGATAGTAACTTTTTACCGATAATTATCTAGATTGCATGTTGAAATGATAATATTTGGGATACTTTGGGTTAGATCCAATGTACCATTACAATTAATTTTACCTTTTTATTTTTTTTAAGTGTGGCTCCTAGAGCATTGTAAATGACCTTTGCCAAAGGACAGCAAGAATTGGTGGCCTATATTATATTTCTGCTGGACAACATGGCCCTAACCCTTGTGCTTCAGTAGTGAAGGAAGACTGAAATGTCTCTACTTTTCTATCCAATGTGATAGGTGACAGCAGATTCTTTTTTTTTTTTTTTAAGATTTTATTTATCTGACAGAGAGAGAGCAAGCAGGGGGAGCGGCAGCCAGAGGGAGAGGGAGAAGCAGGCTTCCCACTGAGCAGGAAGCCCGATGCGGGGCTCGATCCCAGGACCCTGGGACCATGACCTGAGTCGAAGGCAGACGCTTAACTGACAGAGCCACCCAGGCCGCCCCAAGGTGACAGCAGATTCTGACTCTGAGGAAGTTCACGGGATCAGCAAATTCCCTTGAGATCAGGTTGGAATCCTAGCAAGGTGCCTTCCCCGTGGACTGAGCCACGGGTTGATGAAATGGCAGAGCTGGTCTCTATGTGCATAAGGGCTTTGGATTTGGGGCTGAGAGAGGAGTCTGTTTGCAGCTTCTGGGGAGCAGGGCAGAAGAGCTGAAGAAGGAAGGAGGTCTCGGTGATTCGGAGGCCTCCACGGTGCTGGGGAAGGTAGGCGTATCTCCCATACCTTGGCCCCTTGAAGGTAACAACTCCATTTGCCTCCTTGAGTCATTCTAAGTTCAGGACAGTTTAGCTGTCTCACGACGTAACTTGGCAGAAAATCCATAGATGGAATATATACCAAATTGCATCTCAGTGAATTATTCCCATAAAGGTTAATATGATAAAAAACCCCAGAGCCAGGCACCTTTTCTATACCATTGCCTTTCAAACACACGTGCCGGGATTATATACAAGCAAACCAAGTAGGGAGAATGAGCTGGGCGCTTCCTGGAGACCAGAGCTGCAGACCACATGGAGCTTCCGAGGCCTGCCAAGGTCGGCTTCATGGTGAAATAGCTTTCAGCTGGTCCTCTGAACTCCCGCTCTCTGCCGGGTTCAACAGCTTAGTTTCTGAGCCCAAGAAGGGGGGAGATCCCTGAAGGCTGCAATTTAAAAAACAAAACAAAACCTTACTAAATGTGTTCCAGCTTTTCCTGTCCTAACACAGACAGCTGCTTTGTGGGGCTCATGAAGGTTGCTGCTGCAGAATATTTCAAATAGGAAGGGAGTTCCTATGACTTCATACTGAATGAGAAGGGGGCTCATCGTCTTGGGGTTGGTGAATTACAAAGCACGGATTATATGGAAAACACTATATGATGTTTTTCGTGAAGTGATGGTAGCTGGGAGGAAGGGACAAAATGTTGGCATCAGGGGTGAACCCCGGGCCTGGTCTTTATTTTGTGGGTTGGATAGTAATTATACCCAAGCACTGCGATAAGCTCTCCTGTAAAATAATGAGGGAATGAGGGGGACGCTGTGCTCTCGGGAGAGAAACAGAAAGAGAGCCATGCTAACGCTATTAGGTGACATAACTTGGCAACATAGTTTAGTGCTGGTGGGGAGGAAAGAAAATCCTTTAAGAAGACTTGAAGGAGGTTTTTACAGTTTCACATTGTTTGGTAGAATGTAGGAATGTCCTGTAGGGAGTACAAGAGTAGTAACAACAACCACCTTTGTGGGGACACGCTCTACACCAGACCCTACACCAGACCCTGCCCCAGGCCCTCTCACATATTCGTTCCGATTTTCACATCAGGCCCGCCAGAGAGGTGTTATCCATGTCTGCTTCATGCCAGTTCTATTTCCAGAGCCAGGCTCTGTGGTTAAGCTGTGTTAAAGGCAAGAGGTGAGGCCACAAAGAGAGAAAAGCAATGTAAAAAGGCATCATGTTTGTCACTTTTTGCACGAATATTAGGGTCTCACAGGAAATTACATGGATGCCACAGAGAACCTGGAAACATCTTTTGAGACAAGTTATCCCAGAGGTCGTGGAACAGAAGTTCTCACAGACAAAATTAAGATACTTGAATGAATTTAAAACATGCAGCAAGTAGCCAGAGAAAGGGTTGGGATAGGCTAACATAGAGGATGGGTGTAGGACACCTGGAGGATGGGAGGACCACACTGCCCGAGTCCTGGATTAGGCAATGATTACTTGTTGCTTCTCTCTCTGCCACGTCAGCCTTTCTCACTGATGTGTGGCTGCAGACCAGAGTCGAGGTTGGAGCAAGGAAGCCCCAAAGGTGCAAGATACCTGGGGCCAAAATACACACTTGCTTCATGGGGCAGATGTAGGACTAAGTACCCTTGGCCACAGCGATAGCTTGCCAGTCAGCCTGATGAGCAACTCTGGATTGCTCTTGTGTTCTTGTGTTTTGTGAACAGAGGACTCATGGGAACAGAATAGGCATCACCACCGGGCGGCCAAATTAAAACTCTATGAATATCAAAGGCCTCGTATGCCTCATGTGTATTTAGTGTTTCACAAATATTTGGTGCCTCGTGAATATCAAGTTTCTCTTGGCCCTTCCATTCCTTTCTTTTTTTAAAAAAGATTTTATTTTTATTTATTTATTTGAGAGAGAGAATGAGAGACAGAGAGCACGAGAGGGAAGAGGGTCAGAGGGAGAAGCAGACCCCCACTGAGCAGGGAGTCCGATGCGGGACTCGATCCCGGGACTCCAGGATCATGACCTGAGCCGAAGGCAGTTGCTTAACCAACTGAGCCACCCAGGTGCCCCCCCCCCTTTTTTTTTAAAGATTTTATTTTTCCTTCCATTCCTTTCTAACTTCGATTAGAAAGTTACTACTTTTAATCTACTAACTTAGATTTATCTAACATATCCCATGAATTCTGACTATGTCTCACACTCTATTTGCTTACTCATTATCTATACTGAATACTTCTCATGAGTTTCGCATCTTCTATAGTAGGATAGAAGAATATTGGACTATTCCCAAATAATACTGGAAATGCACATCACAGTTGATTCATGCTGACCATTCCTATTGGGATAGAAGCCCTCTCAAGTTAGACCTTGCCTGTCTTGTTTATTGCTGTATCTTTAATGTTTCATATATCATGAGTGCTCTTTAAATTGCTGAGTGGGTGACTGAACGTCTTAGAAATGGGGAAATACAGAGAGAATGATTAGGCTAAAGAAGGATCTCATGAGTCAAAATCTCCCTCTGCTAAAAAGCCATGGGTCCCAAGGCCACAGGTGCCCTCCTTCTCTTTATTTTAATCAGCCCCGTGCTTCTACTAGAGCACCAGCTCTTGAAAGTGTGGCCCCAGAGCAGGAATAGCAACCGCTGGAAAATTGGTAGAAATGCAAATGCTCAGCTCCCCCAGACGGCTCCCCCATCTACTGAATCAGAAATTCTGAGGGTGGGCCTGGCAATCTGTATTTTCACAAACCCGCCAGGTGTTGCCCGGCATGCTCAAGTTTGAGAGTCACTGTGCTAGAATATTGTGGTGTCACAGGGTTTAATTTCAAGACATTTTCCTTCCAGGATACTGTGTTTCTCCCCTCTGGAAACAGGGGTCCCGTTTCATTTGTTTATCAATGAAACCATGCGTGTGTTTGCAGCCTCCGAGGATGAGGATGTTTCCTTGCTGACAAATGCTACATGAGCTACCTCTCCACTTCTTCCCTCTCTGACTGAAGACCGTAAGTACTCATATCCTTTAAGCACATTTGAAATGCTGGTTCTGAAATTTTCAAGAAAGAAATAGGATTAATTAGCTTTATGGCCACATTAAAAGCCTGTACTCCTTTAGAGGGCATTGACAGTGGTTCTAAACTCACTCTTTTATTCCTGTGAAGTTTTCCTCTTATTATTTGTTTAATTTTCTCATTATAAATATGATTCATGGTAATATAATAAACAGCATAACACACAGACAGGGGCTTCTTGATTTTCAAGTCTCATGACCTAATTGGCCTTTTGATTGAAGATGACAAGCAGTCTTCCAATGTATGGAGCTCTTCTTCATTGCGGCTCAAACAATTGACCTATTCCAGTGTTTTCAAATCTTTTCTTGGAATGTGATCATGATTTTGAAAATAATATTTTAGATGTGGAACAAGTTTTCTCCCCCTCTCTCTCATAAAATAAAACAAAATAAAAAGTTTCGTAAAAGAATACTTATTCTTCCCACATGGGCTAAGCACTGAATCTTCCCATTCTACTCTTTTACTTTAAAAAAATTGTTCTTTCTTTCCCATCTTTTTTTTTATTAAGTTATAAATTTTAATTCCAGTATAGTTAACATACAGTGTTGTATTAGTTTTGGGTGTACAATATAGTGGTTTGACAATTCTATACTTTACTCAGTGCTCATCATGATAAGTGCCCTCCTTAATCCCCATCCCCTATTTCACCCATCCCCCCGCCTGCCTCCCCTCTGGTAACCAGCAGTTTGTTTTCTATAATTAAGAATTATAGAATTGGTTTGCCTCTCTCTCTCTCTCTCTTTTTCCCTTTGCCCATTTATTTTGTTTCTCAAATTCCACATATCAATGAAATCATATGGTATTTGTCTTTCTCTGACTGGTTTATCTCACTTAGCATTATACGCTCTAGGTCCATCTATGTTGCAAATGGCAAGATTTCTTACCTTTTTAATGGCTGAATAATATTCCATTGTGTATACATACCACATCTTCTTTGCCCATTCATGTATCGATGGACACTTGGGGTGCTTCCATAATTTGGCTACTGTTAATAATGCTGCAATAAACAAAGGGGTGCATGTATCCCTTTGAATTAATGTTATTGTATTTTTGGGGGGTAAATACCCAGTAGTGCAATTACTGGATCTTTGAGGAAACTCTATACTGTTTTCCATAGTAGCTGCACCAGTTTGCATTCCCACCAACAGTGCAAGAGGGTTCCTTTTTCTCCACATCCTCACCAACACTTGTTGTGTTTTTTATTTTAGCCATTTTGGTAGGTGTGAGGTGATATCTCATTGTGGTTTTGATTTGCATTTCCCTGATGCCAAGTGATGTCAAGCATCTTTTCATGTGTCTGTTGGCCATCTGTATGCCTTCTTTGGAGAAATGTCTGTTCGTGTCTTCTATTTTTTAATTGGATTATTTGGTTTTGGAGTGTTGAGTTGTATCAGTTCCTTCTATATTTTGGATACTGACCCATTATCAGATATGTCATTTGCAAATATCTTCTCCCACTCAGTAGGCTGCCTTTTAGTTTTGCTGATTTTTTCCTTTGCTGTGAGGAAGCTTTTAATTTTTATATAGTCCCAATAGTTAATTTTTGCTTTTATTTCACTTGCTACAGGAGACATATCTAGAAAGATGTTGCAACAGCTGATGTCAGAGATATTACAGCCTAGGATTTTTAATGGTTTCAGGCATCACATTTAGGTTTTTAATCCATTCTGTTTATTTTTGTGTATGGTGTAAGAAAGGGGTCCAGTTTCATTCAGCATGTAGCTGTCCAGTTTTCCCAAGATTTTTGGGGGCAAACTCTTTTTCCCTTTGCATATTCTTTCCTCCTTTGTCAAAAATAATTGACCATATAATTGTGGGTTTATTTCTGAGCTTTCTATTCTGTCCCATTGATCTATGTGTCTATTTTTGTGCTAGTATCATACTGTTTTGATTACTGTGGCTTTGTAATATAACTTGAAGTCCAGAATTGTGATACTTCCAGCTTTGTTTTTCTTTTTCAGTGTTGCTTTGGCTATTCGGGGTCTTTTGTGTTTCCATACGAATTTTAGGATTGTTTGTTCTAGTTCTGTGAAAAATGTTGTTGGTGTTTTGATAGGGATTGTATTAAATGTATAGAGTCATTGGGTAGTATAGACATTTTAACAATATTTGTTCTTCCAATCCATGAGCATGGAATGTCTTTCCATTTCTTTGTGTCATCTTCAATTTCTTTCACCAATGGTTTACAGTTTTCAGAGCACAGGTCTTTCACCTCTTTGGTTAAGTTTCTTCCTAGGTATTTTGTTCTTTTTGGTGCAATCTTAAATGGGATTGTTTTCTTAATTTCACTTCCTGCTGCTTCATTATTAATGTATAGCAATGCAACAGATTTCTGCACATTAATTTTCTATCCTGCAACTTTACTGAATTAGTTTATCATTCCTAATATTTTTTTGGTGGACTCTTTACGGTTTTCTATATATAGTATCCTATCATCTGCAAATTAAAGTTTTACTTTTTCCTTGCCAATTTGGATGCCTTTTATTTCTTTTTGTTGTCTGATTGCTGTGGCTAGATATCCAGTACTCTGTTGAATAAAAGCGGTGAGAGTGGACATTCTTGTCTTGTTCCTGACCTTAGGGGAAAAGTTCTCAGTTTTTCCCCATTGAGTATGATGCTCCCTGTGGGTTTTCATATAAGGCCTTTGATATGTTGAGGTATGTTCCTTCTAAACCTACTTTGTTGAGGGTTTTTTTCATGAATGGCTGCTGTACTTTGTCAAATGCTTTTTCTGCATGTATTGAAATGATCATATGGTTTTTATCCTTTCCCTTATTGACGTGATGTATCATGTATTGAAATACCCTTGCATCCCAGGAATAAACCCCACTAGATCGTGGTGATGTTTGTTTTGTTTTGTTTTTAATGTATTGTTGGATTTGGTTTGCTAGCATTTTGTTGAGGATTTTTGCCTCTATTTTCATCAGAGATATTGGTCAGTAGTTCTCTTTTTTGGTCATATCTTTATCTGTTATCGGTATCAGGGTAATGTGGCCTAAAAGAATGAATTTGGAAATTTTCTTTCCATTTCTATTTTTTGGAATAGTTTGAGAAGAATAAGTATTGACTCTTCTTTAAATGTTTGGTAGAATTCATCTGTGAATCCATCTGGCCCTGGACAATGGTTTGTTGGGAGTTTTTTTATTACTGATTCAATTTCATTGCTGGTAATTAGTCTGTTCAAATTTTCTATTCTTCCAGCTTCAATTTTGGTAGGTGATATGTTTCTAGGAATTTATACATTTCTTCTAGGTTGTCCAATAAGTTGGCATATAGTTTTTCATAATATTCTCTTAAAATTGTTTGTATTTCTGTGGTGTTGGTTGTTATCTCTCCTCTTTCATTTGTAATTTTGTTTGAGTCCTCTCTTTCTCTCTTGTTATGAGTCTGGCTAGAGGTTTATCAATTTTGTTGACCTTTTCAAAGAACCAGCTCCTCGTTTCACTGGGTTTTTTAGTTTCAATATCATTTATTTCAGCCCTAATCTTTATCATCTCCTTCCTTTTGCTGGGTTTGGATTTTGTTTGTTCTCCCATCTCTAGCTCTTTTAGGTGTAAGGGTTAGGTTGCTTATTTGAGATTTTTCTTGCTTCTTGAGGTAGGCCTATATTGCTATAAACTTCCCTCATAGAATTGCTTTAGCTGCATCCCAAAGATTTTGAATTGTTGTTTTCATTTTCATTTGTTTCCATGTACTTTTTAATTTCTTCTTTGATTTCTTGGTTGACCAATTCATCATTTAGTAGTGTGTTACTTAATGTCCATGTATTTGTGCTCTTTTCCAGATTTTTTTCTTGTGGTTCATTTCTAGTTTGATAGCATTGTGGTCAGAAAAGATGCATGGTATGACTTTGATCTTTTTTAATTTGTTGAGATTTGTTTTGTGGACTAATATGTGATCTATTCTGGAGAATGTTCCATGTGTACTTGAAAAGAATGTGTATTCTGTTGTATTAGGATGAAATGCTCTGAATATATATGTTAAATCCATCTGCTCCAGTGTGTCATTCAAAGCCATGTTTCCTTGTTTAATTTCTGTTTAGATGATCTGTCCATTGATGTATGTGTGGTGTTAAAGTGCCCTACTATTATTGTATTACTATCATTTAGTTTCCTTGTGTTTGTTATTAACTGATGTATTTGTGCTCCCATGTTGGGTGCATAAATGTTTACAATTGTTATATTTTCTTGTTGGATTGTCCCCTTTATTATGATACAGTGTCCTCCTTTGTCTCTTGTTACAGTCTTTGTTCTAAAGTCTATTTTGTCCAATATAAGTATTGCTACCCCACTATTTTTTGACATCCATTTGCATGATAGGTGTTTCTCCATCCTCTCACTTTCAATCTACAGGTGTCTTTAGGTCTAAAATGGGTCTCTGGTAGGCAGCATATAGATGGGTCTAGCTTTTTTATCATCTCTGTCACCCTATGTCTTTTGAGTGGAGCATTTAGTCCATTTACATTCAATGTAATTATTGATAGATACCTATTTATTGCCATTTTGTTACTTGTTTTGTGGTTGTTTTGTAGATTTTCTCTGATCCTTTTTTCTCTTGCTCTCTTTCATGGTTTGCTGGCTTCCTTTAGTGACATACTTGCATTCCTTTCTCTTTATTCTTTGCATATCTACTATTGTTTTTTGATTTGTGGTTACCATTAGATTTGTGTATAACATCTTGTGCACATAACAATCTGTATTAATTTGATGGTCACTTGAGTTTGAACCCATTCTTTATTCCTCCCCTGCACACTCCCATGTTTTAGGTATATGGTGTTATATTTTACATCCTTTTATTTTGTGAATCCCTTGACTGATTTTTACAGATATACTTATTTTTACTGCTTTTGTAATTTCTACTTTTCATATTCTCATGTATAGTCTTTCTTTTCTACTCAAAGAGTCCCTTTTAATATTTCTTATAGGGCTGGTTTAGTGGTCATGAATTCCTTTAGTTTTTGTTAGGAACTCTTTATCTCTCTTTCTATTCTGAATGATAACCTTGCTGTATAGAGTATTTTTGGCTGCAGATTTTTCCCTTTCAGCACTTTGAATATATCATGCCACCCTCTTCTGGGCTGCAAAGTTTCTGCTGAAAAATCCCCTGGTGGCCTCATGGGATTTCCCTTGTTTTTTGTTTTTTGTTTTTTGTGTTTTTTTTAAGATTTTATTTATTCATTTGAGAGAGAGAGAGAGAGAGAGAGAGAGAGAGAACAAGCTGGGGGAGTGGCAGAGGTAGAGGGAGAAGCAGACCCTGAGATCATGACCTGAGCTGAAGGCAGTGGCTTAACCAACTGAGCCACCAGGCACCCTTAGGAGTTCCCTTGTATGTAACTGTCTTCTTTTCTCTTGCTGCTTTTAATTTTTTTTCTTTATCACTACTTTTTGCCATTTTAACTACTATGCATCTTGGTGTAAACCTCCTCAGGTTGATTCTGTTGAGGGATCTGTGTGCTTCCTGGATCTGGATATCTGTTTCTTTCCCCAGATTAGGGAAGTTTTCAACCATTATTTCTTCGAATAAATTTTCTGCCCACTTTTCTCTTTCATCTGGGATTCCTATAATGCAAATGTTACTATGTTTGATGGAGTCACTGAGTTCTCTAAGTCTATTCTCAATTTCCATATTTTTTTTCTCACTTGCTCAGCTTGATTGCTTTCCATTGTCTCCCAGGTTGCTAATTCATTCCTCTGCTCCCTCTAGCCTGCTCTTTATTCCTTCAAGTGTATTTTTAATTTCATTTATTGTTTTCTTCATCTTCAATTGGTTCTTTTTTATCTCTTTGTTAAGGGTCCCACTGATGTCCTCCACTCTTTTCCCAAGTCCAGTATCTTTATGATCATTACTTTAAACTCTCTCTCAGACATATTATTATATCTATTTTGCTTAGGTCTCTTGCTGTTGTTTTGCCTTATTCTTTCATTTGGGACATTTTCCTCTATCTCCTCATTTTGTCCAACTCTCTGTCCATTTCTCTATGTTAGGAAAGCCATCTACATCTCCTGCTCTTGAAGTTAATGGCCTTATGAAAAAGAGGTCCTGTAATACCCAGCAGTGCAGTGTCTCCTGTTCCCCAGGACCTGGTGTTTCAGTATCTCCTATGTGTGTTGCCTATGCCCTCCTGTTGTGTCCTGGCCTCTTTTTCCTTTAGTCCAGTCATCTGCAGAAGCTCTCTTTGCCTGTTGTGGACAGTGTTTGCGTGGGGGGGGGGTGAATTTTAACAAGATGTGCACTGGTCTGTTTGTGAAATGAGACCTGCTGACACCACCACCTCCAGAGCCAAGGCCCTACAAAACCCACAGGTTGGAGATGTGGTCTTGGTGGGGTTTATGCTGGTCTTCTGGCAGGGGGGGTGTGGGGTACCCACAGTGCTGGGACTTAAGCAAGCATGACTGGAAAGGGCAGATCCCGTGAGTCATAAGGGAGTGGGGCTTGGTGTAAGCAGATTAGGTAGCGAGTGTTGGCACCATGCTGGTTCCCGCAGGTGGCCGTGTGTTTATGTTGCGGTGCGGGGGAGGGAAACGGTGCCTGCCAGTCCCTTTGTTCCCGGAGAGGTCTCCCTGCGATCACTGTTTCTCTGGGGCATGCTCTGAAATGAGTAAATAACTCTTCCTCACATATGCCCCAGACATTTTTCAAACTGCTGCTTCTATGCTGTCTGTATCTCTGAGGGATGTTTGTTATGCTATCTCTTGAAGGACAGGGACTCAGCTTCCTAATACCCTCTGGGCCCTCTCAGAGCCAAGATCACTGATTTTTAAAATTCCAGGCTTTAAGTCCTGCTGGTTGTAAGAACTCATGAAATTCAGCCCTTCTCATTTTCAAAGCCAAATGTTATGGGGATTCATTTTCCCTGTGTGGGTTCCCCGATGTGATAGTCTATTTCTCACCCTTCTCTGCACCCCTGGCTCTCTCCCAACTGTGGGCCACTGTCTGTCTTGCTCCCAAACCACATCTCCCCCCTTCCTACCTCTTTGATGTGGCCTCTTCTCTACCTTTAGCTGTGAAGTTTGTTTGGCCAGTCTTAGGGTTGCTTTCTGGGTTATTTATGCTGACATGACTGTTATCTAGTTGTATCCATGGGACAAGTGAGCTTGGGGTCCTCCTAATCCACCATCTTCCCAGCCTCCAGCAACGTTCCCTTCCCCTCTGAGGTATTTTGTTAAATACACATTTTCTAGCCTTGACCAAAAAAAAATTACACAGAAATGATGACCATTATTATGAGGAACATAAGAAATGTTGTTAAAAACTGATTAAACAGAGATTTTTTTAACCAGCAACAATTCATAGGAAATTCTGTAGGATAAATGACCCTGCACCTTCAGGAAATAAATCTTTTTTTTTTTAAAGATTTCATTTATTTATTTATTTATTTGAGAGAGAGAGAGAGAGAGAAAGAGAGACAGAGAAAGAGAAAAAGAGAGAGACAGAGACAGAGAGAGAGACAGAGCACAAGTGGGAGGAAGGGCAGAGGGAGAGGCAAAAGCAGACTCCCCACTGAGCAAGGAACCTGGTGCAGGGCTCAGTCCCAGCACCCCAGAGATCATGACCTGAGCCAAAGGCAGCTGCTTAACCAATTGAGCCACCTAGGCACCTCCAAGAAATAAATCTTAAGGGGAAAAATGATCCTGATTTGACAAACCAGCTGTTTAAAAAAAATGATGATGAAAAGGCAAAACTATGGAAATAGTAAAAAGAACAGTTGTTGCTAGGGGTTGGGGGTTGGGGGATGACTAGGCAGAGCACAGGGGATTTGGGGGGCAGTAAAAATACTCTGTATGATACTATAATGGTGGATACCTGTCATTACACATTTGGCCAAATGTATAGAATGCACAGCACCAAGAGTGCACTCTAATGCAGACTATGGATTTGGGCTGACTATTATGTGTCAATATAGGGTCATCAGTTGTAACAAGTGTACCACTTATGTGGGGGATGTTGATAATGGGGGAGGCTGTGCAGGGGCAGGGGCCATATGGGAAATCTCTGTATCTTCCTCTTTACTTTGCTGTGAATTTAAAACTTCTCTTTAAAAAAGTCTTTTAAAAAAACAAAACCAAAAAATGATGAGAAAAGAAAATTTGAACATTGTCTATTTGATGGTATTAAGATATTATTAATATACCACACACTGGTTGTACATGTTATTTTTTTTTAAATAAGGCTCTTAGAATTTAGAGATACTGCTTACCAAAGGATTTCATGTAAAAATTATAATCTCTTTGAAATGTAGTCTGGTGTTTATGGAAGAGCAGAGAGGGTGTGTACAGATGTGTACAGATGAAAAGAGATTGGCTCTGAATTAATCATTGTTAAGCTGGGTGATTGGTTTATGGGTTTATTATAGGCTTATTAAATTAATCTCTCTACTTTCAAATTTTGAGATTTCCATAAGAACAAGTTAAAAACAGCCAAAGCCACTATGTGTTAGATAAAGTTATCAAGCAGCATCAAGAGAGCTTGGGGGACACAGTGGACCCAAGCTGGGAAAATGACTGCTCAGGAAGACCTGGCCGAGGCACAGTGGGGCGGGGAAGGGAGAAACAGCAGGGATGAGGATTGTGCTCAGGCTATTGTCAGAGCAAAAGATGCTGTTCTCTTGCCCCAAATCTGGGCCACCTGGGAGAGAGAGCAGACCCGTAGTCACTTCAGAATGGACCCTGACGAAGGAAGGAAGGCACAACAGAAAGGAGGTGGGAGAGGTACCATCTGATGCAAAGCTGACAGGGGATCATCAGCAACTAGCTCAAGTTGCAGTTGGGGGGCTTAGCAAGGGGAATCAGGGTCCACAGATGCATTTCAAAAACAAATAAGGAAAAGCTTTGAACACCCATCAAACTCAAAGAAACTCAGCTTTATACTCTCCTATCCTTGCTTAGGTTCCGCTTCTTACTGGTGTCTTCACTTTGTGTGTAAAGCAAAGCAAGATCTGCCCTGCTCCATGTTCCCTAGAGTCAGAACCTCCGACCATTTGTCAAATAGCTCGTATGGTGAAATGACGTTGAATGCCCAGGGCAGCGCCTGCCCACAGCAGGTGATCCGCTGAGATGCAGTGAAGCAGATGACTGGGGCCCTACCCCAAGTCTTTTTTTTTAACCATTGACCCCCTTCACCCATTTTATGTTCTGTTTCTTTACATGTTAATAGTCTATTAGAACCTTTTAAACATCTCTCCAGCACACATTTCTTCAAGTATTCGTGTTCAATATGGATCTATTACTCAAACTATATCCTTGAAGAGCTCATGATCTCATAATTGAGGAAACGATCATCAAAGCAGAAACCAAATACACAAAAAAGAAACTCAGCTTTCTACTTCTGCCAGGGCCTGAGGGAACCAACACCAGATTACATGGATGCCAGGCAAACACCCCTCTCCTGTCTTTGACTTTCCCACCTCCTCTGCTTCGGTCCTAGAGGACCCAGGGCAACTTGGGGGTGGGGTGCAGAGCATTGGCAGGTGAACCTCATCAAGCAGGCCTGTGGGGGTGGGGGGGGCAGGTAAAAGGCGGGGAGTCTTCACTTCAAAGGAAAGAAAGTTTCCACTCTTATATATGACTAAACAGTTTAACCATAAAAGTGCTACCATTCTTCAAATGAAAATAAACAGATACATCACGAGATCTGAGAAAAACATAATCCCACAGAACAAGTTGGAAGAGTGCGAGGGGGTAATCATTGGGTTGTGTTCTCCAGAACTCACCAGTTCTACCTCGACAACCAACAGTGTCGAGCGATGTCGTACCTGCAGTGTATTCCAGCTTTGCGAAGATACGCTGCTTTGCTCTGGTCATCGCCAACACATTGAGATAAAGAAAATGTTACTCCCTAGATATCACTGTAGGGAGAGCTTTGCATTTATTTGGTAGAAATACTTGGATAACTCACTGGAGCATATTCAAACAACAGGGGTGACTCTAAGCTCCTGGACAAGGATAAGAGATGGGGACAAAGGAGGCAAAACAAAAGAATGAGAGGTGAGCACTGTACAAAATGACCTCCCACCCCAGCCCAAACCTTTAGCTGCCTAGACGCTCAGGGAGGTCTGGCATTCCCTCCAGGGAATCAGTGAAGAGCAAAGGTCAGTGTTGGACCCTCAGCTAATGTACCTGACACTTTTGTACAAGTTAGAAAAGGAAGCCCCCTGGGTCAAACAAAGACAAAATGGTGTACCCTCAGGGTGGAGGACTTAAGACCCCTCCCTCTGGGTTTTCCTCAGAAACCTGAGCTGGAGCCAGCTCTAGTTGCCACCCTGCCTGTGGACAGGGCACCTGTCTGTGGCATCCAACCTGGTTCTGTCTCCCGGTGAACAGCTGCCCTGGGTCTCAACCCAGGTTGATAGAAGAAGAAATGGCACAAATGGACAAGGAGCCAAAAGGCAAAGAAGGCTGTCAAAGCGTAAGCCCTCAAAGCTTTGCAGGAAAAATGAGGAAGGGCTGTGGAATTGGGATTTCAGGCAACCTTACACAATCTTACAAGTCAACTTGGTTATTTACATGTCAGTTTCTGTGTGCTCTCTCCCTGGTTTATCTGATCTTGCCAAATTGTCTATAATTCAGGGGATAAAAAACTCAGGGCTACCTCATCTATCACTGTTCACCACTCCTAATGACTGGATAAAAGAAACTAATCAAAATGAACTAATGGGGTGCGTGGCCTGCCTTGGACTTTTCCTCTCCACAGCTGGGGCTTAGCCCCTCTCTCGAGCTCCAAGGGGCCCGTGCACAGACGATCATGTGCAGGGACCCCAGCAGCTGCCTCTGCACACGCCCCACTTTGTTGAAAGGAGAACCATATGGCAGGTCTAGGTAAGGGTCCCCTGAAAGAAAAACAAAATGTGTAGGCAAAGAAAATAAATACCGAGGAGACAGAGACAAAAGCAGCAAGTGAGAAGAGGAATAAGGATTTGCTGCTGCTGGTGGGAAAATGCGGTCAGCTGGCTGAGTAGATGCCTGAAATGTGGATGGGGAAGAACCCCCGCTAACCAGATCCGCTTCTGCGTCTGAGGTCGGATCAAGGCTATTTCCTTGGGCTGTGGGTCTGTGCCACGTCTTGTGGTCAGACTTTGACAACAGCTCCCTGCCTTTCCACTCAAGCACCCGAGGGCATGGGGAGAAGCAAAGGAGAGTGGCCTTGAGTGGAGGGGTGTGGTAGAGGGTGGCTGGAACTCTGGGAAGAGAGGTTTAACTCAAGACGTGAATGAATCATGCTGTGAGGCTGCAAGGACAGAGGGAAAGTTGATTAAAGCCACAGATCACAAGAGGGAGTACTCTGCGCTGTATTTGGCGAGTGAGTTGGGGAGAGACCAGTGGTCATGCTGAGCCCCTTTCTGAAAGTTCTTCAGATGCACATTTGGAGCAATCTCAGGGAATTTTTTGGCTATAGCAGGAACTAAAAACATAAATGTTGCAGTGGCTGGACAATGAGAAGAATATTAAGGAGTTGGGGTTTAGAGGTGTGGGAGTGAAGAGCAATCAATCAAGTGGTGTATTGAGAGTGTAGTCAAGCAAGATGAGAGGAAATATAAAGTGAGATTCTCGACTGTTCACTGGGTATTCTGCTTTGCCACTCACTCCAATCATGAGGAACTATGGAAACTTCCAGTCATGGTGGCCTATGGTGTTCACAGATGAGGCTGCTTTCAGCTACAGTTTAACGGGAAACTCTACCTCCACTGCTGGAACAACAGAAATATTTATAAACTCCCAGAACAAGAAGACTGTAGGTAGGGCCATTCCAGGGTGAATTGTGGCTCAAAGACTTCATCAAGGACCCAGGCTTTTTCCATCCTTCAGCTTGGCCAGCATCAGCATGACGGCTTTGACCTTAGCCCAGCTCCCCAGCTGGTGACAAGATGGCCCCTGGATTTCCAGCAGCCATATCCATGCTGGACACCATCCAGAAACAGAAAGGAGATTATGTCTTCCATGCCTATTTTTAAGCGTGAGGAAGTCTTTTCCAGAAGATTCCCAGCAGACTTCATCTCACATCCTGTTGCCCAAGTTGTATCACATGTTCTGGTCGAAACCAGCCATTGGCAAGGGTGATGATTAGCTTAGACCAGGGGTCATAATGACTTTTAAATGGTTAAGAAAAAATCAAAAGAATAATATTTCATGACATGTAAAAAGTCTATGAGATTCAAATTTCAGTGTCCATAAATGAAGTTTTATTGGAACACAGTCACACTGGCATTCATTTACACATTGTCTATGGCTGTCTGGGCAGAGCCAGGCATGAAAATGCACAGAGCAAATTCAGAGTAGGCCAGTCTGACCAATTTTGTCGACTGTAGGTGAGTCAAGAGACATCCAAAGTCATGTGAATCTCCTGACAGTTGATGAGCAAGGATCTGACATGATGCCATTTGTAAGAAATATTATTACTTGTCCAGATTCTGGTGTAGCTTCATTTACGCATTTGGAATGTGTAACAAAATTCTGAATTCTCTTTTACTATGTGTATGCTAGAAACCCTCCTTAGGAAAGTACTTAGTAGAGTTTAGATAATTTTTAATGTCCTTCCAAAATTATGCATCAGACACTAAATCAGAATCCCCAGGCTCTGCCAAATATTACTGAACTGAACAAATCAAGAAAGCTCCCCACACTCCATAATTCCCTAGGTCAGTCTTTTTGACACATTGAAAGATGAGGCAGGGAAACTGCTGGTCTCCTGGTAATTATCACCACCTGTTCTCCAAGCAGCTCTCCCCAGTAGAATAGAGTCTCCCAGCAGGGCAGTGAAGGAGGGAGGGAGGGAGGGAGAGAGCCAGCCCTATGTAGTTAGCAGGTCTGCCTGGTGTCACTGTGGGAGACCCCCCCTGCGAGGGCACAATCTCTGTTCTGGGAACTGGACTGGAGCTTGGCAAAATTGGGAAATGGCCAACACTTGTCTTTGAGTGCCCTTATCTCTTATTAGTGGTTTCTTCTAAACCATCTTTCTCAACTTTCTACCTTTCTCGGGCTCCTGGAGGTGGCCCAGTGCCATTTTGCTGCCAAGATCTCATTCTGTAGGATGACACAAAATACCTCATCGTGGACACGACCAGGAGCATGCCACCAGCCTCTGTTTAGCCTTCCTGCGCCCAGCCGCAGTCTCTCCAAGGCAATCCTCCACACTAGGGCAGTCTGAGCTTCGGGAAATATCAACCTGAGCCCATAACCCCCTCCCACCTAGATTAACATCCTTCAAGGATCCTACACTGCCTGATGAATACCAAGTGCCTGGGTATGATGTAGACCAGTGGTTCCTAAGTGTGGTCCCCAGATCAGGAGTAGCATCCCCTGGGCCTCCATCCCAGCCCTGCTGAAACAGGAATTCTGGTGATGCAGTCTGGAAATCTGTGTATTAACAAGCTCTCCAGGCCATTTTGATGTCATGCCAAGTTTGAGAATCCCTGATGCAGGCAATCCCTACCCACCGACCCAGACTCATTGCTCACTCCTGCTCAATATGCATCCTATGTTTTACCCCAGAGATGGCAAGGAGATTTCACCAAGTCTGTCAATTCTCTCCAGGCTGTAGTGGCTACCTGGCCTGCTGTGTGGAGGATGCTGAAGGCTCAGTCTTAGCTTCTCCAGCAGGAGATCTGCTCTATGGCTGATGAGTGATGTCTATACATATGAGGGTAGGGTACGCAGCGATCGGTCAGGCACCAATTTCCCCCAATTCCCACTCTCGCCACAGACTTTCAGTCCCCCCACATCACCAAGGCTTTGTGTTGAATTGATTTGATAGAGATCCCAGCCACTCCAGCAGAAAGATGGGTATTTCCAAAGGTGACAGCCTAGAGAGGGTTAATTTAGCCCTAACGAGTCAATCCCTAACAAGGAATTGGGAGGATTCGGGTGGGACCAGGGTGGGATTTTGAGGGGAGGGGTTCCCTGTCGTGGAGCTGCCCTGGTACCTTTTGCGTGCTTAACTGGAACTGATTAGGGGCAGGGAGAAGAGCTTAGCCACGGGGCAGAAAGGAGACACCCCATGTGAGGCGAGCCAGCCTGCCATCTGTTGCTGGAGATGGATATTGTGGCAAGGCTCCTGCTCAGGATCCCCAATCCTAAGGGGGGATTTCAGTGCGAAACTTAATTTTTCCTCCAGGAGAGGTGGAGGGCAGGAAGGCCAGACGGGGAGGAGCCAGCGCAGCTGGAAGAGATTAAACCCAGCCCAGAAGGCAGCAGACAGGTAATAGTCTGGGACTGGTAGAACTGCAGAAAGAAACCTTTGCCCTAGAAGTGTTTGGCAAGTCCCCCCACCCCAGCCCCCAGCCCCGGCCCTGCTATATTTTGACTCCCTGTCTGACAGGCTGTGGAGGTTTCCACAGTGAAAAATGAAATCTGCCTAGTAAGTTCCATTTTGCCTGCATTCTGGAGATGGGGGCTATTTCTGTTCACTTCCCTTCTGCAAGGGGCAAGATGCTCCCTCCAGACCTACCTAAAGCAAAAAAATAAGAGTTTAGAATTTCCCGTGGACATTTTCTTTCCCTGACGTCTTTAAGTTTCTTGCTTGGGCAGATCTGTACCTCTGAAGCAAATAATACATTATATGTTTAAAAAAAAGAAGAAGAAGAAGATAGCAGGAGGGGAAGAATGAAGGGGGGAAGGGGAAATTGGAGGGGGAGACGAACCATGAGAGACTATGGACTCTGAAACACAAACTGAGCGTTCTAGAGGGGAGGGGGGTAGGAGGATGGGTTAGCCTGGTGATGGGTATTAAAGAGGGCACGTTCTGCAAGGAGTCCTGGGTGTTATACGCAAACAATGAATCATGGAACACTACATCAAAAACTAATGATGTAATGTATGGTGATTAACATCACATAATAAATAAAATAAATTTTTAAAAAAGGTACCAGAAAAAAAAAAAAGTTTCCTGCTTGGGACATGTCACCTGCACTTTCCTTCAGATGACTCTTCGAGGTGTGCTTGGTCCCTCCGCTTTGTCTTCTGACTCCCTCCCTCACCCAGCTCTGTCCCCAGGCCGGGCCAAGCAGGCCCACTGTGATGGCAATGAGGCCCCTCTCTTCCCTCCAGTTTGGGAGTTAGCCTCCCACTCGCAGAAACTCTGAAGTTCCTCTTTTCTCCTGGACATTATAAATCTATCTCTTATATTTTGTTTTTTCAAGGAAACTTACTTGCCAAAGAACAGAGCTCTATGTCCCTCTTTGTTATGGGAAAAAAGTGCTATAGGATTTCTTTACAATGACCCATCCATGAAATATTCCAGCAAAGTTTGCAGTCATTGCCTTGTCATAATATGTGAAGGGGGAATGCCAACAAAAATGGGTGTGTGTCTCATCTTAGATATTTCACTCATGCATCTCTCTCTCTCCAGAAAAAAGAACAAACAAAAATGCAGAGGCATTTTTAGGAACTCTGCTCGCTGCAGTGCTTCCCCTTAAGAACTCAGCTCGCTGCACTGAGTCGAGCATGCCTCGCAGGAATACAATCTGCACGCTATTATCCCTAATTTTCTAAGTCCTTGCTAAGTTATATCAGACCTGCCACCCTGGCTGTTAAATGTCAGTTAAGACCTAATTAATTTAACTGCTCTGACAAGTTTAACTTCGTTCCCACAGAGACTGTAATTTGCCTTTTCCCAACTGATAGTGCTACAGGCAGATTTTTAAAAATAACTTTTATTGTTTTAAAAAATTTTAACCAAGTAGTATATGTTCATCATAGAAAGGTCAGAAAATAAAAATCAAAAATAAGAAGATTTAAAAATCACATACATTTGTCATACAGTTAGAAACAACTATAAATATCTTATAAATCCATTTCTTTTTTTGGTATTTGTAATGAAAGGTAACATTTTAAAACCTATTAATGAGCATTTCTCTTTTGCATTTCCATGTTCATGAGTCAAAATAGGATTTTGTGGACAATTAGCATGAAAGCCAGGTTTTGTTCAGAGAGGGATGATTTTTTTTATTGAGATATAATCGACGTATGTTATATTAGTTTCAGGTGTACAACATAATTATTCAATATTTGCGTATATTGCACAATGATCACCACAATAAGTCTAGGTAGCATCCGTCACCTACATAGTTACAAATTTTTTTTCCTTATCATGAGAACTTGTAAGAGCTATTCTTACCAACTTTCAAATATGCAATACAGTATTTTTAGCTATTGTCACCATGCTGTACATTATGTCCCCAGGACTTATTTATTTTATAAACTGCAAGAAGGGAAATCGCCCAAAGCCCATATCCAAGCGCTTATAAACTATGGAGAGAGTCAGGGAGAAAGTCTGGATGTGAGGAGCTCAGTCTCCCTGCTACAAGACAGAGGGTATGTCAGCTAGGATGAGAGGAACTCCAAGGATAGAGGACTTTTGCCTGAGTAGTACGTTTTAGTTAGTGTAAGACCGGATGTGGCTTTCCCTAACTGCAACTAGTTCCTCTCAGCAGCTGTTGGAAAACTGCTGCTTTCACCAAGGGGCTCAACTATAGGGTCATTAGAAGGAAAAAAGTTTTCCCTTCGAATAATCTGAGGTGAGTTTCCAGGCTGGTGGTCAGCTCTTCATTTAGGGACTCAAATACCTTTCCTAATAGTTGCTCCGCCAGAGAGCCCAGAGCACTGTCATCAACTGTAGGTGATTGCCATGGGGTGACTGCCATGTCTAGGTTTCATGTATTAGGAAGGGAAAAGAGAGGGTACGAGACACCTGTCATAAGACTCTGGCTCAAAAGTAATGGACATTGGGGCACCTGGGTGGCTCAGTTGGTTAAGCGACTGCCTTCTGCTCAGGTCATGATCCTGGAGTCCCGGGATCGAGTCCCGCATCGGGCTCCCTGCTCAGCAGGGAGTCTGCTTCTCCCTCTGACCCTCCCCCCTCTCATGTGCTCTCTCTCTCTCTCTCTCAAATAAATAAATCTTTAAAAAAAAAAGTGATGGACATCACCTCTACTCACAGTTCATTGGCCAGAGCTTGGTCACCTGACCAAATCTAACCACAAGGAATGCTGGGAAATGAGTGTAACAGCCATGTTTGCCCAGGTATAAGGCTATCATTATCATTATGGAACAAAGGGAGGACAGCTTTTGGTTGCTCGCTAGTGGTCTTCTCCATACCTTGTGCTGTAGATAGGGCCCTGAAGCATCTGCATGCACTTGAAGGGATCTTTGAAGGCAACCGTGTGAGAGCTATGGTTTGCCATCAGGCACCATGAAGAGGGGTGAAGTGACTTTCACAGCTGAGGCTAAGGCTGACTCACCTACACCCAGAGAGGTCCACAGAATCAGTGAAAGGTGAAATGAGGCCAGCCCAGCCATGGAACACCAATATTCTGGACCAGGCTGAGAGAAACTAGACCATGGGTTATACCAGTGGCCAACGTCAACTGCAAAGGCCAGCCAGGTGGGCAGCAACAAGACTGACAAGGGACACTGCAAAATCCAGAGGGGCCGGAGGACCTCTCAGAGCTCTGAGGACCTGTCGCTCCACTGCCTTAAGCCCACAGTAAGCATCCCTCATACTCTGCTAGCTCAGGGACAAGAAGTGGATGATGAAGAGGTCTGAAAAACTGAGTACACAGACCCATAAAGGACTGCGTGGACAGGCTGCCCACAGTATGGAAGAGCTGATCAAAGTGGACTAAATTTATTCAACCCCCATTTCTACCCAGCAGAGTAGGGAGCTTGTGAGAAAACCCAGATCAAGTCATCAGTTAATAAAGACACTACTATTTTATTCCTGCAATCTGAGTGTAGCCTGAGGGCATACATTGTACACCCCAAAACTTATATATAAAGATTCTTGGAAATCCTGGAGCTGGGATTAGAAGATGAAAGCTGATGACGTAAACTGCTTCCCACCCCAACCCCAGAGGTTTGCTATGCAGACCAAAAATCACTTAGCAGCCACAGAACACTTCCTGGATGTTGGGAGTCCCAGGACAGAGCCCTTGAGCTATGTATAAACGAAATATAGACATGAAGGGTAGACGGGGTGGGAACAGGTCTGGGTTGATGTTTGATTTCAGGGAGAGACCACAGGGCATCATGAGTAAAGACGGCTTCAGTGCTTGGGCCGAGCTCAGCAGCAGGGCCTGGGGGTCAGAGGGAGCAGGGGGTCTGGGTGCAATAAAAGACAGGGTCTGAACCCACTACCACCCAGTCTCTCCTCAGCCGCTGTGGGCCCTGAATAGGAAGGGATGGGTTAAGGGGTACACAAAATCCAAGGGAAGTGCATTAAATCCCCAATCTCTTAAAAAACAATTTAAAAATTCCCCAAATCTGAGCCAAAAAAAAAAGGTTGTTTCCAAGCTGGACATATCTAAATGAAGCTGAAACACTTTATGGGTTTCTATGTATCCGATTTAGTATGAATATTCTTCTATTTCACTGCAGACGTAGTAATAGCCCCAGACCAGGAGTGTTATGTAATATACAGTATTTTCACCATGTTACCTTTCTAAAATCTGAAAAATTCTGAACTTGAAACACATCTGGCCAAGAGGTCATTACCGAGGAATTCATAACCCGTATTTCAGAAGCCTCCTTGCCCCCATGCAATGCCCAGTACTAACTAGGCAAAATCCGCTTTGCTCTTCTGGCAGATTTCCTCTAACACTTAAAGAGTTTCATCAAAAAAGATACAACTGACATTTTTTTTTTCTTTATCTGATTTTTAATGCTGATTTTATGGATACATGACAATTCAGCCAACTTTTTATTTCTAGTTTATGAGGAAGCAGGAAATGCCATTACTTTCCCCCATTTTTATTTACTTTCTTTTGTATGTTTTGTACAGATGGTATGTAATCATACAGTGGGTTATTTTGCAATACTAAATATTTGGAAATGTGCTTTGCAACTGAATACTCAGGATAAGGATCATGAAGAAACAGATTAAGACTGAGTGTCTACTCTGAAGCGCACTTTCTCCTATGCCATTTAATGTAATCCTCATGAAGAGTTTGTAAAGTAAAAATTCCCATTTGTATGACATATCAGATAAAGGACTAGTATCCAAAATCTATAAAGAACTTATCAAACTTAACACCCAGAGAACAAAGAATCCAATCAAGAAATGGGCAGAAGGCATGAACAGACATTTCTGCAAAGAAGACATCCAGATGGCCAACAGACACATGAAAAAGTGCTCAACATCGCTCAGCATCACGGAAATCCAAATCAAAACCACAATGAGATACCACCTCACACCAGTCAGAATGGCTAAAATTAACAAGTCAGAAAATGACAGATGTTGGCGAGGATGCAGAGAAAGGGGAACACTCCTACACTGTTGGTGGGAATGCAAGCTGGTGCAGCCACTCTGGAAAACAGTATGGAGGTTCCTCAAAAAGTTGAAAACAGAGGTACCCTATGACCCAGCTATTGAACTACAGGTATTTACCCCAAAGATACAAATGTAGTGATTCGAAGGGGCACCTGCACCCCAATGTTTATAACAGCAATGTCCACAATAACCAAACTGAAAAGAGCCTAGATGTCCATCAACAGATGAATGGATAAAGAAAATAAACACACACACACACACACACACACAATGGAATATTATGCAGCCATCAAAAAAATGATATTTGCCATTTGCAATGACAGGGATGGAACTAGAGGGTATTATGCTAAGTGAAATAAGTCAATCAGAGAAAGACAAGTATCATGTGATCTCACTGATATGCAGAATTTGAGAAATGGGGCCGAGGATCATAGGGGAAGAGAGGAAAAGATGAAACAAGACAAAACCAGAGAGAGAGACAAACCATAGGAGACTCTTAATCTCAGGAAACAGACTGAGGGTTGCTGGAGTGGAGGGGGGTGGGAGGGCTGGGGGGGCTGTGTGATGGACACTGGGGAGGTATGTGCTATGGTGAGTGCTTTGAATTGTGTAAGACTGATGAATCACAGACTTGTACCCCCAAAACAAATAATACATTATATGTTAATAAAAAATAAAAATAATAATTTTTTAAAATTCCCATTTGTATAGTTGAGCAAACTAAAGCTCAGAGAGGTTAAGTAATTTGCCCAAGGTCACACAGCCAGTAAGTAGCAGAGCCAGTTTTCCCTCCTCAAGAAACATTTCCACCTAGGACCTGAATGTTCCCAACAAAACCCCTTCCTGCCTACCCACCACAGTTACCAGTCCTCTGTTTCACAATAAATCTAGTAAGTGCATCCTTGTCTGTGCTCTTTTTTAATGGAATAAAAAATATTCCCCAAAGCACACTTCTTTATACTCTACTAATCATTTAGAGGATGAGATGGAATGGTCATACAAGCTCTCAGATAAATTTTGGTTGACTCCTTCTTCCACGGTCTTTGCAGCCCAGACTCAAGAGAAGGCGGCAAGGGGGAGTTAGCTTTACCTGTCACACACATCAGTCCGAGTTTTCCAAACCAGAGAATGCTGGACTATCCACTTCCTCTTTCTCAATTCTGTCTAGGAGGGTTGTAGTTGAAAGAGATTTGCCCCAGACAATTAGACCCTGGAGAAGTATGAGGGGAGGGAGCACGCTGACTTAAGGAAAACATCTAAAGATTTCTGTAAATATGCCGTCCTTTTAGTATACAGGCAATAGAGAAAGTATGTAATTGTTTTTAAAATCCATATTCTAGGGGCGCCTGGGTGACTCAGTCAGTTAAGCGTTCAACTCTTGATTTCGGCTCAGATCATGATCTCAGGGTCGTGAAATCCGGCCCTGGGCTGGGCTCCATGCTGAGCAGGGAGTCTACTTGAGATTCTCCCTCTCCCACTGCCCCTCTCCTGACTTGTGCACATGCTCTCTCTCTCTCAAATAAATAAAATCTTTTAAAAATCCCTATTCTGTAAGTATATTTTAAAATTATTAATTTTAATTACATTAGTATATTACAATCAACTAAATGTTAATAGCTATATACTCATACATCCATATTAAATAAATGCCAGATATGGCGTAAAGAAATAGATCTCCATCAAACATTTTACAATATTTTATGTCATATTATGAAGATGACTTTTGTCATTCTCTTCCTTTACCCTCATCCCCCTCACTCCTCACATCCCATTCTTTCGCTAAATGAATTCTTTCCCCCATTCTTTTGCTACACGGAATCACTTTGTTCAGTGCCTTACAGAAATTGACAAATTTCAAAGACAGAGAAAAATAGACTTCTTTATTGCCTTCCAACAGAGGGTACAGAATAGCCCAGGAGAAATCAAAGTCTCTAAAACTATGGGAACCCTCATCTGAATATTAATCCAATGGGAACCTGGCCCCATTCGGCTCAACATAGAGGAAATAATAGGACACAGATGGAACGAGCTCTCACTTTGCCTCAACAACCGTGCAGGGAGGGCAGGGGCTGAAGGAAAGCTCTAGAGGAGTGTCAGACCACCCCACTGGCCTGGAGGCCTGGAGACTAACCTTTTAGAAGGCGAAGGTTCTTTTCCTTCTGGAAAAGAAGGCTGCTCCCTGGCACCTGAAGACCTGTAGCCTGAAGCTCTGCAGGCACATTTTCTTACTCCAGAAGGCAGTGCGTGTCTCTTAGGATAGTGTACACCTGCAAGAGCTCATAAAGTCAGGACGATGACTTCATCTCTGGCCTGCTAGCAGACTGTTACTTACACAGAGCGGGAGCCGCCAGCTAGTGGTAAATCAGGGTGAACAGGAAAGACTGGAAAGACTGGAAAGTCTGTTTGCATGCATTAAAAACTGCACCCTACCAAGCATGGAATAACTTTGCTGGAAGTTAACAGTATCTTGAATAAGCATTGAGGGGACTGGTGAGTATGCAGGCTTCATTTAACAGATGCCCAATAGTCTTCGTCTGGTTCCTAAATGGCTGGCTGAGCCTCCATATAACAGAGAGCTCATTCCAGCTTTAAGTTGGTTTTGGTCGTTCCCTAATGTTGGCGGGGGGTGTGTGTGTGTGTACGCAGGTTAGCGGTATCTATTTAAGTAGGGAGCTTGAGAGATATTCCCCTTCAGGACTGTGAAAATTCTCTTAAGAAAATTTGGGGCTTGGGGCGCCTGGGTGGTTCCGTTGGTTAAGCGACTGCCTTCGGCTCGGGTCATGATCCTGGAGTCCCGGGATCGAGTCCCGCATCGGGCTCCCTGCTCGGCAGGGAGTCTGCTTCTCCCTCTGACCCTCCTCCCTCTCATGCTCTCTGTCTCTCATTCTCTCTCTCTCAAATAAATAAAAATAAAATCTAAAAAAAAAAAAAAAAGAAAATTTGGGGCTTCTATAGGGCATATAATAATCTGTGGTGAGGGTTGATTCTGAAAACGGTATTGGTGGTGGTGTTTTTGACATTGAATAGCTGGGCATTTAAGGTCAAGCTCTCTCATGTGGTCAGGTGGTTTTCCATAGGTCATGTAAATAGCATCCCCACAGTACTGAGGACGGTACATTGAGTTATTCTTTCATTTTGGGACATTGTGCTAGGCACAGATGTATTTGAATTCTAATTCTGTGTATCGAATCATATTTTATAAACACTAGGGTGATACCTTATGTGAAGGATACTCTGTGAATCCTTTTGTTCAGAGGGCCTGGAAGAATAAATACTTACATTCCTTAGATGAAAAAAAATCTTCTATTATAATAATATTATAATATTGGTTAACCTTATTATTCATAAAAATCAGAATTGATCAGTGTTATTTTTAAAGTCCTTCAATTTAAAAAAGTACCAATATATTTTTCTTATCACTTATTAACGATATACTCTATTTTGTAACATTTAAACAAAAACAAAGATATCAGAGGAGTTTTCAAAGCGTGGGTGTAATAAGTAACAGCAATGTTTTTTCATTTGCTTCTCAAAGTCACTTCATGAAGTGGTGAAGCCCCACACATGACCCAGGCCCTACAGATGGACCATACCTGCTCTTCTCTAGATATTTCCAGGTAGCAAAGCTTCCAAACTTAAGTTGCCCGTCCCAAGCCAGTTCTTAGTTACCCTGTGGTTAATCCGCTGTCGCAAGGCTGACCTTCAGGACTGGTGAGATGTCACCAGGGTTATGTTCTTCCCAAGTCTAAGATTAAATGAGGCTTTTAGAGTAGAAGCCAGAATTCTCTATCGTGTCAGACTGCAAATCCTGAGAGTGCAGCTGTGAGGCCGGGGGAGGGGTATTAATCTCGGAAACATCATAACAAAGATGAGCATGAAGGTCGGGTGGTAGTTAGCAAGCTGCTTCATACACACTCCTCTCGCAAATCAGAAAACCGAGGCCCAGACAGGTTACGTGCTTAGTTCCAACAGCCAAAATACGTAAACACCAATTGGAGCCAAAAGGCATACTTCGCTTTCCACTGATCAACGTGGAGGTGTCGCACGAGCAGTGACTGAGCACCTTCTATGAACCGAGCACCCTCGGGCGCCATGGAGAAGTGAACCGAGGCCAGGCTTGGGAGGGTTTTGCAGAGTGGCGGGGCGGACGACGGCCGGGAGCCATGCGATAAACGTGGCCGTGCCTGCTCTTCCCATGGCTTTCCTTCTTCTTTGCTCTAAGTTCAGATTGTTCACTTAGACTTGGAACAACTCCATCTTTCCATCCCATCTGGTTACTAAGGGACTGTATATTACCCCAGAATGTGCCACCCTTGGTTTTCACAGTAGCGACCACATGAAGGGCGTAAGCTTTGAGTTGTCATTTTGGTGGTGGTGATGAGTTTCCATGAAGGCATTGATTCTGCCCATCCTTTTTTTTTAAAAAGATTTTATTTATTTATTTGACAGAGAGAGAGAGCGAGAGAGGGAACACAAGCAGTGGGAGTGGGAGAGGGAGCAGCAGGTGTCCCGCCAAGCAGGGAGCCCGATGTGGGGCTCAATCCCAGGACCCTGGGATCATGACCTGAGCTGAAGGCAGACGCTTAATGACTGAGCCATCCAGGTGCCCCTGATTCTGTCCATCTTTTGACTAAAGATGCCTTTTATTTTATTTTAGAGAGAGAAAGAGAGAGATTGAGCTGCGGGAGGGGCAGAGGGAGAGGGAGTAGGAGAGAGAGAATCTCAAGCAGATTCCCTGCTGAGCTCGGAGCCCAACTCGGGGCTCCCTCCCACCACCCTGAGATCACGACCTGAGCCAAAACCAAGAGTCAGACACTGAACCAACTGAGCCGCCCAGGTGCCCCTAAAGATGCCTTTTAAATAGCAGAAACTCCATAAATAATGACACATGGGCACAGCTTGGACTTTGAAATGGAAAAAAACCGAGATAACAGCAAGAGTAAGGAGAGTGAGAGCTACCTAAGGGGATTAAATTGTCCTCTGCAGCCGTCTAGTTCTTTTTGTTTGATTTAACTCCCTAATTTGGGTGAGGCCCAAGCTGCGCACACACTGAGCCACATTCCTGCTTCGTTGTGGAGCACCACCTTTGTGTTCTCCTTTCATCCTTTTAATTTATGTTTCCTGCTGTGTACTTGAGTCCCCATAAGCCTCCTGAAATCCTTTCAGGAACAAGGCAAAATATAAATTAATTAATAGAGCAAAGAACAGTCTACCATTGCGGTCACATTTCTCCATCTTTGGCTCTTGCTCATAGCACTGGCTTCCGTCTCTTCTGTTCCCTTGTCATGCATCTGTCCTAAGCCACCAGATTCTTCCTTATGGCTTTTCTCATTCTTCCTCCTCTGCCAGCTCAGCCCACGGCTCTGGTTGCCGCCTCCTCTTCCAGCTGGTTTTCACACCTGTTCTCCTCTTACCTCTTCGACTGCTGGTTTGGGGATCCTCTTCTAGTTTCTCTTTCCAACCCCATTTACTAATTATGGCACAAAGCGGAGATTCAGTTCCTGGCATTCGTGCTCGTGCCTCTCAAGGAGAGCTGGCTCATTTACTGACTTCAAGGTGACTACAAGCCCCCTGAGGACAAGGACCATCCATTTGTTTAATATCATAGAAGGCCTTGCACATGCTTAGATCTCAACATGCATCACTGATTGAACTTGACAACACAGGACCTCCAGCTGTGGTGGTCTGTAGTGTCCCACTAGAGAATTTAGAGAATTTTAAGGAAAAAAAAATCAACTAATATGGAATATATATAATTATATTGTCCAATGAAGTCCATAGTCTCATAAATGTACGAAATTAAAATAGTCAAGAATCAGATTGAAATCTTTTATGTCTGGTGCTAACTTCACTAATCTTACAGGTGGTGACAGAGATTCTGTCTTTTGTTGTTTTTGTTTTTACATATAGTCTCTAAAACATAGCTTGATTCCTTCACCTCTCCCATTGCAGCTCCATAGCCTGGCACCTGGCTGACTGCAACGGGCCTCCTACATGGTGGCCCTGCGGCCTTCTACCCTCTCTGTGTTCTCGACACAGCAGCTGCAATCAGGGAGTGTGACTTCCGTGCTCTCTAACCTTGCGTGGCTTTCTATTGCTCTGTGGATAAGACCTTAGCAGTCTTTCTCAGTCCCTGGGATGCTCCACACTCTTGGCCCCAGTGCCTTTACATGTGCTTCCCAGGTGCCTGGGATACTCTGAACTTATCCTGAAGGACTCCGCTTCCTCAGACAGACTCCTCAGATAGATAGGTTCAGAAATGCTGAGTATTCATCGTCTCTCCTCACTGTGCTTTTCCTTCATGGGATTTATGACACCCGAAATGCAGGAACTCTTGGAGCATTGATTTGCATAATGTCTGCTTCCCCTTGCTGCGTGGGAAGTTCTCCAAAGGCGAGCACAGCACCTCTCTTGTTTGTCACTTTGTCCAAAGCAACTAGCCTGGCACACAGTAGGAGCTCCATACATGTTTGTGGAGCATATGAATAAATACAAGTTGTAAAAGAATCAGACCTTGCTGTCTGGTATCCCAATAAGACCCTTGAGGTTAGAAAGATGTGTCAGGCATTGCTGGAGGTGGGCCTAAAGAGGCGGGCTGAGCAGGAAGTGGTGGTGAAGGAATACTTAAAAACAGGCCACGATATGGAGAAAGGAGAGCCCTCCTACACTGTTGGTGGGAATGCAAGCTGGTGCAGTCACTCTGGAAAACCGTATGGAGATTACTCAAAAAGTTGAAAATAGAGCTACCCTATGATCCAGCAATTGCACTACTGGGTATTTACCCCAAAGATACAAATGTAGGGATCCGAATATTGCCTGCAGCCAATGTTTATAGCAGCAATGTCCGCAATAG
Source organism: Mirounga leonina (assembly GCF_011800145.1). Taxonomy (NCBI): domain Eukaryota; kingdom Metazoa; phylum Chordata; class Mammalia; order Carnivora; family Phocidae; genus Mirounga; species Mirounga leonina. The sequence goes on from NW_023270323.1 coordinate 40,464,075, forward strand.
CCAAACTATGGAAAGAACCCAACGTCCTTCAACAGATGAATGGATAAAGAAGATGTGGTATAGATATACAGTGGAATATTACTCGGCCATCAAAAAAAATGAAATCTTGCCATTTGCAAGGACGTGGATGGAACTAGAGGGTATTGCGCTAAGTGAAATAAGTCAATCAGAGAAAGACATGTATCCTATGATCTCACTCATATGTAGAATTTAAGAAACTAAACAGATGAACATAGGGGAAGGGAAAAAAAAATAAAACAAGACAAATCAGGGAGGGAGACAAACCACAAGAGACTCTTAACTATGGGAAACAAACTGAGGGTTGCTGGAAGGGACGGGGGTGGGGGGAAAGGGATAACTGGGTGATGGGCATTAAGGAGGGCTCATGATATAATGAGTACTGGGTGTTATATGCATCTGATGAATTACTAAATTCTACCTATGAAACTAACAAAAAACAAACAAAAAACAGGTCAAAGGCCCTACTGAGCTGATCGGAATGTGAATTTAATGAGGATGCACGTGAATGCTTGAGTAGAGTGGCCCAGGGGTCTTTTTCTCAGTTGCAGAAAACAAAGACCTATCTGATTTTCCCCACCTGCTAATCCCCGCACATAAATCCCTTGGCCTATTTCTGTGTCCTTTTTTTGCACATAGTAGATAAATCTGTGATTATCTTCTAGGGATTCTTCTAGGTTGAAGCCAACATACTAAATAAGTCATGACTCCTTTTAAAAATAACTATGCATTGAATTTCACCTCATCTCTCCTTGGCTTATCTTTGGAATTTTGACATATTTCTTAGCATTTCCGAATAAATTAAGAGCTTTGGGAAATGAAAAGCAGCACCTCTGGTTTGAGAAATCCAAAAATAAACCATAAGAAACTGAGCATCCCTATAATTCTTGACTTGACTGTTTTTTGGAGTCCCAGAGCTAACTTCTGCACAGCTCAAATTTAGTAACATTGGTTTTATTATTTTTGCATCCATTAGCCATAGCAAAATACCTATGTGAAGTTTTTGAATCTCTAAGTTATTTATTTCATTAAAAAGATGTAGCATTTTTAGTTTTGAGAAAGCAAATTTTGAAGATTTTTTAAATTTATTTGAGAGAGAGATTGAACACGAGCATGAGTGAGGGGAGGGGCAGAGGCAGAAGCAGACTCCCCACGGAGCAGGGAGCCCGATGAGGGGATCGATCCTGGGACCCTGGGATCATGACCTGAGCTGAAGGCAGACACTTCACCGACTGAGCCACCCAGGTATCTGAGCGAGTAAATTTTGCTGGAACCTTTCAGAAACACAGAATCTGCCCAAAGATGTACATAATTGTTCATTCAAAAAGGCTTTACAGGCTGCCTACAGCATGGGCAGTCAGAGGCAGAAAAAGACTCAAACACAGTCCCTGCTCTCAAAGCGCTTACAGTCCACTATGGGAGACAAGAAAAGCCGCCACTTTAAACAACTATAGTTCGGGCGCCTGGGTGGCTCAGTTGGTTAAGCGACTGCCTTCGGCTCAGGTCATGATTCCAGGGTCCTGGGATCGAGTCCCGCGTCGGGCTCCCTGCTCGGCAGGGAGTCTGCTTCTCCCTCTGACCCCCCTCCCTCTCATGCTCTCTGTATCTCATTCTGTCTCAAATAAATAAATAAAATCTTTAAAAAAAATAAAAAAAAAAACAACTATAGTTCAAGGAGGAAAGTTTTAAATGTTGCGATAGAGACACATATGCAATTCTATGGATCCTACATGTTTTATGTGCCTTTATCTGTTTGGATAAGGGAAGGCTGCCGCCTAGATAGCATTGTCTTAAAAGATTCGGGAAGAAGGTAAGGTTTGAAACCGGCCATAAAAGATGGTAGGTTTTCTTTTCCTTTGCTTATTAATGTATTTTATTTGTCATAAAGAAATAAATATATGTAGACAGTACCAACGTGTGAAAAGGATCAAATAAAACCTAATAATATGTCTACATAGAGAAGATCACTGTTAGCATCATTTTATCTGTGCGTATTTATGTTGTTGTTTTACAAAACAGGAACCACACACCGTATATATAACCCGCAACCTGCTTTCTCATTTAACAATTTATCACGAACATCTCTCCGCGCCTGCCTGTCCGTCAACCCACGGGCGCTGTTTCACTGGCTAGCAACGGGGAGGGAAATCCCCAAATCTGAGCTGCAGGATCTTTGAGAACCAAGGTCTAGGAGGAAGTGCAGGCAAAGCAGGGGAAGCCAGGCTCAGTGAGGGCCAGGGGATTCTTGCCAAGTACACCACCCCAACTTGGCCCTTTCTTCCTTGGCATCAGAAGATGCTTCCTGGCTACACTTCCAAAACACACCAAAGCATGGCATCTTACCATTCTGATTAATACCCTGATCTATAGCATCAGCCTGAGCGCTACTGAGGTGCTTGGGGAAACAAAAGGTTATTAAGAAAAACATTCTCGGGGTGCCTGGGTGGCTCAGTCAGTTATGCGTCTGCCTTCGGCTCAGGTCGTGATCCCGGGGTCCTGGGATTGAACCCCGCTTCGGGCTCCCTGCTCTGCAGGGAGCCTGCTTCTCTCTCCCTCTGCCTGCCGCTCCCCCTGCTTGTGCTCTCTCCCTATCTCTCTGTCAAATAAATAAATAAAATCTAAAAAAAAAAAAAGAAGAAGAACATTCTCTACCTGATGGCATAGGGCTGTGGGCCCCCCTGGGAGGGTCCCACCTTTTGACTCAATGCCAACTGGAGCAAACAGGGCATTTGGGCGGCTGTATTTTTACTGGGGAAAGAGCCAAGGAGATGGTAAAGGCCTGCAATTTTCGGAATGTTTATCATCTAAGTGGGTGTGGCCCGATGAGAAGCTTCCCATTCCACTTGAAGACGGACTAGCCAAGGGTAAAGGGGCCCAGACCGGTTGTCTTTCTCAGAAACAGTATACATTTTCAAGTGCCCAGCATGAATGTGAGGGTGATTCAGAACATCTGACCTTCGATGCAGGACGTCAGCGTTTGCCACTGGGTGTTATTCCAGGGAAGAAATGTTGGTGGGCTAAAGTTCGTGGCAATAATACCATACATTTTTGGACCTATTCATGCCTCAAAAATGGAGACCATTAGTATCTTGAAAGTAAGTGTCCTGTGGCCGGGTTAGAGGTGTGCAATGGTGCATGGTTCTATTATTCATCTGCTTACTCTCTCTCTCTCTCTCACACACACACCAATTTATTGAATATATTACTATCTGCTAACAACACAGCAAAATTCCACTACTGACAAAGGAAGGGCTTTCGGATCCGCCTTGTTCATGGGAGCGAGCCAAGAGAACAGGGTGCAGGGCCGAACTCGGTCCAGCTACCTGAAGAACTGCGCCAAGAATCAAGCGTGTGGGATGGGACCAAATGGAGCGGGTGGGGTGTCCACAGAAGGGGTGCAGTGTGACTGTGTCCTGAGAGTTTATGATGCCAGGCTTGGCTGTTCCCACAGTGAAGAAGCCCTTGGGGAGATCCTTTTGACTGATAAAGTACAGACTTCACAGATGAAGGTAATCCAAACAGGCTCCTGCCCATCTTACCTCAGGGCCCTCCTGAGAGTCTTCCCAGTAGTTGTTCCTATGTATGTGTTCTCTCTCTGCCTCGTGCTCCCAGAATGTGCCAGAATTCACCCATTCTGCCTCGCCTGCATGGTGTCAGGACTGCTCATTATTTCTTCAAGAGAAGCGTTCGTTCCTTTTCTATGTTCCTTCCATCCTGCCTCCCACCTTCCAACTGTGCTCTTCAGGCCCACCTACTGAACTCCTCCTCTCCAGAACTTTGTGAGAAGGACCTTTGTGACCTGTCCTTCCAGTCACACATTTATAAGTGGATGCCCAAGAGGCAGTCAAGAGGGCAGGCTCTCAGGTGTGAGCTATATGAATCCACATGGGCACAAACTGGCTTTTTTTTTTTTGGAAGTTTTTTTTATTTATTTGACAGAGAGAGACACAGCGAGAGAGGGAACACAAGCAGGGGGAGTGGGAGAGGGAGAAGCAGACTCCCCGCTGAGCAGGGAGCCCGATTCGGGGCTCGATCCCAGGACCCTGGGATCATGACCTGAGCCGAAGGCAGACGCCCAAGGACTGAGCCACCCAGGCGCCCCAAACTGTGGCTTTGATAATAATTCACTGTGTGAACTTGGACAAATTATTTAACCTCTCTGTGCCTTAGGTTCCTCATCTACAAAGGAGGGGGAATATATAATATTATCTACATCCAAGGGTTGTTGTGATTAAAAGACAATACTCATAAAGTGCTCAGAGGTCTTCCTGGCATTTAGTTAGCACTTATTCAACATTAACCCTTATTATCATTTTTAGAGTCATTATTATGATTACAGAATTGGGAGGGCTCTTGAACAAATTTGGGGATGAACGTCAAAATCTTTGGACCATCGATCGTCTTTGCAGCCCTCAATATTTAGCAACTGTACAGAAACCTTTCTATCCTCTTTTTCTAACCATTTCCTCCTACCAGTCATCAGACATTGAATGACTAGGAATCAGAAATGAAGGCTTTCTCTGGATCTAAACTAAAATTAATTTCCATTTTAGTCTTCTTGCCAAATCTGCAGCTGGAGGGACAAGCGGACAGGGCAGGATTTGAGAGCTATCACTGGGAGAGGGAGTGTGGTAGGCAGCAGGGACCCAGGGAACCACGAGAGAGGGGAGGGGAGAGGAGTCATGGCGGCCCTGTACCTCCCAAGAGCTCCCTACAGTCCCCTTTGCGCCCAGATGGGGGACTCAGAGTAACACCTGAGAGAAAGGGTATTGTAAAGAGTTGCAGTCGCCCTTCCGGGTCTTAGGACTTGAGGTATTATTTCAACACTGGCTGGGACATCAACCCCAAAGTTTTGTGGGATGACATAAACCACCAAGTCTTCCACCTTCATTTTTATGGGGAATTTTGCTAAACGTTTTTCCTGTGCCCTCATGTCTGGACACACCTCTGTTTTGAGTCAAGAAAATGATCTCTCTGCTATGAGTAAGAGGCCCCAAAACATTATATTAAAATTTGATCCGTGTATCGCATATTATTCCACAAGCCAGAATGGGGCCAGGGGCTAGAGAGGCCTTTTGGGGCTGTTTCATCCCAGAAAACCCAGAAAAAGGGGAAATTTGAGTTATGTACAGGGTTGCAGGTCCAAATAGGTTTTTAATACTCACCAGAATCTGCAAACCACTGAGTAGTTCATAAAAGTCTTACTAAAAATTTTCCATCTAATCCAAAACTTTAAAAATTGCATGGTGGGTTTTTAATATAGTCTGACACAGAAGTTAGGAGTATCGTTTCTGAAGGAGACTTCCTGGGTTTAGATCTTGGCTCCACTATTTATTATTGGTGTGACCTTGACCCAATTAGTTGACCTTGCTGTGCTGGTTTCCTCATCTATCGAATGATAGATAGACAAGAGTAGTTGCCTTGAATCCCATCATCCAAACCATAAGCTTCAGCTCAACCTCTACACCTCCTTTTTCACCTTTTATCCAAACCGTCACCAAGTCTTTTTACCTTAGCTCTTAAATTGCTATCGCAGCATCTCCTTCTGTATGCATCTACTGCAGTCCTCACCCCCAGCACTCAAGTTGCTCATCTGAGCCACTGCCTTTTTGCTGCATTTCTTGAATCCATTCTGGTCCCTCCATCAATTCATTCTCCAAACCGAAGCCACAGTAATCTTTTCAAATCTGATTAAGTCATCTCTCTGCTTAAAATATTCAAATGACTTTTCATTATTTTTAGAATAAAATTAACTTCAGTTAACTTTAATTCAGCCTGCAAGATCCTGCATGGTCTGACTCCTCCCTCCCCTGCCTGTTTCATCTTGAAATTTTATTTCCCTTAGTGTTTCCTCTTCTGTCCTTGAGGCCTTCTTTCTGTTTCTTATATTCTTCATGCTTTCTCTCACCACAGGGTCTTTGCACATATTGCCTTGAATGATCTTCTGTACTTTCTCAGCCTCATCGGTGCCTACTTTTTATCTCAACTCAAACATCACTGCTACAAGGATCTTCCTTGATCTCCTTGATGGGGTTGACTTCTCTTAGTAAAGAATCTCATAACACTAAGTACTTCTGGTATTATTTTATTCATTCATTCATTCATTCATTCATTCATTCAATAAATACTTACTGAGCACCTACCACATGTCAAGTTCTGGATAGAACAGACAAAGTCTCTTTTACAGAGCTGCCATTCTAGGATGGGAAGCAGACAACAAACAAATCAATATAAATGTCACAGGGTAAGTACTCTAAAAACAAAGCAGGGGGGCGCCTGGGTGGCTCAGTCAGTTAAGTGGCTGTCTTTGGCTCAGGTTATGATCCCAGTGTCCTGGGATGGAGCCCCGCATCGGGCTCCTTGCTCAGTAGAGAGCCTGCTTCTCCCTCTGCTGGCCCCTCCCCTTGCTTGTGCTCTCTCTCTCTCTCTTTCTCTAATAAATAAATAAAATCTTTAAAAAAATAAAAATTAAAAAAAAATTTTAAAAAGCAGGGAAGTGGAAACAGACACAGGGAAGGGGGGTCAGATTTGCAGTTTTCTATTCATTTGTATGGTTATTTAATTAGTATTTGTATCTTCTATTAGAGGATAAGGGCTGGGTTTGCTCACTGTTTATATTTAGCAAAGAACTTATACATGTGAGATAGTGCCTATCTGGGGCGCTTGGGTGGCTCAGTTGGTTAAGCGACTGCCTTTGGCTCAGGTCATGATCCTGGAGTCCCAGGATCGAGTCCCACATCTGGCTCCCTGCTCCGTGGGGAGCCTGCTTCTCCCTCTGACCCTACCCCTTCTCGTGCACTCTCTCTCTCAAATAAATAAATAAAATCTTTTTAAAAAAAGAGATAGTGCCTATCTTATAATAGATGCCCAGTAAAAATGATTGAATAATTCTCATTCCAGCTAACACCAATTTGTACAGAATGGAATGCAAGTGTTGTTGGATGGTTTTATGTGAGTAGATACTAATAATTTTTAAGTAGTATTTGAAAATGAATACTTTATGGATTCACACATGTTTCACTTCAAAGCAATTTAATTCTTTAAATCCCTATGTTTGAATGTAGCCGAGTTTTCTTGGGAAACTTCAGATATTAAACACTTTGAGTTCCCTTTGTTCTTCGATGAAAAATAAATCATGAAAACATCCTGCACTTTCTTCATTTTTATGCTGGTAAATGATTTTCAAGTTGAAAGTCAAAAAAGCAATTAGTGAACTCTGCTGGGACCAAATAAGCCAGGGAAAACATGGGCCTGCTTCCCAACTGGGTCTGTACTTTTGGAAAGAACATACCTCTCCTGAAAGGATGGACATGGCACTCAAGCCCATGCACCTTAGCTTGAGCTTTTCAGCTATTTCCAGAAAGCAAAAATAGTCACAGGTCCAAGAGATTTATTTTTCTTTTCTGTAGAGACAGTCAGCATTTTGGAAAACCAGAGGCTTCGCCTACTAAACATTTCTGGTAACGCAGAGCATTTCTCTACAATTGCTGCTTTCTATCTCAATTAGAATGAAAGCTTAAAAAAACGAAAATGAGGCAATGATAATAGGAAAGTGAGAACAAACAGTGAACGCAAACAGGATGTTTTAAAGTGACATTTAATTTTTAAAGTGCTAAATCCGTCCACAATAACTATTCTAAATCATTTTGTGAGTTTCTATCATGTACCCTCTCGGTTTCCACATTTTCTACTACAGAAACTTTTGAAAAATGAGTTTGTAGGAATGCTTCCAGCAAATGAAGAGAGGGAAGCTCCAATAAGGCAGAAAATGGTGCTGGAAGTAGAATTCTAGTGGGATGGATAGGAGGTGGGTGTGGGGCACGACACATGAATTCATGGCCATGTGGAAAGGAATGCAAAATAAGCAAAAGCACAATGAGTTTGCTGTGGAACATTTTCCGAGAACGGATCATCCCAGGCAGGTAGCGGTCCCAGTTGAACCATAGAGCTCTAGTGACATCTAGTGCAAAAAACATAACGATCTTCTATGAAATGAAATGCTCTCCATTGTTACGCCGACTACAAAGTAAAATATGTATGTATTCACAGCAGTTAAAGTCTATCAATGAAGGGCTTTCTTATGTAATATCTCATTTGATTCCTTCTGTAATAACCCTGTGAGCAAAGCAGGGAAATTATTAGCAGTCTCATTTCACAGATGGAGAAATTGAGGCTTGGAGAAAAGAGACGTGTATAGTGATTTTTCCAAGATGACGTGCCTAGTGAGGGACAGAACCAGGACAAAAACAAAAGACTTCTTTCATCTTAGACCTCTCCCTTCTACAAATCTCTCTGCATCAACAGTTCTGCCCTCCCAGCTTCAGAGGGCACTGAACGATATCTTCCAAAGGTAGGTAAAAAGATCATTCTTCGTTTGAAGAAGGAGAGGAGATAAAAGTACGGTCTTATCTCAACCCCATGGAAATTAGAGTTTTCTCTCTGGATTTATGCCATCCTGGCCTCTAAAACCACAAGTTAGAAAAATCCAGCTCCCTACAGGAAAAGATCCAAACCAGGGAGGAATTAAAAAGGACCACGTGTCCTTTCCCCCTCTTCAAACAAAAAGAAGACACACACACACACACACACACACACGCACACGGACACATGCGCGCGCACGTGTCTGCCCATGTATCAGTTTGGGGCTTATCTTTCCCCTAACACATTATACACTGGTGGCAGATACCAAGCATCTAATTTTAAGTTTGTCCATTAACAGCGAAACACACACACACACACACACACACACCCCAAAACAAAAACAAAAACCAGGAGACCAAATAACTAGAAATAAATAGTAGAGAAATTACAGAAGAGCTGTAGGCAGATAGCCATCTTTCCATCTAAGGAGTAAAGATAACTTTATGGGAAAAAGTATTTGCCTTCATTTGGGTCAAAAATGATTTATTTGGGGATAATAGCAGCCCCAATTCAGATTTCTGACCTGATTTCAACCTTTCCAAAGGCTTTTTAAAATTTTAAGATCGTATTGAAGCTCTATAAAATCAACTTATTTTGAATAAAATTTGATAATAACTATATACTAAAAAGTGAATTTATATGAACAGGCCAAAATGGTTTTTGTCTTAATTTTTTTTCTTTCGATTCAATTAATTAACATATAGTGTATTATTAGTTTCAGAGGTAGAGGTCAGTGATTCATCACTCTTATATAACACCCAGTGCTCATTATATCACGTGCCTTCTTTCATGTCCATCACCCAGTTACCCCATCCCCTCACCCCTCGCCCTTCCAGCAACCCTCAGTTTGTTTCCTATGATTAAGAGTCTCTTACGGTTTGTCTCCCTCTCTGTTTTCATTTTGTTTTATTCTTCCTTCTCCTCCCCTACGATCCTCTGTTTTGTTTCTTAAATTTCACATATGGGTGAGATCATATAATTGTCTTTCTCTGATTGACTTATTTCATTTAGCTTAATACCCTCTAATTCCATCCCTGTTTTTGCAAATGGCAAATTTCATTTTTTATGGCTGAATAATATTCCATTATAGATATATACCTTATATATATACCATTGTATATATATATATACCACATCTTCTTTACCCATTCATCTGTCGATGGACATCTGAGCTCTTTTTTTTTTTAATTTAATTTTATTATGTTAGTCACCATACATTATATCATTAGTTTTTGATGTAGTGTTCCATGATTCATTGTTTGTGTATAACAACCAGTGCTCCATGCAATACATGCCTTCCTTCATACCCATCACCAGGCTAACCCATCCCCCCCCACCCTCTCCTCTAAAACCCTCAGTTTGTTTCTCAGTCCATAGTCTCTCATGGTTCGTCTCCCCTCCAATTTCTACCCCCCTTCATTTTTCCCTTCCTACTAACTTCCTTTTTTTTTTTAATATATAATGTATTATTTGTTTCAGAGGTACAGGTCTGTGATTCATCAATCTTACACAATTCACAGCGCTCACCATGGTACATACCCTCCACAATGTCTATCACTCAGCCACCCCATCCCTCCCACCCCCCACCACTCCAGCAAACCTCAGTTTGTTTCCTGAGGTTTAGAGTCTCTTGCGGTTTGTCTCCCTCTCTGGTTTCATCTTGTTTCATTTTTTCCTCCCTTCCCCTGTGATCCTCTGTCTTGTTTCTCAAATTCCTCATATCAGTGAGATCATATGATACTTGTCTTTCTCTGATTGACTTATTTCACTTAACATAATACTCTGTAGTTCCATCCACATCATTGCAAATGGCAAGATTTGGGGGTTCTTTTTGATGGCTGCATACTATTCCATAGTGTGTGTGTGTGTGTGTGTGTGTGTATATATATATATATATATATATATATATATATATATATATATATACCACATCTTCTTTATCCATTCATCTGTTGATAGCCATCTTGGCTCTTTCCACAGTTTCGCTATTGTGGACATTGCTGCTATAAACATTGGGGTACATGTGCCCTTTGGATCACTACATTTGTATCTTTGGGGTAAATACCCAGTAGTGCAATCGCTGGGTCGTAGGTTTGCTGTATTTTCAACTGTTTGAGGAACCTCCATACTGTTTTCCAGAGTAGCAGCACCAGCTTGCATTCCCACCAACAGTGTAGGAGGGTTCCCCTTTCTCCACATCCTCGCCAACATCTGTCGTTTTCTGACTTGTTAATTTTAGCCATTCTGACTGGTGTGAGGTGGTATCTCATTGTGGTTTTGATTTGGATTTCCCTGACGCCAAGTGATGTGGAGCACTTTTTCATGTGTCTGTTGGCCATTTGGATGTCTTCTTTAGAAAAATGTCTGTTCATGTCTTCTGCCCATTTCTTGATTGGATTCTTTGTTCTTTGGGTGTTGAGTTTGATAAGTTCTTTATAGATTTTGGATACTAGCCTTTATCTGATACGTCATTTGCAAATATCTTCTCCCGTTCTGTCGGTTGTCTTTTGGTTTTGTTGACTGTTTCCTTTGCTGTGCAAAAGCTTTTTATCTTGATGAAGTCCCAATAGTTCATTTTTGCCCTTGCTTCCCTTGCCTTTGGCGATGTTTCTAGGAAGAAGTTGCTGTGGCTGAGGTCGAAGAGGTTGCTGCCTGTGTTCTTCTCTAGGATTTGGATGGATTCCTGTCTCATATTTAGGTCTTTCATCCATTTTGAGTCTATTTTTGTGTATGGTGTAAGGAAATGGTTCAGTTTCATTCTTCTGCATGTGGCTATCCAATTTTCCTAACACCATTTATTGAAGAGACTGTCTTCTTTCCATTGGACATTCTTTCCTGCTTTGCCGAAGGTTAGTTGATCATAAAGTTGAGGTTCCATTTCTGGGTTCTCTCTTCTGTTCCATTGATCTATGTCTGTTTTTGTGCCAGTACCATACTGTCTTGATGATTACAGCTTTGTAATAGAGCTTGAAATCCGGAATAGTGATGCCACCAGCTTTGGTTTTCTTTTTCAATATTCCTTTGGCTATTTGGGGTCTTTTCTGGTTCCATATAAATTTTAGGATTATTTGTTCCATTTCTTTGAAAAAAAGTGGATGGTATTTTGACAGTGATTGCATTAAATGTGTAGCTTGCTCTAGGTAGCATAGACATTTTAACAATATTTGTTCTTCCAATCCATGAACATGGAACGTTTTTCCAATTCTTTGTGTCTTCCTTAATTTCTTTCATGAGTATTCTATAGTTTTCTGAGTACAAATCCTTCGCCTCTTTGGTTGGGTTTATTCCTAAGTATCTTATGGTTTTTGGTGCAATTGTAAATGGGATCGACTCCTTAATTTCTTTTTCTTCTGAACAGACCAAAATATTTGGAGGAGAATATAACTTTCCTTATTCATCTAGGGGAATAATGATTTATGATTTATTTAATGAAGTGTTTTTACTGTTGAAAAATTATTACCTATGTCTTCATATATTTTAAAAAACATAATCTCAATTCCTTTAAACCTAACTTAAAGAGCAACCAAAGAGAGCAGACATTTGTTCTTCATCTGACCTATAATCAGCATTAAATTTTCTGGGGAAAAATTAAAGATTTTTAAATAACTCATTATGCAATCTGATTATTTTTCATTGAGTTGGTTAGAAAAAATGTCCAAAGAACACTTCAGAAAATTTAAAGTGAGATGAGGGAGTATTTAGAACTTAAGGATTTTCCCAGGCATTCAGTTATAAGATTTGACCCATTAAGATATGTTTTCAGTGGAATCCTAAAAGCAAGAAAGGCTTTAATTCAAGTTATTTACTAAAACAATATCATTATTTGCTCAACCGGAAAATTACTATAATTCCTTAAACTCCCATACAGCTCAGGATTTCACTTTCAAACATATCTTTCCTTCGACGTACAAAATGAACATACTGGAAGCTACTGAGAGATGTATTAGTACATCTTTATCTGAGCAAAAAACCATTGGAAAATGGTTATCCACCAATTTTGTGTGTCCTTAGAATTTATGTTTTGTGCCCTTAGAAGTTCTAGCACAACAAGCAGAGGAATGGTTTGACAATTGCTGTGTTAATTTCAACAATGTAGAAGCCAACTCAGGTCATTCTAGCTTCCACAGCCCCCTGGTTTGGTTGTTGTCTACATTGACTGAATTAACCTAATACTATACTTCCTCTGAAAGGGTGTATAATAGTCAAAAACCTAGAAATAAAAACAGGAAAGAAGTTATGAAAACCTGGCATGAGTCATCAGTCTCTAGAAATAAATGAAAGTTGATATGGTCATGAAATTACATATAACAAGAGTTGCAAATGTAAATATCCTTAGGAGACAGATGACACAGAGAAATCGTGATGGCCATGATGATAACCAGGGGTGGTAATGAAGGTGAAGAACTGGACCGTACATGACCTGCCCCAAGAGGCACTATCTACTACCAGCCTCCAGTCCATCATACAAGGTAAGAATGTGGGGAGAGGCCAGGAATCTGGAGTTTTAGTTGAAATCTTCCAATTTTTAAGATGTTGCCTATTAATTCAACCTAAAGTCTCAGAAAGGGCCAAACCAAGAATGTCTGTAGATTGCATTCAACTCATGAGTCACCACTGATATCTAACATATAACATCTGGGCTGCATCAACTTTGCATTTTCTCAGTGTATGTGAATGTGTATGCTTATGTGTATGCATGTCTACAGACATAGATTTACATATCTTAGACCTAGCTACATATCCTAGAGTGAGTCAAATTGACAAATTAAAATAACAGCCAAAAAAAAAAAAATCAGCTGGTTTCACTGATCCCCTTAAGCTATGTGATAGACATTGTCAGGCCCCTGCAGCCCTGGTGAGGTGAAAAGGGTCGCTCTCCATCAGATCCCCTCCCTTCCTCGTTCTTCGTGGGCACAACCCAGCCCCCATCTACCATCTTTTGTGTACTTCTGTGTCCAACAAACAGTGTTTGCAGCTTTTCTGTGCAAGACTACCTTAGACCAACTGGAACCACTTTGTGACAGGTGCAGAGAGCCAGAGGTACATCCCTCCAGGGCAGGCAGCTTTTAACTGTTGACTTTCAGGCAATAGGACTATGAAAGCCCAGCTCCCCTGCCTTGATGGGGTGACTTTGAGCTATAACTTATACTCCAGAGCTCCCCTGCAGGATTAGGCTGATGCTCCCTTTTGCAGGACTTTGTCTCCTTTGGACCCTTGTTTGGCTTCTTTCTCCTCTGCCTTCTGTCTCTTTAATCCCTATTGATGCCCCCTGGAAGCAAGCACTTCCTTCCTAAATCACTTGCACATAAATCCTCATCTCAGAATTATGTCAAATCCAACCTGAGACCACCAGTCTCTGCTGTGCCTTAATTTCCTCTTCCTTAACATGAAGACAATAATATTACCGTCTTCATAGGGTGGTGATGATTCAATGAGTTAGCATATATAAAGAGCTTAGAACACTCACCAGCCATTACCATTTAAGTCTTGGCTAAAATTACTCTCTCATGGTAAGAGGATGCAAATAAAAATGAAATCATCACATCTTTCAGCCAAGTTCTGTTTTCTAGTGGAAGCACATACTGATTTAAACTTTGGAGAGAGATATATTATCAGCTCAATAGTATAGCTTCTTGTTTTCCAAGAATCACACATGACCACATGACATGTCTCTGGATGAAGCAGGAACATCCCCCCCCCCCCCCCCCGCCCCATAACAAACCCAACCTGAGCAGAAGAATAAGAGTGTGTGTGTGTGTGTGTGTGTGTGTAGGTGGCAAAACCACCAGACCGTGGCATGGGACTTCTCTGACACCTCAGACATCTTAATGAAGCATCAAGATTGATTCAGCTGCAGCCCATCTGTCAAATGAACAGGCCATAGTCAGCTTCACTCCCATGGCCCATTTGTTTCTTCTGTATTGACATGACATAGGCTTCCTGTCTTTCCTGCAGAACTAGGCATCTCTTTCTAAATGTCTCCGTTGTTGTCAACAGCACCATCATCTTTCTAATCCCTCAAGATTATGAGCTTAGGATCGTTTATTTCCAACTTTATCCCCGCAAACCCATGAGAGAGTAATTTTAGCTGTACGCTTACCGTCAGGCGCTCGCTGCCAACACAGCACCAACGCTGTGTCTCGGTCCTTGTTGGCTGTCTCCGTCGTCCACCTTTGCCACTATCTTCTCCCAAACCCTGACTCCATGTTATTCCTATTTCTGAGTTTGTGTCATTCTGAAGGCAAAATAGAGCAAGGACTATTCTGCAGGTGGCAAGAAGATAGCTCGTTTGGGAGATCAAAAGAGGGACATTGTAGGAACTCATGCAAGAGTGGGGGTAAGGGGTCTTGTTGTAAAGGATCAGGCTACAATTTTAGGCTGATCTGTTTGCAAAGGCCCAAACCAGTGAACATGTCTATGACTGGCTCTCAAAATGTTAATAGTCTCAGGTTTTACTAGCTCCCACTTTGAGATGTGTTCTTAGGGAACTTGGCCAGAGGCTATTTTATGGCTTCACTAAGTCCTTTCCCCCATGGACCAGGAACCAACATCAGAAAGAGTCTAAGTGCAACTCTCTTATACTCTTATGGGCTCCCTATACCTCCAAGACCTGCCCTTAATGGTTGGAGCAGGGATTTTTTTTTCTTTGCTGGAGAGTATTAATTCCAAATTTCTCATGTCATCTTTTCAGTGTTTTTCCAGGATGCCCAAGGTGTCCTCAAGCAAATAGGACCCTGATGGCCTACCTAATGTCCCAAAGACCCAAAACTGATCTGGACATTAGGATACACTATGACCCCACTATACTTGAATATATATTTTTTAACTTTAAAGATTTGGGGGACTATAAGTAACTCTTCCTTAATTACAACACAGGTATATATTTCATATTCAGAAGACCTGTCAACATTTTTATTTCTCTTCAAACAAACTGGCTGTGATGGTAGATCTTTAGTAATTTGCCAATCTTTGCCATAATTCCCTCCCAATTAATTTTCAAAAGTAATTGTTTAAATGATCATTAACATCTTCCATAGGAACACATTAATATTTGCTTCACATTTTTTTACTTGCTTAATTTTTTAACCAAAATAGAATTACTAGGAGGTGGTTTCAATAAAAAAATTACTGGGTGAAGAGCTAAAAATCAACACCAATGTCAGATGTGCCAAAAGTTTTGCAACATAACTATTAAACCGAAGAAAATAAATGAAAGCCTTCAAAAATGTTGTTCAGTCACCATCTGGAATGGCTTAAAACAGTAAAATACAAAAACAATAATATAGAACACATCTTACTGTATTTCTTCGAACTAACTCAATTATAGAACCATATAGTGGGAGCAGATTGTGGTTATTTGTTGAGGGTGAATGCAAGTTTTTAAATCATTGTTTTCATTTTGGGCCTAAAAGGAGATGACAGAGAATAGTTGGAGATTTAATTCCTTTAAAGTTTTCCCTTGGGGGAACCTAGCAACAATTTCATTTCCATATAACTAAGATGTCATACCAATATAGCTCCTCTAGTTGGATCAAACATGACATGTGACAGAGTCATTGGCAGTCTAGGAGCTGGGGGCATGAGATCAAAGCATGAAGAGCGCAGAAGGTACTCAAAGTCAAATTCCCTTGGCCAAAGTTTTTGCACATTTTAAGTAATCCTGATGATAATGTCTCAGGATTCACAACAAGGTGATAGAGAGTTTGTCATCTTCTATAAAGTTCTGCCTCTGGCTGGAATCTTAACTCTACCAATCAGATATAGTCCACCCCATCCCAGGTATCTATATCCGTAATTCCTGGAGTGGATCTTCAACAAGAGATTAGTGAAGAATGCCAAAACCCATTTTAAAGCATCCATACTCTATAAAGCTTGCCATACATTAATTTGGGGATCAATAATCATATTTACTTAAGCATTACTTTATACCAAATCTCATTTTAAGAGGGGTATAATTTATAATATTGAAATACAAAGAAATGTAGAAAATTAGTAAGAGAAAATTAAGGGTAGGAAAATATTTAATGTCAGAGGCAAGGTTAGTACATTAAACTATAATGTATACTTGTCAGAAATAGGTAAAAAATTGGCTTCCAGCTCTCCCCTCACAGCCAAAGCAAAGAGAAAAATAACTTGATATGTAAGATTCACAGAATCTATAAACATAAAAACAGACCAGGTTTTCAAGGAAACCCAGTCTTTCCTGAAGGTATTAAGACTTAAAAGGAATTTTCTTCTGCAACTCCTCATAAAGGAAGCCTGGTCAAATTCAGTTTTATTCACAGAAACTTCCTCAACAACCCAGTACACATGCTCGTTCCTGTCTCTAAACTCTTCACATGTTAATTTGTCTTTCATTCTAAAATACTTATAGAGTACCTGGCATTTGTGTCAGATGCTGGGAAATATAACGGTGAACAGAACCTAATCTTGCCATTATGGAGTTTATAGTCTGGTGGGCCAGAGAGAGATGAATTTTTCAAAAACCACAAAAATAAACATATATAAAATTATAATGTATCTCTAATACAATATATAAATATATATAATTACAAACTATGATCAGTGCTATAAAGGAAAACTATTAGTTACTATAAGAACAAATGGTTTGATCTACTCTAAGAGGTCAGAGAAGGCTTCCCTGAGGAAATGAATAAAGATTGCACTTGGAACTATGAGATGAATAAGTACTATCTCATTTAATACTACATTGTGCTGGACTTTTTCCTATTGTTTAAGGAGGAGGAATCTGGTCTTTTCCCAATTTTCCTTGTGGATGCTGGGCTCCTCTAGGCATAAATCAGACCTCCTCCTTCTGTATCCTCCTTCCCTGCCTCAACCATGTTAGGAACATTGCAGTACTCAAGAAATCCTCAATTCAGTCAAGTGCTGTTGAAGGAGAATAGAATACAGTTTCACACCATCGCCACCAAAAAAGCTCAGCAAGAAAACATAGCTCCCATTAGCCTCAACTCCTGGTACTTTGAACTAACAAATGTTTTAATTGACAGGAAATTCAAATACATCTCCCAAGCACTTTCTTATTATTACAATTTTGGGGAGGAGATTGGAGTTCCCCTGGAGAGAAATTTAAGCTGGAAAGCTGGAAAAACCCATGCTTTGTTACACACTGGGAATTTCTCTTCACATGCTGTTTTTCTCCTGCTTGTGGTAACTGATATTTCAATATTCCCTCTGCAGCAAAGAAGCGAGCAGCACCTGCAGACCTGTTCTCTTGTTCCTACCATAACAAATTGTTAATTATTCACAAACACCACCAAATTGTTTTAACATGCCACTGAGGTCACTTGAACCAGTCTCAATGCCTCTCTTCCCATCTCTCTTTTTTGTTCTCCTTCCCAAATTCCTTCTCTCCCTTCTCTTTGCTTTCTAGTAACACTTATACTCATCTCTCTCCCTCTCTATCTCTACTGGCTCCCCTTCTCAAGATGTAAAAACAATCAAACCTGACGGTCTTTCAAGATACATCTCCAAAGGCTAGTGAAACAAAAGCAAAAATGAACTTTTGGGACTTCATCAAGATAAAAGCCTTCTGTACAGCAAAGGAAACAGTCAACAAAACAAAGAGGCAACCCACAGAATGGGAGAAGATATTTGCAAATGGCACTACAGATAAAAAGGCTGGTATCCAAGATCTATAAAGAACTTCTCAAACTCAACACCCAAAAAACAAATATCAAGTCAAAAAATGGGCAGACATGAACAGACACTTCTCCAAAGAAGACGTACAAATGACTAACAGACACATGAAAAAATGTTCATCATCATTTGCCATCAGGGAAATTCAAATCAAAACCACCCTGAGATACCACCTTACACCAGTTAGAATGGCAAAAATTGACAAGGCAAGAAACAACAAATGTTGGAGAGGTTGTGGAGAAAGGGGAACCCTCTTACACTGTTGGTGGGAATGCAAGTTGGTACAGCCACTTTGGAAAACAGTGTAGAGGTGCCTCAGAAAATTAAAAATAGAGCTATCCTATGACCCACGAATTGCACTACTGGGTATTTATCCCAAGGACACAGATGTAGTGAAAAGAAGGGCCATATGCACCCCAATGTTCATAGCAGCAATGTCTGCAATAGCCAAACTGTGGAAAGAACCAAGATGCCCTTCAACAGATGAATGGATAAAGATGATGTGGTCCATATATACAATGGGATATTACTCAGCCATCAGAAAGGATGAATACCCAACTTTTACATCAACATGGATGGGACTGGAGGAGATTATGCTAAGTGAAAGAAGTCAAGCAGAGAAAGTCAATTATATGGCTTCACTTATTTGTGGAACATAAGGAATAGCATGGAGGACATTAGGAGAAGGAAAGGAAAAATGAGGGGGGGGAATCGGAGGGAGAGATGAACCATGAGAGACTATGGACCTGAGAAACAAACAGGGTGTTAGAGGGGAGGGGGTGGGGGGATGGGTTAGCCTGGTGATGGGTATTAAGGAGGGCACGTACTGCATGGAGCACTGGATGTTATACGCAAACAATGAATCGTGGATCACTACATCAAAAACTAATGATCTATTGTATGGTGACTAACATAACATAATTAAAAAAAAAAACAAAACTGACAGTCAAATGCAGCATAATGACTCAAAGCCCCTAGAGGTCAGTGATCTGGTGTGTTTGGTGACTTTACTGCCCCCCTCCAGTCTCTCCACCCCCTATACCAAGACTTTTCCTGCCTGGAGTTGCAGGAGGTGGGGCTGGCCTTGGAGGGCACCTTCATATTCATTGGGGGGTGCTTACGGTATACATGAGGAAAGAAGGGCTGGCAGGACAAAAAGGAACTGGCAATCCTATCCTACCTGGGGAGGAACAAATAGCCCGGAAGATATAACTAACAAAGCCAATGGGCGTGGGCCGAGAATAAGACAGGCATCCAAAAAGAGGGCCCTCGGTGGGGAATGGGCAAGGCCAAGTTAGGGAGGCTGGGTTAGGAGACAGAATTTAGAGAAATTCCCAGAGCTGAGGACATAAGGGAGAGAACTGCCTCTCAGGCTGAATCTAGAAGGGAGGAATTGATATCGAGGATCTTGGCCTGTCAGACATCTTCCCTCCCCCCCAGTTTTATTGAGATATAACTGACATACAACATTGTGTAAGTTTAAGGTATACAACATGTTGATTTGCTACACTTATATGTTGCAAAGTGATTACCAGTCAGCTAACATCACTACCATAGCAAAGTGATGACAGCATGTAGGGATCAGCTGTAGAGCTCTAGATTCAGATGATCCAAATCTGAATCCTGACCCTGCTGCTTCTTTTTTTTTTTTTTTTTTTAGATTTTTATTTATTTATTTATTTGTCAGAGAGAGAGAGAGCACTCACAAGCAGGGAGAGGGGCAGGCAGAAGGAAAAGTAGGCTCCCTGCTGAGCAAGGAACCTGATGTGGGACTAGATCCCAGGACCCTGGGATCATGACCAGAGCTGAAGGCAGATCCTTAACTGACTGAGCCACTCAGGCTTCCCCTGACCCTGCTTCTTAGGGCAAGTGATTTACCTTCTCTAGGCCTTGTTGCCTAATCTGTAAAATGGGGAGAATAATAGCAGCCTACAGATGTCCAACAAGTGGCACCTCTTCTTATTTCTTCTTCTACTATTGCTATTATAATAGTGCCTAGCATATGGTAGGCACTGTATTTTCTTTTGTTTTTGTTGATTGTGGAATGCATATATGTGCTGCGTATGAGTAATCAGGGTAGATTTTCTCTTAGAACAAAGTGCAACCAACCAATGCAGACTTTAAACAACTTCTTTCAAGTACTACAAACATTGGCTGGACATTAAAAGCTCACTTTAGTTTTGTCCCCATGGGGCCTGAGGACTGTCTTGTGCTTATTTTCCTGGATGTCCTCCTATCATACAATCAGGTTTGCTTCATTCTTTGGGAGTTACAACCTGCCAATGGAAACATCAGCGTCCTCTTCCCTCAGGCCAGCAAGCTATGCTATAGAAAAGAAAACAGTCCTCTTGACTTGCACTTAGATGCAACCTTGATTTTGGGCATCCAGGAGTTATGAGGCTGGACTCTGTGCTGATGGTCTCTGGGCAAAGATCACATTTCCAATGATGTGGATTCCTAGCCACAATATGGCAAGAAAAAGGATTGCATGTAATTTGCACTCTTTATGACCCTGACAACATGATTGTTATGGCCACCATGCCAATTTGGATGACTAAAGCAAATGAGAAGAAGCCTTAAATAAACCAAACAGAGATGTCAAAATATTAGGATGATCAGATCCCATCTGGAACACTATGTTGACTTTTGCAGACCATATTTTAAATGAATACCCTAAAGCTGTGTTCCAAGGATAGCAACATGCTGAAAACAATAATGGTAATTTATGGAACACAGCACATAGACGTGTCAGGTACTGAATAAAGAGCTAAAAACACTTTATAAGCATCATCCCCTGGAATGTTCACCACAACCCTCTAAGAGAGCTAATGTGGTTCCCATGTGACAGAAGAAAATGCAAATACTAGGGAACTATAAGTAACTTTTCTAAAGTCAAGCTAAAAAGCTATAAACATGGGTTATTACCTCAGGTCTTTCTAACTCGAAAATCTTCCCTCTTTAAATAACAGAGATTTGGACTATGACTTTTCAGGAGGAGTTGGAAGCACTTAAGAATCGTTGAAATGGAGAAAATTTGACAAAGACAAGACATGGTATTTATCTGCAATGTAAGGAAAACATTTTTGTTCTATTTAGCGACAGACCTTCATTCTATGATGGCAGTTATCTGGAAGCAGATTTGACCTAATTGTAATGGCAGTTCTTTAACAGTCAGAGCAGACTTGCAAGACATGGGCAGACCTGGGCAAGTTCTGAACATCCCAACACATCAAGCAGTGGCCCAGCGTTCTCCCGACAACGATGTGGGAGAGGTACCTCTACATTGGGTGATGGCCAGACCGTCACTTCTAAGGTCCCTTCAATGCCAAGAATATGCAATCCGAAATCAGCCTCTGCACTGTCTTATCAAGTCACGGATATACACACGATGGCCAGCTCTCATGTACAGCAGCGTCTAAAGGAGGACCCTTTGGATCTCAAATGATGGAAATCCCAACTTGCATAAGCAAAAAGTCATAAAAATAGAAATAAATAAACCAGTGGGAACATATTGACTCAAGTAATTGAAGAGTCACATGGATGTGGATGTGACTAGAAATGACATTGGATCTAAGGTCACACATGAGAGCCTCAGGATTCGATTACCTTCTTTTCATCTCTCAGCTTTGCTCCATTTCTCTTGAGTGACTCTAAAACAGCCTCTCTCTTACTATCTTTTTTTAAAAGATTTTAATTATTTATATATTTGAGGGAGAGAGAGAGAGCAAGCACAGAGGGAGAGGGAGAAACAGACTCCCTGCTGAGCAAAGTGCCCAACGCGGGACTCAATCCTAGGATCCTGAGATTGTGACCTGAGCCCAAGGCAGACGCTTAACCAACTGAGCCACTGAGGCACCCCTCTCTCTTACTATCTTTTAATAGCAAGATGGCTGCCAGAATTTCTGGAAGATTACACTTTTCCAGGTTCAAAACCAGCAAGGAAAAAAAAATCTGAACTGAGTGTGTTTTTCCCAACATTTCTCATGAGTCCTGTGATTCCCTTTAATAAAACTGGCTTTGATATAGTGCACACCTGGAACTTACTACTATGTCCAGAGAAATGGGTGGTCCGATTAGTTTGGGCTAGGCCACATGTTCAGTTCCCAGGAGCTCCACCCAGACTACAGGGACACAAGTGGGAGAAAAGTGGATCTTTTTAGTCATTCAGTGAACATTACTGAGGACCTACTATGTGAATAGAGCATTGCGTTAAGCACTGCAGAACATACAAAGATGACTCAAAATAAATCAAAACTGTTGTGTATGACAAAGAGAAGGTTTATTTGTACAGGATGACATTTAGGAAGTAGCTTATAATCATCATTCTGCCTTTGTGTAGAAAACATTTTTCTTATATTATGAAATCTGAGGACCATCTTACTGGTTCTCAACCAGTCAATTTTGTTCTCCAATCCCTACGCCCCTGTCATCCCCCGCCCCCAACCAAGGGACATTTGACAATGTCTGAAGATATCTTCAGCTCTCACAACCAGAGGAATGTTCCTGGCGTCTGGTGGGTAGAGGCCAGGGTGTTGCTAAATATTCTAACAATACACAGGACAACCCCTCACAATAAAGAATTATCCAGACCAAAATGTCAACAGTGCTGAGTTGGAGAAAACCTGCTCTAGTCGGAAGCACATAAACATACATTTGCAATGTCCAGGAGCCTCTCAGTTACAGATGGAACTCTAGGGTACTGTAGCACTTTAGTAGAGCTCTAAAAAGGGAACTACGCACCATAGTCATGGTAGGGACAAAGGTAGACTACCAGGCCCAGGTCCCATTTCATCTAAAAGCATAGCTAGTAATTGCTTGCAGGTGGTTGGTCACCTAGACCCTTATTCTAATTAAACCACCTGCAGCTGGAACTCACACCACATTACCTTCCAGCTTCCAGACTGATCACCCAACAATCAGTAACCCAGAATCACTAGGAATTCATACCTGCTGGAAACTAGCTGGAGAGCTAATGAATTGCACAGGGGTTCTGTCAAACACACATCTTTAATTGGTCAAAAGACCTAACTTCATTTCAAAACTATTTGCTTGCATCTCAGATGGGGGTTCCAGATGTCAAGGACAGAATCCTGTTGATGATCCAGGAATGGTGCCAAAAATATTTTCTGGAAGCCCTCCAAGGAATTGACTTCACACCCTTCACAGTGGGCTGGAGTCAGCCAGTGGTCGTGTTAGGATTATTATTGAATTTTTGCTGCACAGACAGAACTCATGGTCCAGGAGCTTCATCAGCCCACAGTGAAACTCTTCTCACTTTACTTTAGTAAGTTTGAGGCAAATAGGCAGACCAAAGGATAGAACATGAAAGACTGTGATTGAAACTGTATTATTTCAAACCAATCGTTTTTTTCCTGCCTTTTTACCTCACTTGGAATTTGTAAAATCCTGCCTTAATAAATGAATCTATTAATAGGCAATATCGCTTGTAGGCCATGTCTATTCAAAACCCCCAACACAGTCATTTTACTTATTCAATTCCGTCAACAGGGAAATAAGTCAAGACAATTGTTTGACTAAATTAGCACTGATTTTGTTTAAATCCCTAGTCCTCAATCTTGACTTAACATTAGAACCACATACAGAGGTTTTATAAATTCTGGTGCCCAGGCCGCTTCCTAGATGAATTACGTAAGAACCTCTGGAGGTAGAATTTGGGGATCAGTGTTTCTAAAACTCCCCCGGTGATTCGAAAGCATTCCTACCTACATATGTCTTCTTCACACTTTATGACATGGTTATCACAAATGACTTCAGGTTTAGACCATAAGCATGACCTGAGCCTTACCACCAATGATAGAGGAAGGAAGAAAAATTCACTTCAGACCATTGCCATAGGTTCATTAGTCTTGGAATTGGGTTTTGTTTATGTATAACTTCCTCTATGAACAACAAAAAAAGTAGTTTGTTTCTCATATGCAGCAATAACTCAGCAATGTAAAAGGGGTTTCCTATAATGTGTGCAAGTGGGAAAGAAAATCATAAACATTTCAGACCAGAGAATGTGGCCAATGCTGAGATAGATCATTTTCTGGTATTATTACCTGTTTGCCCATGTTAATAAAAATATTCAGTAAGACACCTGGGGAGGTGGCTGGGGAGAGACTTCTGAATTTCACGTTACTCAATTTAGGAAAGCCCTGATGATTTATATGCACGTGGGCTAGCCTGAAAAATAGACCACAGCTCTGTTATGGATCCTCAGCCTCTCTTGGGTCATTAGGGCCAAGAGATGCCATCCACCTCCCTAAGATCAGATTTCCCTAACCATATAGAGATGGGATAAGCTTCCTTTCTCTCTGGTGCTGGAGAGCTCTCCAGCAATCAGCCTCTCCGCAGGAACTAAAACTACCCTGAAAAACTTCATAAATTCTTCCTGAGAGTTATGTTTTTTTTAAGCCTCAGTTCCTAGAACACACTATTTCCTGAAATGAATGACCAGCTAGAAAGGAGATGTTTGGAGTCTGCATACAGGCACCTCATAAGTCTATCTTGGGCCCAGATCCCCTCTTTCCTGGGAGTGGTGTCCTTCTCACGGCCTCTGACATCTCATCACACAAGGTCCTTGCTAAATTACCCGCCATCATTCCCAGTGGAGAGAGGAATGTTTGATACCATTTCAAGCAGTGAGGAGACGTGGTTGGCAGGGCAGATGTGGAAAAGGTGTGGGGCAGGCGTCTGCCCTGCTGGGGCCTTACATCCACAGCAGGCCTCATCCCTGCTCTCTTAATTTATCTCCAAATCACAGACTTTGTAGGGTCATGAAGAAGAATGGGCAGGATTCAGAGAAGGTATTCATTATATTAGTTCAGTGTGTGCTCCATTAACAGCGTGCAGTGCCTGCATTACGCTATGAATTAGTGCTTTTATAAATCCTGACTCTCTTATGCATAACACCCTTATACTGCACTGTTCCCTCAAGGGTTAAAACTGTTCGTATATGAAATGTAAACATTTCAAATATGCCCCAATGTTTAAAAACACACTTTGATATGGAAACTCTGGAAGTGGTCAAGGTGTCCCTCACATTCTGAGAGGCCACGGTAGAAGGGCGCACGTGAGGAGATGCTCAGTAGAACCCTCACAGAGGGAGAGAGGTTCTCAGTGTGGCCTCTGTTCTCTGAAATGGCTCGGCTGGGGATGGGAGTGGTCGTTCTTTGATCTCCCACTTGCTGACAGAGCCACATTTGGCTCTCCCTTGAGCTGACATAAAGGAGAGACCAGATCCCCTTCGAGGGGTTCCTGTGCACCAGAATGCAGACAGATGGCCTGCTGGGTTGGGGGGGTGCCCCCAGCAGAGAGGACTGCTGGAATAATTCTGGCATGGACTGCTACTTCACACCTTTCCTGGTGAGCAACCAGAGGCTGAGCTCAGAGGATATACATGAAGGGTCCCCGGTCCCACTGGTGAGCCCTCAGGGCCAAATCCTGAGAAGCTAAACATGCCCAGGCTTTGAGTTGAAGACTTTTAAACATGTGTCTATAGGGTCATTCTCAGATGATAACTGTGCAGTGGAAAATTCCTTTCAATGCCCCAGCACCCTGGGTAGAGGTATCATTACCTACAGGAAAGGAACAGTGGAGGGGGTTAGGATAAATAATGAAGAAGAGCCAGTTCTAAGCTGGTTGTAATCATGGAGCTGAGAATAGCGTATTCATTTTCTCTTGCTGCTGTAACGAATTACCACAAACTTAGTGGCTTAAAGCAACACGGATATACTATCTCACAGCTCTGGAGGTCAGAATTTCAAAATGGGTCTCACTGGGCTAAAATCAAGGTGTCAGCAGGGCCGTGTTCCTTCGCTGCCTCTAGGGGAGAATCTGTTTCCTTGCCTCTCCCAGTTTCTAGAAACCTCCCACATTCCTTAGCTTATGGCTCCCTTCCTCTACCTTCAAAGCCAGCAACAGTGAGGTGGTCATTCTCACATAGCATCTCTCTGATTCTGTCTTTTGGTTGCCTCTTCCACATTTAAGGACCCTTTTGATATATTTGGCCTCCCAGATAACTAATCTTTCTATTTTGAAGTCAGATGATCAGCAACCTTAATTCCATCTGCAACCTAAACTCCCCTGCTCAGCATGTAACCTAACATACTCACAGGTCCCAGGGATTGAGAGGGAGACCTCTTTGAGAAGCCATTATTCTGCCTATCACAGATGGCATGTATAAATTACAATTAGAGTTCGAGCAGTCCTTTACTAAACAAATGTTTATTGAACACTGATTTGCACCGGGGACGTAAACAATGGACGTGAGTAGAGAAGGCAATATGATAAGTAACATGACGGAGGTCTATGCAAAGGAGATGGAATGGCTCACTCAGCTGGGGTGAGACAGGGCAGTCCTCCTGCTGAAGATGATGTCTATCCAAGCACCTCACTGCTTCCAACACTTCCCTGACAATCCTGCCAAGTTTCTCAAAAAGTGGACAAATACTCATCATTGCCAATGTTAATCGAGCACTTACTGCGTCCCAGGTATAGACCTAAGATGCTTTACTTATATTAACCCATTTAACCCTCATAACAAGCCAATGAGACAAGTATTATTCTCTCCATTTAGCAGAGAAGGAAACCGAGGCCCAGAGTTTACATAAGTTGCCCAAGTCCACAGAACTAGAAAATACTCTTTGTCCTTCTGGTGGCTGGATTTGACATTCATGCGGCAAAAAGACAGGCAGGGAAAGGTAATAGTAGTAGTAATAGTAATAACAACTGTTTGAGTGCCTTCTTTTCAATTGATTCAACTTTGAGTGTTTACCTAGAAGTTCTAAGTGGTCTATGTACATTGACTCAGTCAATCCCAGCAACAACCCTGAGATATAATTATTATTCCCATCTTACTAATAAATAGACACTCAAAGACATCATCTTGACCGTGGTCAACTAAGTGGAAAGTGGCATTTCCTGTCCACCTAGCTCCAAACCCTGTGCTTGGAAAGAGACAAGACAGAATGTGGCTCAGTGCGGTGCTTCTCACACTCTGTGCATCAAAATCACTAGGAAAGGGCTGATGACGATCCAGATGTTTCTGATTCAGTAGGTCTAGGGTGCGGCCTCAGAATTTGCATTTCAAAGACGTTCCAGGTGTTGTTGGTCCTGCTTTGAGACTCACTGGCACAGTGCCATTGGCATGCGCTTTGGACTCAGACCTGCCTTTGAATCTGGCTGTGTCACTTACCAGCGGTGCAACCTTGAGCAGAATTCCCAGCCTCTTTAATTTCACACCTGGATAGTGACAATGAACCCTATCCTATTAGTCGTGGTGAAGGATTTAGGTGAGATAATACATGCAAAGCACGAAGCAAAAGGCAGACTCTGAGTAAACTTGAGTCTCTCCCCTCACCAGTCTCCATGCTGGACAGAGAAGCTCAGGATCAGTGCTTTCTGGAGGGCTGCCATGGGCTCCGAGCTCCCTGGCTTGAGTCAAGAACTTTCCTAGCTAGTTAGATCTAGAACTCAAGGCCTGGGCTACAGAAATGACAGCTGCCTTGTTCTTTCAGCACATCAGCTATGTTGTGCTTTGACCTTTGCCCTCAACAATCATGTGATGAACAAGACAGTGGTTTACAAAACTTCACCACAGAATTGCACTGAGATATGATCATGGATTCAGGCCTCCCGGAAACCTGGACTGCAGTTTCATCCTAGGAGAATCACGCTAGGGCCAACAGCTCTCTCCTCCTGAAACTTCTCCTCGTAACAGTGACGGGGAGAGAGCTTTAAAAGCATCTCTGGCTGCAAAAATCTGGGTGGTTTGTAAGGACCAAGAAAAGAGCTTGGAAAAAAGAGTGCTTAAATGATTGGATCATTACTTTTCTTCTTTAAAGGGGAAGCATCGTCTCATTTCAAATGTTCCTCTTTCACTCAGGTACTTGAAATAAAACCAGCATCAGCACCTTTTGGATTTGGTGGAAGGTTAGCTTCATTTTTCCCAAGAGAAGTCCTATCACCCTGCCAACCTCCTGGTCCCCAGCGTGGCATTAACCACCAATCACAACCCTCTCCTTGCGCTTCCTGACACACCTGGTGGATCTCTGTTTTAAGATGCCAATATCACTAGAAAGAGCTGTGCTCTGAGAAACTTTTTAGTAATTAAGATATAACAACAAAATAGGCTTATTGACTATTTTTAATATTACCTCCTTTAAACACAAACTATATTCCCGGGAGAGTTAGTTAACCTCACAAAATAAAATGAGAAGCCAATACGTGATTCATTAGAAAGATAACCTTTGGACTGGGATGGGCAGTCCCTCCAGGGTCAGTAAGGCCCCCACATGTCAAATCATCAGAATAGAGAAAATAAAAAGACATGATTAATACACACACACACGTGCACACACAGAGCTGGGAAATTTTAGAGCCCAACACCACATACCAGGCAGCTGTTAAGTTTCAGTGTTGTTTTGTGTTTCTTCTGCAGACCCTTTCTTGGCAGGTTGGATGTGGATGCTTTTTTTTTCCCTGAAAGTGACTCAGTAGTGGCCACTCCTGCCTTCTCTCTGTATCGCGCATATTGTTTCTATCACCAGTGTAGTAGGAGGAGGGGAGGCCAACTGGGGTTTTAGCTCCGCAGGGCCTTCCAGACGCTGCCTCAGCACTAAAAGAAAAGTGAGATCTAAATTGGGTGTAAGTCTGATGGGAAGGAAAAAAGGCCCCAGAGACATGGGAATGCTGGTGATAGCAATTCCCTATATCATTGGTACAAAAAGTTTCAAGGAGTTTGGCAGACATATATTTTCTCAATATTTTCAAGAGGTAAGTAAGAGGCATATGGGATCTTTGGCCTCTTTTTTCCAGCACTTACCTCCTTGCCCCTTTCCGGTACCACACCCAATCGACTCCCTCACCCACCAGGGATCTTTTAACAATCTCTCCCACCAACACCACCAGGAAGGCGGGCATGTGATCCAGGTGGGGCCGATCCTACTGTCCCATCCTTCCTGGCCACACGGACCAACCAAGCCGGAACAACTCTAGCCCTTCCCTGAGATAAAATAACGACAACAGTAATAATAACTAATATGTGCTGAGTGAATATTAGTTGCTGGGCATACTCAAAGCACTTTACATAGGTTATCTCTTTTAGTTTGATCTTTACAACCACCCTGTAAGGTAAGTTCTATTGTTATCCCTATTATAAAAAGAGGAAACTGAGGCACGAGACAGTTAAGGAAGTTGCTCAAGGTCACGACCTCATATGTGGCAGAGCCAGGATGCTGCCTGAAGCCGTCTGACTCCTAAACCCCAGCTCTGAACCTTTATTGTCTGTTTTCTCTGGAATTGCTGACAGCTGCTTTCCCTGCTGCTTGGGGAAAGCTGATATATGGTAGAAGAAAATAAACTTTCCCATTAGGAATCGTTTTCAGCTGCATATAATAGAAAACCCAAATAACATAGGCTTAAACAAGATTTAAGGGTTTATTTCTCTCTTAAATAATATGAAATGCAGAAGTAGGCATTTCATAGCTAGAAGGCAGGCTTTCAAAGTCATCAGGGATGCGGGCTCTTTCTATCTTCTCCTCCATCCTCAGTGCATGGTTTCCACCATCGAGGTTGCTTCATCACCCAAAATGACTGCTGGAGTGCCAACCATCAGGTTACGATTCCAGCAAGGAAACAGGAAGGTTTGGGGAAGAGGGAATACAGTAGTTTCATCAACAAAGTCAACTCTTGAGGCCACCCTACCACTTTGCTTACGTCTCACTGGCCACCCTGGATGAAGGGGACTGGGAATATAGTCTTCAAGGGGTGTTCCTAAGGAAGGAGGGGAGAGTAGGGAGCAGCTCTCAGGCCCTGACACACATGCAGATGTGCTCTAACAAGACATTAATGAGCAAGCTTCCATGTGTCCAACTTACTAGCTCATAGTTGCAAAATGGGAAAGGACCGCAGTCTTCTGGACTCCAGGCCAGGAAATTTATCATCACACAAAGAGTTCACCTCCTAAAGAGCGGCTTCTACTGTTGAATTGGGTATCCTTATAACCTCAGGAAAGCTGGCAAAATTTAGCAGAACCCACCAGCATCTCCATGTTATCTCGAGGCTCATGGAAAGCCTAACGCAGGAGAACTAGCTTGTTAGAAGTGAAATACGCAGCAGAACGATGCCAACTTTCTCCAGGGGCCGCCAGGGACAGCACTGACTGACATCCCAGGCAAATCACACATGCAGGCATTCAAGTTCTGTTGCATATCCCAAACCACCAAGGACTTAGACCACCAAATCCATTCCATAAGAACCTAATCATGCAGTTATCAAAAGGCCCCCAGAGCAAATGAGAATGCTTTGTTCACAAAGTCCAATAGCTCTTGTAAACAGGCCCTGAAGTCAGACTTCTCTCTAAATTTATGAGAGCAGTGAAGTTATGTTATTGCATACATCAAATAAAAATGGACAGTTCTGTGACATTTTAAGACCCTGTCCCTCCTGTGTTATTCTTCCCTCAATATATATTCATATGTACACAGCATAGACTCGACTCACTCTTTAAGAATTATATTTTTAAAAATACAAGGGGGAGAGCATTGCTGGTAATCAACCCTAAACATCTCTCTGTCAGTATAGGATGGAAGAAGACACTGACTCTTCACAGATGTGCCCACACCCTAAATGCACATTCAGTTGGTCTTTAAGCAGCGTTTGCCAACCCCCACACACTCAGTGGGCTTTGTTTGTGTATGTGTGTTTTTGTTTACACTTCATGACCTTGCACTCACTTTCCCCTCTGCCCAAAGCACTCTTCTCCCCCTTTCAGTCTAATGGACTCCAATTTGTCCCTCAGAACTCTACTTAGAGGTCACCTCCTGTGACGATCCTAAATTCTAAATTCCCTAAGATTCCCCAAATTCATTGCTCTTTCTCCTGTCTCATGCAGGTACTTAGCATACTTATCATAATAAATTGTTATTTCTTTGTTTTCACATCTGTCTCCCTGACTAGACTATAAGCTCACCAGCAAGAACCATGTCCTATTTACTTCTGTATTCAGTGCTGGGTACATAGTAAGCTTATGAATATAATCAAATTCTAAAATGAACTGAGTTGGATAACAGCTCCCATTTTAGACTAGTTTTCCCTGAACTTACGCCCCCATGTTATTGTTTTTCCTCACTCAGTACTTCTGCTCTTCAAGGAATTGTGTTAAATCTTACAATGTTCAAGTTGCCTCATTCACCTGAGCAACTGGGTCCAAAATTTTGAAAGCTTCAAATGCCAATTCCAGGAAATCCACTTTCTCTTTGCATGCTGGTTATTTTTACTTAGCTTCTCAGTGTCAGAGCTGGGGGAAGAGGGAAATATGTCTTTTAATTAAGCAGTTACAGACACAAATTTTAATTAAAATTCCCTATCTGGTCCAGGAAAATGAAGTGGCTATTATTGGATCAGAAAAGTTCCAAAAGATACTCCTTATCTCTGAGTTAGATTGGCAAACTCTGAGCTCTGCTGGAGCCCAGGGGCTGTGGTTGGGGAGTTGTGGGTGGGTGGAATGAAGGACTGGATGAGTGTGTTGGCAAAAGACATTCGAGGGACGGTACTCAGGAGGCCTGGATCAGATGTGGCTCATGTACAAAATTATTGGACTTAGCTTTGGGATCAAATTTCATGTGGTTGATGGACATAAGGGTCCCAGCTTTGAAGTTAGCTAGACTAAGTTTTGAATTATGGGTTTGTCAATTACTAAGCTTGGTTAACTATTCACTTTATGAACTTGGCCATATTCTTTACTGAATCTCAGTTTTATCATCTGTAAAATGAAGATGTAACACTCACAGGGTATCCGCTGGGATGCAATGAGCTCATCTCTTTAAAATATCTAGTGGTACCTAACTGGAACATAGCTAGCTGAGTGTTAATCTCCTTCCTCCTGATTTGGAAGATTTGGGTCAAGAGAGGCAGAGATCATCATCCCTTCTCCCACCAACTTTGGAAGAAAAAAAAGACTTAGGTTTTGCCATTGAATAAAACCAGCATAGACACTTTCATTCATTCATTCATTCAATAAATATCATTCAATGAATATTTAATTACGAAGTGGACTACAGTCCCTTCTCCCAAAGAACTCAGTCTTAGGAGAAAGACAAATCAGTACGGAGTTATGATTTTGTCCTAAGGGCAATAGGAAGCCATTGGAAAGATGATCATACATGCATGCAGTGTAGAGAATGGATTGGAGACAGAGAGTTGTGGCAGCAATACAGGTGAGATTGTTGTACCTGATGGAAGGCGTTGCCATGGAGGAGTTGCAGAAGAAGAGCATTCAGACCAGGTGTGCTCACTGAACACATTTTAAAGAAGTAGAGCTGACAAAACTTGATAAACTGGATATAAAGCAGGTGAGGAAGGACAGGAAATGGCATCTTTTCCTGAGATAGGAATCTAAGGTAAAGAGCCTGCTGTGGGAACTGGGAAGAAGGGATGACCCAGATTCTCGCAAAGTAATTTAAGGTGCAAATGAATATGGGCAGGTGACGTGAGGACAGAATTTTGTCCTAACTTGAAGGCAAGCTGGCCTTCTTCCCAGCTTCCTATAAAGGTGCAATCTTGTTTATCCTGATATCTTCCAAGTAGGTCTCTGATTTTCACATTCATTTCAATGTATCCACAGCATGAGTTTCCTAGGTGCATGGCATTGGTTCTGCCTGGGCCATTTGGCCATGTAAATAGCATCTAGGCAAGTCTCTTGGACGAGAACAGCATTTCTTACCTTGAGTTGTGTATAGTCTTGAGATACCCTTTGGGATCAAATAACACAGAAAGATATCCACCCTGAGCATATGGGCACAACTTCAACTGCTCTCTTCTTGGCCAAAGGAATCTGTATGGGCATTTTTACAATAGCCACCTATCTAACGACAGCAAATCTTAACAGATATGAATCACTGAGCTAGTTGTCTAAGGAAGCTAATGTTGGCAGGCCTAGTCACTGAAGTATCTCACATCACATCCAGGCTAAGGAAATGCAATTTATCATAGACACAAGTCACAATCTCAGACAAGGACTACTTAGTGGTCAGAAGTGCTGGCTCTGGAGCCAGACTGACTGGGTTCAATCCGTGGTTTCAATGTATATTAGCTGCAAACTTGGGCTTCTGTTTTCTAATCTCTAAAATGGAAATAGTAATCCTACCCATCTCATTGGGTTATTGTGAGACTTGAATGCAAATAAAGGGCATAGAACAGTGCCTGGCACAGAGTAAATCCTCAATAAACATAAGGTATTATTATTTATATTACCAGATTATATATATTATTATATATTTCCGGATCCTTTCTAGAAAGAGAATAGTGTGCTCAGACTTGCCTCAGTCTCACATAGTCATCCAAGGAAAACATCACAAATATGGAGTTAATTAAGAAGAGGTACATGGGAGTCTATCATAGAGTCAACTCATAAGAGCTGGAGTTGGAACACTAACTCCACAAATCTGGTTGGTGACATCTTGCAGAAGCTAAGAGCATCAGTGTGTTATGGGAAGGCTCAGAGCACTACTTAGAGTCCAGTTAGCTCTGACCAACCACAGTCGAATGACCTAGGTGTAAATGAGTCAAAAACACATGGACTAGATCCTGCCGAATACACATGGGTTTCAAAATGAAGGGGAAGGAGAGCACTTGCCAAAATGCATTTCGTAATAATCCCTGTAATAATGAATGGTTCACTGAGCCGGAAACATCAATGGATCTTCTTCGATGCTCATTAACCCCACGAGGCAGCAGGTTGAAATACTTAGGAAGAAATCAAAGAGGCTCTGGCTCATTGGTGCTGGAAAGTTGAAATATAAATAGATTTGGGAAGAAAAAAGATGTTTGTTAACTCTGGTCATGAATATGGCACTACCGAGGAGAAAGAGATAGCTTGCTTCTCTGGACTGATTGCAGGATGGCACATTGAGAGACTGGATCCTGCACCCAGTTCCTTCTTTGGGCAAATTCCTTCACTTCCTCAGGCTTGCTTCCTCATCTGCAAAGTGAGGATTCTCCACCCAATGTCCTCTAAACTTCCTTGCCATTCTGAACATCAACAGGCATTTTTTCAGCAGAAACTAGGGACGTGAATCACCTTGGTGTCTATTAAGCCAATGTCATGTCTAAATTAGAAACAATAAATATTTGAACATTTGGAAGAGCAGCACGTTCAAGAAAGGAAAACTTTCCTGATAATACAAAATCTCTGCTTTTCCGGTTGAATGCCTCACTGAGGAAAGCTGAAAAGCTCACATCCAGACAGGAATGTTTTAACAAGGCAGTTTTGGCCCAATCTCCTGCTGCTGCAGTCAACAGAAGTTTTTGCTAATGAGCTTTGACAGGATTAGAAATATTAAAATAAATTAGAGATATGCCAAATGCACATTTTGACTGAATTGCCAATGTCTGGAAGAAAAAAAGCAAAACCAATATTCATCCAAACCCAAATATCCTAATCAGAGAACATGCTTCTGGGATAACCACAATAAGTCTAAATTATTATTATTATAATTAGTTAACCTTTCTTAGCTAAATTTCACAAATGTACCACCAAGATTTGGAGCAATAATTTTTTAGCTTGGTCGGTTGCTTGATTGTTCCTGGGGTTGCTTGCCTTCACATTTGCTGTGTTAAATAGTGACTCACTCTGGACTGATGGCAGAAGAGAAGAGAGTTTTGTAGATACTTCATTTTTCTCTAGTACTTTCTTATTTTCATTATAGTTTATATTTCGTATAGCCAGATCCACTATAATTTACCATGGATGCTGCTCTACTTGATTATGAAGGTTTTCCTCCTTATAAAATTTTGAGATGGAAAAATTGGCATTCTGCTTTTAGTTCACTCACAGAAACTCTTAGAAAGGTATTTTTCTTGAAAGATGGCTAGGTTAAATGACTCAAAATTAAATAATTTCTATAATATTTGATTTAATGTTGGGCATGCTAGCATACCAAATGATTCCACAAAAATTCTAATTATGAATAAAACTGAGTTCTATTATTTGACCTTGTATTATTATTTTAATTTTTCAGGCACTTGTTGGCTAGAAAAGGATGTAAAGTTCTTCCTAAAGTTATCTAGCTAATACCTTCTCTCGATGTTCACACTGACAGTGAATCAATTTACCTACTTAACTGTTTGAAAATTTCTTATTGTTCTGGTTCATAAAGTTAACAGCTGTATAATAATTAGTAATTATTGCAATATTACACTCTTGAAATTAGTAAGTGTATACATGCTTCAAAGAAATAATAGAATTTCAACATATAAAACAGATAAAGTGATTTTTACTCCAAGTTACATCAACAATGCTTCCCTACACTTAAAAGTGAGTATTCAAATGTTAATAAATTTGACTGACATGTTTTGCTCCTATTGTTGACTTTTGTTACAATGATTAGATATGATAGATGTGATTGGAACTTAATCCAATCACACAATTATTGAGGCTACGCAAGTTCAGAAAGGCCAGAAATGATACTGAGGAAGCGTTTGGCTGTTCAGCCTTCCAAAGGTGGAGGCCAATGCCAAACTTAAGTAGGGGTTCTCAGCCAAAGCAGTGCATTTCTGCAGTGTTCACAGGGCAAAGCCTTCTCAAGAGAATTCTCTGTTCAATCCATTTCTGAGCCTTCATTTCACTCATCAGGGCCATACTTAGTTATGGACTCCAGAAAAATCAGAATTTACGTTTATTTACATGAGAGGGGCCTGGATCTGGGTCTGGAAGGTGGAAACACAGGGTGAGAGAAATCAGCTGGGGTTGGAGAGAAAGAGAGACAAGGGATTTTGGGGAGGAAGCAGCTGCTATAAAGATGCAACTCTGAGGCAAGAGAGATGTTTAAAAGACGGTGTTTAGGAAATTGAGTTGTGTATTGTGAAGCAGTTTTCCATTTGCTGCCTCTTCAAAGAGACTTTCATAAATTTTCTTTCAAGACTTTGATGTGAAATTTCTTTTCCTTCTAGATGAATCACATGCTTTTGTTTTGGTTGTTTTGGTTGTTTTTAGAACAAGAAGACTTGGTCTTATTCAAATAGCAAAGAAGAAAGCCAGTCACGCTGTCCTTACAACATTATTCAAATTTAAATATCTCTTAATGAGAAATAACAAATGGAAATATGCTTCAAGCAATTTAGAAATGTTCATTTTGACTCAGCAATTCCACTTCAAGTAATCTAGAATAATTAGAAATGTGGACAAAGTTGTCAGTGCACAGGTATTCATTACACCATTATTTGTAGGAACAAAAACCAGCAGAAATCTCCGAAAGGTAAATGGTCCAGTAAATTACATTTAATCATATGATGAAATGTTGTTTATCGATTAAAATGATGTTTACAAAAGCATTTTATTAATTTGGAAAAGTCTCGTGTATATTTTAAGGGTTTTTTTTAACAATGTAAAATATAATTTTATGACTCTGTGATGTATTTTTCCCAGGATAAAATTTATGTCGGACACAGGTGCTCTGTTTGCATCTTCCTGAAAGTTTCCCCGGCTGAAACAGTTTGGGCCAGGCTAATGGAATAGAACTTGGAGCTTCAAGTGTCCACTTGTCCATGACTTGGAGAACTTGGAAAACAATTTCCCCAGGGAAATCCTGGCCCTACTTGGGAACGAGCACTTCTTCAGCTCACTTCTATATGAATGATGGAAAGGTTTTCTACAAAGGCGAGTTAGGTTAGACCACTCAGTTCTTTCAAGAGGATTTCCACCCTACCTTCATATCTCACCCCTACTCTCACAGTCTCCACCATGGTTATCACCTGAACTGTTTCTTAAGACCCAATGGTCTGTATCAGTGGTTCTCAAAGAGTAGGTCCTGAAGCAGTAACAACAGCAATGCCTGGGAACTCAGATGCACATGACTGGGCCTCACCCCAGACCCTCTCAACCTAAGACTCTCGGGGTGGGCGGCTCATTTGTTTAATAAACGTTCTTGGGATTCTGGTGTGAGTTCACGTTTGAGAACCAATGGTCCATATTAAACTCCAGGTGCTCATTAGTGGTAGACCTCACTACTAGCTGATATGTACCAACCCCTGGATGAACATTTTAAAACTATATTTACAAGATAATTACAGATAAGAAGTTCATATATTTTTCCTTAAAATCTACAGCCTGCCCCTATAGATTAGATCAGAGATTATGCTTGTCCACCCCAAGTGACTGCCTTTCCTGACTTGCACTTGGTCTCCACTGAGGGATCCTACAAGACATAGACCACAAGCTTCCTCATTTGCTCCAGCTGAGGTAGGCTTTTCTTTCTCCACTCTGCCACCCTCATCCTCTCCCCTTACTTAAAATGATATATTTTTCATGTATTTACTTGCTTACTGTCTGTGTCTTCCACTATAAGATCCCTAACACAAAAACTTATTGACTACTGTATTGTTAGCACTGGAGCAATATCTGACCCAGAATAGGTGTTTAATAATAAGAAAATGATAAATGAACAAATAGCATCATTGGTTACATTATACAATGGCCAAGTATTTATAAGATTACTTTTGCCTGGTCATAACATCAACGATAGCAGTATTCCTATTGATGATTTGATCTGTTTTTAATCTTATGAACACTAAGAATATTGTAATTGCTCAGGATCCCTTTTTGGACTTGGTAGCTTACAAACTTAGAGGAAACGTTGTGGAGAGTCAGAGGCAAGGATAAAGGTTTTTATGGCTTGGAGTTTTTAGTGTAATTCCTGATTCCATTTTACCTTACCCTGGCTTTTCCTTCTGCTACTGTTGTTTATAACTGTTATCCTATCGCTGCGTTTTGGGACGTGGAGTGTGAATGCCTAAGCCACAGGGTTCTGTTTCAAATCCCAGTCTCGCCACTTAACATGTCAAATTATATAAGCTTTACCTGTCTCAGTTTCCTTACCTGTGAGACAAAGATCATAGGAGTTTCTACTTCATATGGTGAAGTACTCAGAATAGTGCCAAGCCCTTAATAAGTGCTGTCATGGTGGTGGTTGTGGTGATGGTAAAAGAAACCATAAATAAATATAAAGAAAACAAGCCCAAGTGTTTATAGTGGTTATTTCTAGGTGGAGGGGTTGTAGAATCATTTTCTTCTTACACTTTCTGTTGTTTACAAACCCTTAAACAAAAAACATGTAAAAACAAAAAAGAAAGAAAAGAAATGGCACATGGAATCCTGGGCTTCTGTAACCGAATTAAAATAGATATAGATATGACAAGAGAATTTACTCTAATAAAATCCCAAAAGAACAATATATGGATCTGTTGGAAAACAATCAACCCTCTGGTTTATTGTAAGATATATGGATGGATCCTACAACTGTTAGAGATACAAAGAAAGATGATTCAATCATAAAGATGACAGTGTCGGTTTATTTCCCTCAAGAATTCCTAAAATTGGAATATGGACATGTAAAAAAGATGGTGATGGTCTTATATTTCTTTTATGTGTCTTCAACCACAACAAATGGTGTTATATTAGGGTTTTACTCCCATTTCTAAACTTTTACCCATTTATTTTTTTATACCCAGCCTAGTTTTAAATTAGAAAAAATAACATGAGATAATAAGTAGCAAACAATAAAAGGCACAGTTGTAATAAAAGCCACTAAAAGTGTAAGGGTCATTTCTAGTGACAACGGGCCACTGACAGTCACTGCTTGCCCTTCCAGATCCCCCCTTCACCCTGCTTTTTGTCCTGGGACACTGACCTCAAGGGAATTTATCAATTGGGCTCCTTTGCCGTCTGGTTTCTGGCTCTTTGGGCCAATGACCATCCCCGGCAAGGGACTGAAGGGCAAAAAGAGAAAGATGTTGATAAAATTGCTCCAGGCTCCTTCCCTGCAGGGCCTTGGCTTTGTGGTGGTTACAGCCCTCCACCAAGAGTCCCAGCTCGTGCCAGCAGCCTGCTCCTAGAGCTGCAAGCTCCTTCCATGTTCCAGCAACTGCTGTCTCTCATTTCTTCTCCAGGCCCAGGCTGGAAGGGCTTGCTAGTGCCCAGATAAGACAGCTAGCCCTGGCCACAGCTAGCCCCAGAACATTCCACCATAGCTTTTTGGTTTCCCTTAACTCTCCCCAGATCTTCATTAATTTCTCCACAGTGACCTTACTTAAGGGTTAAGAGGGCTGACTGATACAGAGGGAAGCATGCCAGAAGAGAGGGAGTGAAGGAAACCAACCAGACATACACAAAACATAGTTCCAAGCTTCTTAGCAGTCAAGTCAAAAAGTAGAGCATGATGGATTACATGGCTCTCCTTGTTATAACAGAAGAAAGCCTATCAGGTAGCAGAAGATATTTTTCTTTACTCTGAGCTCTGAGAGAATTTTTCACATGCACCTTTACACAACAGAAGATTTCTTAGGGTTCCTGTGTCCCCCTGGTCTCATGGCGCTTTGCACCTCACATAGGAAGAAAGTGATGAGCATCAGGGTCAAATTAAGAAGTGGTGCAAGAATGAGAAAGACTCAGCGCCAGGAGAGAAGGTCACTCTGTCTCACCAAGGTGATAATCATGCTGGCGGGGTAACCAGACTGCCAAGAACCTTGTCGTGTTCACTGTGGTATCTTCTAGAATAGTGCCTCCTGGCACTTAGAAGATTCCCAATAAATAATTATTGAATAAAACAGTGGAAGACAATTATCATATGGTTTCACTCATTTGTGGAACATAAGGAATAGCATGGAGGACATTAGGGGAAGGAAGGGGAAAATGAAGGGAGGGGAATCGGAGGGGGAGAAGAACCATGAGAGACTATGGACTCTGAGAAACAAACTGAGGGTCTTAGAGGGGAGGGGGGGTGGGGGGATGGGTTAGCCTGATGATGGGTATTAAGGAAGACACATACTGCATGGAGCACTGGGTGTTATATGCAAACAATGAATCGTGGATCACCACATCAAAAACTAATGTT
The DNA here is from genome assembly GCF_011800145.1 of Mirounga leonina. Classification (NCBI taxonomy): domain Eukaryota; kingdom Metazoa; phylum Chordata; class Mammalia; order Carnivora; family Phocidae; genus Mirounga; species Mirounga leonina. The sequence continues at coordinate 40,504,067 of NW_023270323.1, forward strand.
GTACTGTATGGTGACCAACATAACATAATAAAAAAAATTATAATTAAAATCTTTGTAGGATCACATTTTGGCCTTTATACATTATAGTTTCTAAATGCCACTCTTTCCTTAAGGAGGAAACATGATGTTGGGCAACATGGTTCTCATTGGTGTGATCTGAGGATCTGTGTCAAATACTATTGCCTGGGTCTCATGCCAAGTAATTCTGATTTCAGTGGTCTGGGGTCCAGTAGATATTTACAAGAATTCAGTCCACAAAGTTGGTGTTCCATATTTTACAAGTATAATTTTATTTAAATCTAGTGGGACAATTTGAAACTTTCTTTGGACTATAACAAATAGTAGAATTCCAATGATAACGTTTTTATAAAACTATAATGGTCTTACATTCTGTTTGAAAAATCTGTTTTCCTAATGAAGTATTTAATGTGTACTAGGCCTTATTTAATTTCTATATAATTTTCCAGGATCGGGAGTGGGTTAGGAGTGGGGAGTGGGGAGAAAAAAATCTATAGCTTTTTATCAACCTAAACTTTTCTTTAAATTTCCTTAATCATGCAAGTCTCATGTTGGCTCATTTTCATACAGTCATTTCCTAGAGCAAAAAAATCTTCCTTAAAAATCTAGAAGCTTTGTCAATCATGTCTGAAGTCCTTAGGAAAATCCATTCTTGTTCATGCCATGATTTAATTAGACCAAGCACCTTTGGCATCTCTTCAAGCTCACTCTAGGCCCAAATGTCAGCTTATGAACTCAGATACTGCTGGGAAATGCTGAATCGGGACATGTCAATCTCTAAGGGACCATAGAATTGTGAGCATGAGGAAGGGGAAATATGAAAAAGGTCACTTTGCCTGAAAAGACACAACTAAATATTATGTAGATGGGAAGCAGACAGAATACTCATAAATTTAAAAAATATAAGCAAATGTGTTTAGGAAGTGAAGAGATCAGATATAAAGCAAGATAGGGTAGAGGAAATTCAGAAAGGCATTGACACATTTTTTAAAATATACATTGGAATACCTTGCTTCCTTGATAGCATTTATCTCATATGCTCCACTGATCTTATATGTTCAACTTGGCAGCTCAACAATCAGATGGCAAATTACATGGTTTTGGCATATAAGACCATGCCCAGATAAAATTCGTCCTTTTAAAGTATACAAGTCAGAGGTTTTTAGTATATTCACAGAAATCTACAACCATCATCATTACCTAATTAAGAACATTTTCATCACTCCCAAAAGAAACCCAGACCCATTAGCAGTTACTACCATTTCTCCCCTTTCCCCAAGCCCTGGCCATCACTAATCTACTTTCCATCCTTAAGGATTTTCTGGTCTTGGACATTTTATATAAATTAAGTCATATAATATGTAGTCTTTTGTGTCTGGCTTCTTTAATTTAGCATCATGCTTTTAAGGTTCATACAAGTTGTAGCATGGATCAGTATTTCATTCCTTTTTATTGCCAAATAATATTCCATTGTATAGATATTCCACATTTTCTGTATCTATTCATCAGTTGATGTACATTTGGATTGTTTCTTCTCTGGGGCTACTATGAATAATGCTGTTATGAACATTCATGTACAAGTTTTTTTAGACACAGTTTTATTTCTCTTGAGTATATACCTAGGTATAGAATTGCTGGATAACATAGGAACTCCATGGTTAACATTTTGAGGAAGGAACTACCAAATTGCTTTTCAAAGTGGCTGCACCATTTTACAATCCCACCAGCAAATGCATGAGGGTTTCAATTTCTCCATATCCTCACTAACACTTGCTATTGTCTATCTTTTTTGTTTTAGCTATCCTCGTGGGTATGAAGGACTACCTCATTGTGGTTTTTGATTTGCATTTCCCTAATGACTAATGATGTTGAGCATCTTTTCATTATTAATTAGCTATTCATATATCTTCTTTGGAGAAATGTCTATTCATATCTTTAGCCCATTCTAAAACTTTGTTTTGTTTTGTTATTATTGAGTTGACAGGTCCCTTATTAGATCATGATTTGCAACTATTTTCTTCCATTCTGTGGGTTGTCTTCACTTTCTTAATGGTGTTCTTCGAAATACAAAGGTTTTTCAAATTTTAATTAAGTTCAATTTATTTATTTATTTTTCCTTGTGCTGTTTTGTGCTTTTTAGTGTCGTATCTAAGAAACCATGGGTTAGCCATAAGTCATCAATATGTTACTCCTCTGTTTTCTTCTAAGAGTTTCATAGTTTTCACTCTTACATGTATGTCTATAGTCTCTTTTGAGTTAATTTTTGCCTATATTGTTAGATAGGGGTCCAACTTCATTCTTTTGAATCCAGTTTCTTTACCCATTCTAAAATTTCTGCCATTGGTTTGGAGTGTTCAAAAAATTTACATGTAATGTAATTACTGATAAGGCAGGATTTAAGTCTCTGATTTTGCTATATGTTATCTATATGTTGTTTTTCTTTTTGTTATTGCTGTTCCTTTATCCCTTTAAAGCTGCCTTCTTTGTGGTTAAATAAATATTTTCTATTATACTGTTTTAATTCCCTTGTTGTTTATTTTCCTATATCTATATTTTTAGTTTTTTCCTTATTGGTTGTCCTGAATATTAAAATTAACGTTTTAGTTTTAAAATATCTCACTTTGGGCTAGAACCAACAATTTCGCTGATACACAAAAACTTTGCTCCAATATAGCTTCAACACTCACCTCTTCCTTTGTGATATTATTGCCATACAAATTACATATTTATACAAGTCCATCAACACATAGTGGTAGTTATTGCTTTATGCAGTTGTCTTTTAAATCAAATAAGAAAAGGATTTAAACAAAAATGCATCCGTACTGTCTTTTATAGTCATCAATGTAGTTACTTTTACTAGTGCTCTCTATTTCCTCAAGTGGCTTTGAGTTACTGTGTAGTACCCTTTTGTTTTAGCCTAAAAGATTCCCTTTAGTACTTCTTGTAGGGTAGGTCTGATATCAATGAATTCTCTCAGTTTTGCCTATTTTTTTTTTTTAAAGATTTTATTTATTTATTTGACAGAGAGAGACACAGCGAGAGAGGGAACACAAGCAGAGGGAGTGGGAGAAGGAGAAGCAGGCTTCCGGCGGAGCAGGGAGCCCAATGCAGGGCTCCATCCCAGGACCCTGGGATCATGACCTGAGCCGAAGGCAGACGCTTAACGACTGAGCCACCCAGGTGCCCCTGCCTATTTTTTTTTAGAAGAGTTTCACACTTATGGAAAATTTGAGAAGGTAGTACAGATTTCTCATATAACTCAGACACAGTTTTCTCTATTATTAATATCTTACTTTACTAAGGTCCCTTCATTACAATTAACAAACCAGTATCGATACATTATTAACCAAATTGCATAATTTATTCAGATTTCCTTACAGGATATCTTTTTTATGTTTCAGAGTCCCATCCAAGATACCACATTACATTTAGTTGTCACATTTTTCTTTTTTTTTAAAGTAGGCTCCACACCTATCAAGGAGCCCAGCACAGAGCTTGAACTCACAACCCTGAGATCAAGATCTGAGCTGAGATCAAGAGACCAATGGCCAACCAACTGAGCCACCCAGGCGCCCCTAGTTATCATGTCTTTTTAGGCTTTTGTTGGTTGTGACTTTGGCTCAGTCAGAGGTCAGCTTTGGCTCAGCTCTCCTTGTTTCTGATGACCTCAACAATTTTGAAAAATACTGGTCAAAGATTCTGTTTTTTCCCTCTATTGGAAACTTCCTGATGCTTTTCTAATGATTAGACTGGCATTATGGGTTTGGGGGAGGAAGACTACAGAAGTAGAGTTCCATTCTCATCACATGACAAGGGTAAATACTACCAACATGACTTACCATAGTTAATATTGACCTTGATCATCTGGCTGAGGTAGTGTTTTTCAGGTTCCTTCATTATAAAACTACTCTTTTCCCACCCTTTTCATACTATACTCTTTGGAAGGAAGGCCTATATGCAACCCATGCTTAAGGAATGGGGATTTATCCTCTCTCTCTTTGAGGGCAGAATATCCACATAAATTATTTGGAATTTCTCTGCTAAGGAAGTTTGTCTCTTTTCTCCCATTTATTTATTTATTCAATTATTCACTTATATCAGTACGGACTTGAATATTTATTTTATATTTGAATTATAATCCAATACTACTTTATTTATTTTATTGTTTAAATTATTCCTGCTTTGGTTATTCGAGCTCTTTCAATTGGCACCTATGTCCCTTTGACACTCCCTAATCAATGTGGGGGGTGGGTTTTTGGTTTTCAACACTTCCTTTTTCTGGCATTCTAAGATATTCTTGTTGTATCTTTCCTGTTAAGTCTTGAAAATAGCCATTTCTCCAAGTAGCCCTGGCTCTTTTTATTGGAGAATGATATTAGAAGCCAAGATCTGGGTGCTAGGGATGTTCATTGCTACTGGGGTATTTGTTGTTTGCTTCTAGGTCCTCTCAGCTGAGGGAGCAAGAAAATATGTGGTGTATTCTAACCTGTGTATGTACATGTATTTATAATAAGTTAACATGAGTTCATACAAATACACATCTAATTCATTCCCATATGGATCATTCTAGCCACCTCCACTTGCTTATCTGTAAATTCCCTATAAATTCTCTCAACAGTGAGGAATGTGACTTGCACTATCTCCCATCCATTCATTTAATTGTTAAATTCTAGTATATATGTACAGTGGTTTTAGAATAGTTAACCTGTACCTCCACAGGAAAGGACATTATCAATTAAAAGACAGTGTTCACCTACAGTTTCTTTTGCCTTTAGTCTTACAAACTCTACTCCTTCCCAAAGTTACTTAGCATCTTTCTCCACCAAGCTCTTCCCAGAGGTTGTTTCATACATTTGTAACACAGTTATATTCTCTTATCACAGTCTACATTCTTTTATTGGATCCTCTGACCTCCTAAATCATTTTTTAAATTTGCATACAACAAAGTTTGCTCTTTGTGTTGTAAAGTCGTATGGGTTTTGATAAGTGCATAATGCAAATGTCCCCCATTATAGTATCATAAAGAATAGTTTCAATGCCCCCCAAATTACCCAGGCTTCTCTTATTCATCCCTTCTCATCCCCCTGAACCCTTGGCAACCACTGATCTTTACTGTCTCTGTAGTTTTGCTTTTTTCCAGAAGGTAATATGATTGAAATCATACTGTCGACAGCCTTTTCAGACTAACTTCTCTCACTTAGCAATATGCATTTAAGTTCATCCATATCTTTTTGTGACTTCTCTTTTTTAAAAAAACACTGAATAATATCCCTTTATATGGCTATATCATAGATTATTTATCCATTCACCTATTGAAGGACATCTTGGCTGCTCACAGTTTTTGGCAATTATGAACAAAGTTGCTTATTGTAAATATCTGCATGCAGGGTTTGTAAGTTTTTGTAAGACATAGTGTTCAGAGCCAGTTGAATAAATACCAAGGAGCACAATTGCTTAAATGTATGTTATGACTTTGCTTAGCTTTGTACGAAATCACCGAACTCTCTTCCAAAGTGGCTCTATCTCATCTTTGTTTTCATAGGATCGTTTTGTTGGATGTAGAATTCTTGGTTACATTCTCCATTCTTTCAGCACTTTGAAGATGTCATCTACTGCCTTCTGGCCTCCATGCCTTTTGATGACATTTCAGCTGTTTAACTGACTAAGGATCCCTTGTATGTGATGAACCACTTTTCTCTTGCTGCTTTCCAGATCCCTCTCCTTTTTTCTTTGGTTTCAACAGTTGAACTATGATGTTTCTAGGTGTGGCTCTCTGGTTCATTGAGCTCCTTGGATGTGTAGATTAATGTTTCCATCAAATGTGGGGATTTTTTTTGTCCTTGCTTCTTCCAAATATTCTTTCAGCCCCTTTTTCTACTTCTGGGAGAAAGAAGAAAATCTTCTGAAATTCCCATTCTGCATATGTCAGTGTACTTGATGGTGTCCCACAGTTCACTGAAGCTCCATTTTTGTTCTTCTTGTTATTTTTCATTCTTTTTTTTTTCCTGCTTCTTAGACTGTATTATTTCAATTGACTTATCTTCAAGTTTGCTAGTTTGTTTTCTGCCAGCTTAAATCTACGGCTGAGCCTCTCTAGTAAATTTTTTTTTCAGTTATTGAAATTTTCAACTTAAAATTTCTATTTGGTTCTCAATAATTTTTATCTCTTATTGTAATTCTATCTAGTGTATTCATTACTCCAGATTTTCTTTTTATTCTTTAGGCCTTATTCCTTTTAGTTCTTTGCACATATTTATAATAGGTGACTTTGTCTAGGAAGTCACCTCAGTTAAAGGCTTTGTCTAGGAAGTCTAACAGTTGGACTTCCTCAGGGACAGATTCTCTTGACTTCCTTTTCTCCTGTGGATGGACCATACTTTCCTGTTTCTTTGCATGTTTTATAGTTTTTGTTGGAAACTGGGTATTTTAAATAATAGAATATGAAAATCCCCAAAATAAGACTCCTCTCCTCCTCAGGGTCTGTTGTTGCTGATCGTTGTTGTTGTTGCTGTTTGTTTGCTTAGTCACTTTCCTAACTAATTCTGTAAAAAATCTATATTCTTTTTATTTGCAGCCACTGATGCACCTTCTTGTTCAGCTTAGTCGTCAGTTAATGATTGGACAGAGGTTACTTAAATGCCTTCAACGAATGAGTTTTCCCACAGTTTTCTGCGGAGTTCTGTGTGTATTTCGTGGCATGTCTTCAACACTGTGACAGCTTACAGTTCTGCCTTAGCCTTTACTACTTGTTTATACAGAGTCTCAAAATTAACCAAAGACTAGAGATTAGAGCCTTCCATTTCCTGGGCATGCACACGTATGTGGCCTTCTAGACCCCCAGCCATGTGTTGGAGCTTTTCAAAGTCCTCTTTTGACCTCTCATTCCTTCGATTTTCCCTTTGGAAAGTCCCACCTAGTATCACTGCTTGCAGTGGTTGTGATGCTAAACAATCACCACTGATTATTTTCAGTAAACATTCTGGGGAAAGGAATTTCCCACTAAGCAAGGTCTTAGTCAAGTTAAATAAAGACATGTTCTGTAATGTGAGGTTTTCAGACAGGTGCCAGATAGGTGAAATCATGATAAATCTCTGGATATGAGGCTTTGTGGGGGCAGGGCTCCAAACTGATCTGCCCTCTTCGAAAGGTATTAAAGCTGTTTGTTTTCACAGCTGGTTGTAAGCCTGCTGGTTTTCAAGACTACGATGGAGCTGTGGAGAGGGGTAAGACTAGGGATAGTTAAAATGCCACAAAACTTGCTATTCTTATCAGGATTCAGCCTTTCTTCTTTAAGTAAACACTCCTTAGAAGTGTGCAAACTTTCGATTAATTTCCAGAGTTTTGAAAAAGCTCATTTTGAAAAAAAATTTTTTTATTATGTTCAATTAGCCAACATATAGTACATCACTAGTTTTTGATGTAGTGTTCAACGATTCATTAGTTGACATTGATTTTGTTGTTTTTATTGAAGAGTAGATTCTTGGAGGTCTTTATTGTGCCATTCTGAATATATTTCTCTCTTTCACATAATAATTCTTTTTTTTTAAGATTTTATTTATTTGTCAGAGAGAGAGCACAAGCAGGGGGAGCAGCATAGGGAGAGGGAGAAGCAGGCTTCCCGCTGAGCAGGGAGCCTGTCGCGAGACTCGATCCTGAGACCCTGGGATCATGACCTGAGCCAAAGGCAAATGCTTAACTGACTGAGCCGCCCACGTGCCCTGAACTGTCTCTCTATGTTTTTTCTAAATTTGTAAGGTATGCTAAAAAAATGTTCAAAAGTGCAGGATAATAAAATTTTGAAAAAAATGGGGTTGGGGGAGAGCAGAGGGAGAGAGAGAATCTTAAGCAGGCTCCGTACCCAGCATGAAGCCAGATGCAGGACTGGATCTCACAATCTTGAGATCAAGACCTGAACCTAAATCCAGAGTCAGATGCTTAACCAACTGAGCCCCCCAGGCGCCCCCAAATTTTGAATTTAAAATAAAATATAGGTAGTTATCTCAGGAGATAAAATATATCTAATATATATTATATAGTAGGTGTATATATGTAATAAATATATTTTTTCACTCAAGAACTGAAAACATGTTTAGATTCCATCAAAAATAAAGTGACAAAAACACTAAGCCTTCTTTTTAGTTCACTTGGAACAGCCATCTTCTCCTGCAGAAGTTTTTTAGTAATTCCATTTCAAACTCACAGGACCTCCCAGATTTATTCGTAATAAATACTCCAATACATGTAACTACAGTATGTCTCTCTTCACTCTGAAATCCACTGTACAAAAACAACATGGTATCAGACTGTGATTAATAATGTGACCTAGTGGCCGTCTTCTGGCATGGCAGCAGGTTCAGTCATCCTCCATTCATTTCTCATGTTTACTTGAAAAGCTCTGTTTTATGGCAATAAATTACCCTTTTTCAAGCAACTGAAAATATTGGGCAAACTGAGGACAACATGGTGCAAAATTTATATCTGAAACGTAAAGGTAGATTTTCCCAAATTTAAGTAATTTTGACTTCTGATTATAAAAATAATATAGCTTATGGTTAGAAATTATAAATGTATCTAAAATCAAAAATAAGAAAAAGTCACCTATAATCTGATCAGGCAGATATAGCCATTTTTAATATTATGGTATCTTTATTTTCTACACACACACACACACACACACACAGGCTTCCCTGAGAGAAAACTGTCGCTAAAATTTAAGCATACATTGTAATTCCATGAAAAGGAACAACACAAAGAAGGGGGAGTCCTGACCAGGGGAATGATTCTGGGAAGGGCAGCCCTTAGCTGTGCATCCTAAGCTGCAAGGGTATGAGCTGCTCCTGAACACTGACCCCATATCCCCTCTGGCCCCCATCTAAGTTCCCCTTCAGCTACAGTGGACTGAGAGCTGCCCACCTCTCTCTGCTTTTCTGTCCTTGGGCTCTTTGCAGCATCATGAAGTAGCAATGGCGTCAGGGCTGAAGGCCATTCACATGCCAATAGCATGGATTCCTTCTCTCGCTGAAGTTGACATAGCTCCTACCACCGCTGGGTATCCAACCTACCAGTAGCCAAGACTGATGCGGAGCTCTGTTTGAGGAAAGCAACCACACATTTGATGTCAAGTTGATTACAACACACGAGGATGGAAGGGACAGTGATTCAAAATTACTAGAATTTATACTTATTCTAGATATAGGTTTTCCCATCTTATCTCCAGTGCCTTTCCTAAGTGCTCACAAAATGTCTCAATTACCAACACAGGATTCATATAATATCCCTCAGACCAAAGGGCCCATTCTATGATTTTAAAAAAAGGGGTTCTTTTCAATGGGCACATGGCCATGGAATTCACTGCTCCTACCAAACAGCACATCATGCAGAATATCTTGGTTGCCTTGCCAGAACTTTGAAACGGTCTCTCATAGGCTCAGCTAGGGTCCCAGCTGGAGGACAACACGTTGTGGAGCTGGGACACTGTCTTTCCAAATGTAATCTATATTGGCACAAAAGACCATTCATGACACTGTGTCCCCAGTAGCTGGAAGACACATGCTGGGAGCCGTGGGCAGCAGTGGCATCAACATTCCCAGTCACCTGCTTTGAAGATTTGTGTTTCCATCCCTTCTTTTAGGTTCTGCAGGATCATAATCTCCAGGAGGAGGTAGGGGACACTTCCACCAAGAGATATAATAAAAGTTTCACTCAACCTTAATTTATAACTGCCACCTGGCCATTTTGTGATTCTGATGATAGTAAGACGCAGGCAAAAAAGGGCAGCTACTTTACTGCTGGAGGGAGCCAACCTGGGAGACGCTAAGGTTTTTCTTCTTTGTAGTGGAGGCAGGAGAATGTAGGGCCCTGGGGGAATTCACTGCAGGAGAGGTGGCAGTGTGGTGTAAGTCTTGGTCCTTCTTTGTCCAGTGATAATAGCTATGAACATCAAATTGTAGCAATCACAGCTTGCAAGGGCAAGGTAACCAGGCCTCAGACCCCTCAGGGATGAAAGTCTGGATCATCCCATGGGAAAGCAGCCTAGGCCTGAAATGCTGGCCCAGAGTGAGAGAAATCTAGAAGGGATGCAAAGGAGGGGCAGGTGATGGATTTTCATTGTGGTCTCAGATGCAGCTGCAATAACAGGAACTGCAGCGCGTTTCAATTTTAGTCTTTTTCTCTTGTTAGAGATGGGGCTGTCCATCACCTTGAACAGTGTAACACAGTGGACTCGTGGGGTATGAGTGGATCTGAGGAGTGCAAATGGTGGACTGAACAGATGTGGTTGCTGCTCCACCCTCATCCCGTGGACAGCTTGAGTCAACATGTCAACTGCCCTTCTCAATTACCTCTTTTTGCTTATCTGCCTGGGTCACTTTCTCTAGCACCTCAAGGGAATTTGTTCAACCCGCCTACAGGCTACTGCAAATGCCAGGGATGTTATACACCCAGGAATAACCCTCAACCCATGAAGGACAGGTATCAGCGGATAAGTACCACAACTTCCTTGTCTCTAATCGAGGTCAATTCTGGGGCATATTTCATATGGTTTCTCAAAAGGTCCCCGGGGGGTTTGAACACAGTTGTCCACAGTGATAAGTCACTCATTACTGCACCTCGTATTAGCTTTGCCACCTTCCCTGCCTCACTTTCCCTACTTCCTTACTTCTACTCCTTGGGATGACCTTCCTTGCACTCTAGTCCTTGCTTCTGGGTCTGCTTTTGGGAAAATTCGAATTAAGACAGTCTTTTAAGAGTTAAAGATAAAAGTACCAGTAGGGAAGGAAAGGAGATGGAGACAGTACCCAGGAAATGTGAGTGGGAAGTACAGAGACCACAGGCACATCCTAACCCGAAGTCCATGTCAAAGACTGGAAAGACGGACAGCAGGAAAACAGTTAGGCATAAGATTCTTACTGGACATGCTTTGCATGGATGGTGGCTTAGGCAGGGCACCCTCACTCTTCAAGTTAGAAGAGAAGTGATGGGAAGAATTCCAGGAAATCTCACCAAAGAGAAGTACATGAATTCAACAGGCCCCAGGGGACATGGAATGTTTTCATTTATTCACCCATTCATTCATTCATTCATTCACTCAATATTTATTGATGGCCTACTGCATGTCAAGCATCATTCTAGGCATTGGAGATCCAGCTAGGAACAAAATAGAAAAGACCCTGTCCCCAAAAAACTCCAATTCTAGAAGGAAGAAAGATATGTAATATCAGTCAGGTGATAAGTGTTATGAAGAAAAATAAAGGAGAAGAGGATAATAGGATTTGTTTTGCTTTGTTTCTGCTTGGTTTTGTTTCAAGATTAAGGGATGTATTGGGGATTCGTTGATAAAGTAACATTTGGACAGAGACCTGAGTCTGAATCAGGAAGCAAACGATGTATCTTTCTAGGAAAAGAGCAGGAATAAGGCATGTTGAGGGCAAGGCTCTGTCCTGGACCCAACCCTCCAGGAAGAGATGGACGAAGCAATCGGCTTCATGAGTGTATTCATTTTCTATCGGTGATATAGCAAACCGCCACAGACTTGGTGGCTTAAACAGTACAAATTTATTATTTGCACTTCTGGAGGTCAGAAGTCTGACGTGAGTTTCACTGAGCTAAAGTCGAAGAGGCAGCAGGTCCGGGTTCCCTTCCGGAGGCTCTAGGGGAACATCCCTTTCCTTCCCTTTTAAGCTTCCAGAGGCCACCTGCCACTCTTCTCTCCCTCACGCCCCCCTCCTCCATCGTCAAGGCCAGCAATGCTGCACCTCTCTGACCCTTCTTTTGTCCTCACATCTCTCTCTGACCACAGCCCTGGGAAAGGTTCTCTGCTTTTAAGGGCTCATGTGATTAGAATGGGCCCACCCAGATAAGCTAGGATAATCTCAAAATGTCCTTCCCCTTAATCACATTTGCAAAGTCCCTTTTGTAAAGGTATTATATTCACAAGTTCTGAAGCTTAGAGCGTGGACAACCTTGGGGGCCATTTCTCTGCCTGTCACACAGAGTTTGGAAGAAAGATGTTTGTAGCCTCAGGTCAGCACCTTCTTCCTTTCTGGAAACCTCTTTACTGCAGGAGGAACCCAAGGTCCTTCATCCCCAAGTTTTATAGGAAAACGTATCTCCTTTGAGAAGGGCTGTAACTGGCTAGCCACAGGGTCATTGTGACCACAGATCTAAAGTCATGTCATCTTATGTCCTCCAATTCATCTGTAATAAAATGGATATTTTGGTCTCTATTTGTTTGACTCTTACGTCTACCTCTCAGTTGGTTCTGAATTTGCATGAGAAAGAGAAGGATCTTATTTGTTCAATATCTAAAACCCCAAGATCAACCATAATTCTATGAATATCCCACCAACGTCTTTCATTCAATGCATCTAAAACTAAAGGCATTATCTTTCTTTCAGACTGAGTTTTCTTCCTATGGTCTCTATTTCATTTCCAATAAATTCGCTATCTTCCATCTGGGGTTAAAATCTTGCTCCCCATATCCAGTCAATCACTATCCTTATAGATTGGGTCCCCTACTCCTCCTCCACAGCTCTGCTCCACCTCTAGTTCAGATCTTTAACATCTCTCCCATGTGTTCTTATGATAGCCCCCTAACTGGTTTCCTTCTTCTCAGAATTGGCGCCTCCTTCAACACAGCCATCACCCTGCCCAAGAATGGCTGTCCCAGCAGGATCATATGACTTCCTTGCTCCAATACCCAAATGGACTCAAAGCATTCAGAAATGCCTATTGCCTCAAGGATCAAGTCTACTCCTCAGATTGGCATTCAAAGCCCTTCATGACATGGACTTGGTATCTGCTCATCTTCTCACACCACCATCCTCTCTCAGTTTATGCTCAGTGATTCTGAGCTAGTTGCATTTGTGCTTACAAGTGCTGCTTTCTCATGCCTGTCCATTCGCAGACTGTTCTTTCTTTAGTGCCCTAAACCACCCAACCCCAATGTTACCCCAATGTTACCACTTGTCTCCCTGGAAAATGAAGGCAAGGCAACTTAAAATTTTTCTGCAATGATACAGGGTATATTTAAAAAGAAAATAAACAATGAAGCTGAGTAGCGTGCGATTAAATGATGTATACTGATCCTATACAATTTGTGTCATTATTTCTTCACTTTGTCCAAAAGTAATTGTTAATTATAGCACTGTGTCTTCTGTACCATGAAAGGTAGAAAGGAACATGGACAACAACTAAAATGGCAGAGGAAGCAGAGCTAAGTCAAGAGAGCTGGGGTGTTCCTTTGTCAAATATCTTCAGTTTTTTTTATCCTTGGAGTTTGGCAAAATCCATGGATTCCTATGTCCGAGGAACATAACCAGGGTATGATGCTCCACCATGGTTTCCAAGTCCAGCTTTGCCTGAGGAGTGCTTAAAATGGCAAATTCCAGTGCCACCCTCTAAACCTACTGAATCAGACTCTCCAGAAGCGAAATTAGACAGCTACAATTTAAGCCCCCTGAAGTGACTTTAGTGCACAGTCACTGTTTAGGAACTGTGGTCATCTTGTCATAGTTGTGTCACAGGTGAATTCACATGGTGATTATTAAGTCTCTCACCAAATCCTAAACTAAGATTTATAAATTCGAAATTCCCAGACAATGGGAAATAGTAGGAACTATGGCAAACTGAACACTCGTGCCCAGCCACTGTTCTATTTCAGGGAATGCCCATGTGGAAAATTGTGTTGGGTTGAATGTTGGCCCCCAAAATAATATGAACACATCCTACTCCCTGGAACCTATGTATGTGAACTTATTTAGAAAAAGAGTCTTTGCTCTTGCAATGAAATTAAAGGTCTTGAGATAAGATCATACCGGATTGTCTGTGGGCCTAAATCCAATGACAGGTGTTCTCATTACAGCAAGGCAGGTAGAAATTGGGACATGAGGAGGAGACAGTGTGAAGAGATAAACAGAATGTAGTTATGTGGCCACAAGTCAAGAGCAGGCTGGATGCACCAGAAGATGGAAGAAGCAAGGATGGATTCTCCTCTTCAGGCTTCAGAGACAGTATGGCTCTGCCAACACCTTGATTTTGGATTTCTGGGCTCCAGAACTGTGAGAGAATAAATTTCTGTTGTATTAAGCCATCAAATTTGTGGTGATTTGTTATGGCAGACACAGGAAATTAATACAGAAGTGTATCTAATGTTACTGGGTTTTCCCACTTTCTAAAAGAAGGCAAAAATCCAGAATTTTTTAGATGCGAAATTTCATTTTTAAATGTTGACCATTTTTGAAATGTTAAAACACTCAGCCCTCCAAACAAAACACATCTGCAGGTCAATTCTGGTCAATTCTGGTACCAGTTTGCCATCTCTCTGCTAAATATTCACAAAGCTTTCCTGATGTTTAACCCTTTATCAGTCAATTTGAATTTCAATGCACAACCAAAAATCTGACTTTTATTCTTCATGGGGCTTGTTCTAGAAATGGGCTAAATTATTTTTTGAAATCACAAAGTAGGGAGTAAAAATAATCTTTCTCTTTACATCCATCATTGCTTAACATTAAAAGTGAGAAACATTTCAAATCCTCTATTTGACTTAAACTTAGGAATATGAACACATTTACTTTTTTTGAACTTGGCATTTGTCTTTCAGCCCAGATCTGTGTTGCAGAGATGGTTGCTAAATTTGGCCTGTTCATACACTCACCCTTGTTAGAGTTTGACCAGCAAATACTGGCTTGAAGGCCAATGGGCCTATCAGTGGAAATCAGCTGGGAGCCCACATTAGCTGCCTGCTCTCAGCCTATCCCGAGGGTCCTAAATGTAGTAGCACCCACTTACCTGCAGTTTTGTTTTCCATGGTTTCAGTTGCCTGCAGTCAACCACTGTCCAAGAGCAGATGATCCTCCTGATACATCGTTAGAAGGTCAGTAGTAGCCTGACACTACATCACAATGCCTACATCACTCACTTCATTTCATCACACAGGTATTGTAAAGCATTGTATCCTCTCACACCATTACAGGAAGAAGAGTGAGTACAGTACAAGAAGATATTGTAAAAAAGTATATAAGATATGGGGGAAAAAAAGATAGTATATATAGGGTTCAGTACTACCGACGGTTTCAGGCATCCACTGGAGGTCTTGGAATGTATTCCCCCAGATAAGGGAAGGGGTTGGGGTGACTCTAATTGCTGTTAGATTCATTTCTCTAAATTGTTTTAAATTGCTGTTTCCCCATTAGCATTTTTAGATTGCTAAATCCTTTTGCCTGGATTCCAGGGTAATTTTAAGAGGAAATAACAACTAAGCTTCCCCATATTTGGGCTAGAACTGGCCAGCAGGAGACCTGAACAGCTGCATGACCTTGGCCAGCTCTCTTCACCTCACTAGGCCTCAATTTCCTGTAGCTGATCTCTGAATTTCCTTTCAGCTTTAAAAATTATTTTGACAGTGTAATTTAATTATGCAATAAAATCTCAAATCTAGTTCATCTTTCTTCAGACTCACCCAAGGGTAGGGAAGGCAAGACGCATGCTTTGATCCCTTCACCAACCAGTCATGGGGCTTCTACCATGTACCAGACACTCTGCCAAGTGCTGGGGGCACAAACCTGAACACAACACAGACCCTTGCTCAAAGATCTTGCAGTCTTTTGGAAGTTGAAGGTGCAGCTACAAAGAGATAAGCGTCTATAATAGAAGGTGATGTTAGAGGAATGCATGGAGCTCAAGGGAATCCTAGAGAGCTCGGGGCAACTCACGTAGGAAGAGTCAGGGGAGAGTCCCTTGAGGAGTTGTTGCTTAAACTGAATTTGTAGAGTGAGCAGGGTTAGAAAGGCAAAGAAGAGAAACAGCAGTCCATGCCAAAACATAAAAGAATGAAATTGTCTTGAAAGTGCATGGGACTCAGAATGGCCAGTAATTATTAGCTGAATGAATAAATGGGACAAGAACAATAAGAATTAAACCATATTCTAGTCCATTCCTTCAAGGAATATTTTTCGCTAGATGTTGCTAAATAGATGTGAGTCAACAGTCTTACTGAGAAATGAAATCTGGGTAATGTCCACCAACACAATGGCTCACAGCAGAGCATTTTCCTTTTCCACATCCCTTTTTATAAAACTTTAAGCTCCTTGGGTGCAGAATAGATTCCCTACCATATCCCGCCTCTTAAAGTTTTGTTGCTTCATGACTCTGTCACCCAACTGCTGCAAATATTCACAGCATACAAACAGCAAGTTAAGGATAAGATAAAGCTTTCAGTCTACTATAAAAGACCTCAAAATACTGCATTTCTATGTGAAGGATATGTTCCTTCTAATTTGGTAAGAGTGAGATTTATGGCAACATAAAGTGATTCCCTATTCCTGAACATTCAAACATGTAAAACACAAGATTTACAGATGATGACCTCCCACACTCTAAAGTGTTTTTACAAGTTGTTCCTAAAGCTGATACCTTCAAGGGTCAAAAGAATCAGGCAATGAAAGAAAACTGTAAAAATAGTCAGCAGTCAACAGCTCTTCCTAAACTAGTTAAACTGCTACAGAACTGACCTGTGTGCAGAAACTCTCTGGAACTTCCAATTAAAAAACCTCGCCTGGGGAAAACTGAATGGGAAGAAATCAGAAAGAGAGACAAACCATGAGAGACTCTTAACTACGGGAAACAAACTGAGGGTTGCTGGAGGGGAGGTGGATGGGGGGATGGGGTAACTTGGGGTGATGGGCATTAAGGAGGGCACGTGATGTGATGAGCACTGGGTGTTATATGCAACTGATGAATTGCTGAACACTACATCTGAAACTAATGATGTACTATTTGTTGGCTAATTGAATTTAAATAAAATTAATTAATTAAAAATAAAAAACCTCACCTGATCTTTTGTTTAGAACTAATGTCTTTTGAGGAAATTCATCTGTAAGAAGTTGTTAGCATCTTGGGAGAATGAGGGCTGAAAAATGTACACCATCTATTTTCCTTAAGGAATACAACCATAACAAATAAGTGAATGTATGCCCATATTCCCAGCATGTTTATGCAACTGCTTCTAGACTCAGTTCAACAATTTTTGTTTCAGACAAAACCCTGGAGAATTCCACAGGACTTCTTGGGACACTCCTTTAGATGCTGGAAGGCATATTGCACAAAGGTGGCACTCACCAGCTGGTGAAGGCATAAAGAATGGTAACCCCCACCAACTAGCAGAGAAAAATTAGTTCGGACACTTAACAAAAAGCCAAAGGCAGAAAACATCCTGGCACATGGTCTTGTAGCCCCTCTCCTGCTCTTTGCACCTCCTCCAAAAACTTTTTGCTTTCTCATTGCTGAAGATGGGAATCCATTAGTCATAACGCATCCTCGTGAGTCTTGAGAGACTCTCCAATCCCTTTCTTACTAGAATGATTTGATCTCACTCACTGAGCTCCCCTAGAGGGACAAAAAAACAGAAATAGGGACCATTAGAAATAATGAAACAAGTTCAGGCATGTTTTGTTGCTGGTGTGATCTCTGATTTAAACTATTTCATATGCAAACCACAAAACACTTGACAAAAGACAATATTTTGCAAAACTAAACATTTTTCTCTTAAACATTCCCTTATCTGCACCAGACTTAACTTGATATGTCTCAGGTCACATTAATTTTGCTTTTATCTGCTTCTCCTGAATGGTCATGATTTTATTTACCTTGAAAATTAATCAGTAAAATATGAGAACTTGAAAAAAAAAAAGGACATGAATCATACTCTTATTCTTTGGGTTTTACAGGTAGATCAGGCTGAAGTTAATTTTCCTTTTCTTAAAAAAATTCAAAAATATTATCTTCCTGCACCAACATCTTTAGCTTAAGGGAGCTCTTTATTGTTTTCCAAGGGAAGTGCAGAGTCTTCTAAATCTGTAAGTTCTTTAATTCTCAGAAAATTGTGATCAAGACCAAGGACTGAACTTGTCCTAAGTGGAGATCTGATGCCTCCCTCCCATCTGGCCTGGAAGCCACTAGCTTTGGGTCCTGTTTATTGCCTGTAACCTCCTTCAGGGCATAATAAAATCTCACTTCTCTCTGGACCTCCATCACCAAATGTATATAGTAACAGATGTTCAAAAATGATTTGTTGAATTAATTTAATGGCAAAAGAACATAAAAATCTCCTAATATGTTAAGCGAAATAAGTCAATCAGAGAAAGACAATTACCATATGATCTCACTCATATGTGGAATTTAAGAAACAAGGCAGAGGATCATAGGGGAAGAGAGGAAAAAATGAAACAAGATGAAACCAGCAAGGGAGACAAACCATAAGAGACTCTTAATCATAGGAAACAAACTGAGGGTTGCTGGAGGGGAGGGGGGTGGAGGGATGGGGTTTCTGGGTGATGGACACTGGGGAGGTTGTGTTGTAATGAGCACTGGGTATTATATAAGACTGATGAATCACAGACCTGTACCCCTGAAACAAATAATACATTGTATGTTAATTAACTGAATTTAAATTTAAAAAAATAAAAAATCTCCAAATAAATTGAGAATAAAATAATAATAATAATTAATAATAAAGCTAACATTTATTGAGAGCTGCTAGTGCCAGGCAGTATTTTGAGTTCATGGATCAATTTGCTAATTTTATACAATTGCCAAAGGAGGTAGATTCTACTTCTATCCCCCAGTTTTCAGATGATGGAAATGAGCACATATAAGTTAGTAATTTGCCCAAGGTCACAAAGCTGAAGAGTGATGGACCTGGAAACCACACCCCCCAGGCAGTCTGATTCCAGAATCCATGCAATTAACCATTACAGCTACTAATTGCCATGTTTCCACAGAGTCCATGGGTTCTATCAACTTCTGCTAAAAGTTGTCACCCAGACTTTGTAGCTCTTTCTTCACAAAATTCCATCCTAAGTTCCAGTGCCCCACATTTCAACAGAAAAGTTCTGGGAGACACCTGAGGTTTCAGGATGGTCAGGTGACACAAATCCTCACTATAGGACTTACTAGGATGGTTAGCCAGGAAAGAAGAATGCCCAGAGGCAATGAGGTTTCTACTCATCGGTGT
Organism: Mirounga leonina; assembly: GCF_011800145.1. Lineage (NCBI taxonomy): Eukaryota > Metazoa > Chordata > Mammalia > Carnivora > Phocidae > Mirounga > Mirounga leonina. Next base: position 40,523,097 of record NW_023270323.1, read on the forward strand.
TTTCTCCAGTTGGTAAGCGCCTCTTTTGTGCAAGATGTCCTCCAACATATAGAAGGGTTCCACAAGAAAAGGAGATTAAACCAGTTTCATGTTGGTCCAGAGAAGACAATAAGGACTAATGGTAGAAATTATTAGAAGGCTGACTTGTCCCCCAAATCTTTTAGTATGTCAAACATAGTGAAAAGTTGAGAGAATAGTAAAATAAACACCTCTACACCTACTTTCTAGAATCAACAATCAACAGTTTTGTCATACTTGTTTAATCTAGATATATAAATATATTTTTTCTGAAACATTTTAAAGCAAGCTGTAGATATCATAATACTTCACCCCTATTTCTTAAAATGCATCTCCTGGGTTTGAGTTACACAACTGAAGTTCTTTCCTATTATCTCAGCCCAGGGAAGAGAACAAAACCTAATTTACTTTTCTAGAAAAAAAAAAATGTCCCCTTTATCTTTCTGACATTAGGCTAGTGCATATTCTCATAATCCCGGCTATCTGCCCACTTGGACCACTCAGTCATCCTTCCTAGCTTCACTATATAATTATTAACTCTTGAATTTGGAAGATTCCATCAAGGACACCTATGTTAGAGCCTTCTTGGCATTTAAAAAACCCCTTCCTTCTGCCCTGTACCCATCTCTCTTCCTGCCCCAAAGCTGAATCTGCAGTAGTCCTTCAAAAGATCCAGGCACAGCCTAATGTCTCAACTCTCTTCTCAGAAAAGATTTGAGTGCTGGGCCCCACCTGGGGTTATAGTTCATTGGCCTAAGCACAAGGTGGGACAGGACTGATCTATGAGCCTAGAGTACAAGTCTGAGGATGACCTAAGTTCAGGGAGAGTGAAACAGCCAGACCTCTAAGTGCAGGGACAGTCCAAAAAGACTAGGCTGAGAGCGCTGATCCACCATTAGGCAACAGCACAGACACTATATTAGCCAGGGTTCTCCGGAGAAGCAAAATAAATAGGATATAGAGGTATATATGTAAAGAGATTTATTATAAGGTATTGGCTCACACTATTATGGAGGCTGAGAAGTCTCAATGGTGTAGATTCCAGTCCACGTCAGAAGGCTTGAGAACGGGGTGTTCTGAGGGCAGGAGGAAACCAATGTCCCAGCTTGAAAAATCAGGCAGAGAGAAGATTTAACCTTCCTTCACCTTTTTATTCTATTCAGGTACTCAGCAGGTTGGATGAACCGCCCCCCCCTCCCCCCCATATCATACAGGGCCAACTGCTGTACTCATCCTACAACTTAAATGATAATCTGTTCTGGAAAAACCTTCACAGACACAACCAGAAATAGTGTTCAACCAGCCACCTGGGCATCTCTTGGCACAATCAGGTTGATACATAAAATTAACAATCACAGAAACTTAGGATCCCATAGATTTAGAGAGAAGGGTTGGAGCAGAGCCTAGTAATAGATCCTGAGCTGTTAGCAAGGCACCCCATACTTTAGATCAAAATCAGAAGGGAGCCAAAGGAATAGAAAGGTGTGATTGAAATGAAGCCCAAGTTGCAAAAAGAGGTACATGAGCTAAGTAAGCAGGAGTTTAATATTCTAATCCAAAGGGTCTAAATTCAAGATGCTCTATCCAGAGCCCAGCTCACTCTGGGGTTCTCTGCCTCTGTCTCTGTCCCCCAACTGAAGATCTGAAGCCCTCTTCCCAGCAAGAGGGAAAGAATAACCTTGGGCAGGGGCTATATGTAGTGAAGGAAGAAACAATGGGATAAAAAAGACAGAGAACTGGGGGGCCTGGGTGGCTCAGTCATTAAGCGTCTGCCTTCAGCTCAGATCATGATCCCAGGGTCCTGGGATGGAGCCCGGCATCGGGCTCCCTGCTCAGCAAGGAGCCTGCTTCTCCCTCTCCCACTCTCCCTGCTTCTGCTCCCTCTCTCGCTGTGTCTCTCTCTGTCAAATAAATAAATAAAATCTTAAAAAAAAAAAGACAGAGAAGTTGTAGTGGAGGAAGGGAAAAGAAAGGAAGGGAGAGATTCCAGAAGGGATGTTCTGGGCTGACTGGGAGATGCTCACATAGCGTATAAGAAAAATCTAGTATCTGACAAAACATGGGGGAGGCTGACAGGCCAGCAAAACCAGGCCCAGTTCCCATCCTGCTGTGAATAGGATGTTAACTCTTGAACCTGAAGTAAAGAATTAGTTGAACATTCTCAAGATTACAGGTGTGGGCTTGATCGTTAGCAGGAAGACCACTGTGTTACAAGAGGACACCACCAGTCTCTTTTGTGACAAAGGGCATGTGCAGAGCTACTCAGAGCTTTAGAGATTACCACAGGAGAAAAACAAATTCCCCCATACTCCCCCCAGAAAAAAACCCAAAAACAAAACCAGAAATTTTGCTTTTTTCATTTTATTTAAAAAATAGCGCTTAGTTTTTGTGTCCTACCTTCAAAAAATGATGGGCAGAGGAGGGTGGAAAGTGAACACTACTGAACTGTCCCTTTCTTTCTTCTCTGCCCTAAAAGCAAGGAGAGAAGATGAGAAGAAACCCAGGAGCTAAAGGAGGCCAGGAATGGAGGCTGTCTCTCAAGCTGCGTATCTGGAGAGAGACCTGAGCCCAAAATTGGGGCCTGCCTTCCTGCAACATACTCGTGGTGGCTTCGTGGTGTGTCAGCCTGACTGAATTACATTGCGCAGAACTGCCTTTCCTGCATGTTTCTGGTTAGGGCAGGCCATAAGAGAGATTTTCGGGCGAGACTTGGAAAGCAAAGGCGCAGGGGCGGCCATCTTGGCTCCTGTGCTGGGAAGTTGAGCGCAGGCGCAGTTGTATCACCCACGCTGCCGTGCGTTGCTGCCGTCTTTCACCAGGCGCCACCTGGCTCTGCGGCTGCAGCCCCTTCCCCTGGGTTTTCCCTCAGCCTTGTCCGCTCCTGGGCCAGGGGTGGGTTTAGCTCTTTGATGGAGGGCACTAGTTTCTCCTGTGAGACGCCACATCATCAAGGTGGCACCGGTGAGAACTGACGTGGGTCCCAGTCGGTGTTCACGAGCTGCAGCCTGCCCCGCTCTTTCCCACTGGACATCTGCTTAGCCTGTTCCAACTACCTGCCCTGCGGACTTCAAGCTCACAATCAGACCCAAAGCAGCTCAAGCATCAGACACAGAGATGGATCTCCCTACATAATATTATATATATATATAAACATACATATTCATATTCACACGTATATATCTGCTTCTCTGATTGAACCCTGACTGATTCAGTACTCTAGAGGAGAGTTCCAGATCTTCCCCAGGACATGCAGCTCAGAGTTTAGGTCACATTAATTCCCCCCCCCCCCCCCCCCCCGCGATTGTTCTCAGCAAACCATTTCATATGTTTCTCTACTCGGAGAAATAAAAATACTGAGAGCCCAGCCATTTCTAAGCAATTTCTCAAATATCTCCAAACTGATAACTTGTATTAAACATTCCACGTCTCATTCCAAGTGGAGAAATTTCATTATTCCTGTGCTATCAAAATTTGTTTGTTCATTTGTTTGTTTTAGCTCTCCACAGAGTGAAAAGCCACTTACTAGCTGTGTGGTTTTGAGCAAGTAACTTCAACTCTTTGGACTCCATTTCTTCACCTATAAGTGGAGGTATGACGGGATTGTTGTCATAATGAAAAATAATGGAAGTAAAGAGATGTGTACGGTACCTGGCACAGGATAATTATTCAGTTGAAAAGAAGAGAGAAAGCAAGGAGGTCTTGATTTTTGCCTGAAGGAAGAGGAAACTTAGATATCTAGAAGAGAACCCGGCACAAAAGATTAGGCACAGATACAGAGGAAAAAGCTCAGGAATTTTTCCAGAGTCCCTGTAAGGTCCTGGGTAAATAAACTTTGAAAGGCCCTTTATTTGAGGAGGGAAAAATGGAGGCACAGTGACCCACAAATTAGAGGGAGGCGTCTTCGGCTTGTTGAGTAATTGTGCTTGAGAGACAGGGGCACCTGCTTCTAGAGGCCACAGGAGAAATGTAAGAACTTCAGAATATTGAAAGAGAAGGTAGTATTTTATCCTTTTAAAATTTAATTTTATCAGTAGTTTTAAATGGGAACATTGCTTATGGTACAAAATTTAAGATATACAAAAAATAAATAATGGAAAGCCATCCTCTTTCCCCCATTTTCTCCTTCCTCTATCACCCATTTCTTGTGCATCTATTCAGAGGTAGTCCATATGTGTACAAATACACACGTGTGTACACACGTGTACCTATATATCCATCGACAGAATGTAGGTCAAGTAGATATATGTGTTTGTATATAATTCTATAATATGTATTTTGTATTTTTTCATTTTAATGTAGTTTATTCTGCATAGTCTTCTCTATGTTGCCTTTTATTATTTTTTTTAAATTTTTTTTTATTTATTTATTCATGACAGTCAGAGAGAGAGAGAGAGGCAGAGGCAGAGGGAGAGAAGCAGGCTCCCCGCCTAGCAGGGAGCCCGATGCGGGACTCAATCCCAGAACCCTGGGATCATGACCTGAGCCGAAGGCAGACGCTTAACCGTCTGAGCCACCCAGGCGCCCCTCTACGTTGCTTTTTATACTTCACAGTGTGTCCTGGAACTTCTCCATTTCAATACAAACTGCCTGCCTCATTCTTTTTAATGGCTGCATAATAACTGTAGAAATTACAGTCATTTTTGACCTGTATTATTACATTGTTGCCAGTCTCTTACTATAAAAACAATGTTGCATGAACATACTTATGCACACAGTATTTCACATATGTGCAGCTGTATTTTAGAATAAATCCCCAGAAAAGGAAATTGTTGACTCAAAGGATTTGTATGCTATTTATAGCTATTGCTAATCAAATTTTGTTAGAGATTATATCAATTTACACTCCCAATATCCAATTCTCTGTTTCCCTACACTAACAGCCATGTGTTATCAAAATTTGTATCTTTCCCAATCTGACTGGTGAAAACTATACCTCATTTTAGTGGTAAGTGGCATTCCTTTTGTCATGAGTAAAGGTTGGATCTTTTCATACTTTAAGAGTTATATAAAATTTTCTTTGTGAATTATCTGTTAACAGGCTTGCCCAATTTTCTACTGGGTGTTGGTCTTCTTTGTACCAATTTGTCGGAATACTCTTTGTATTAAGGAAATTAGCCCTCTGTGATGTGTGTTGTAAATAGTTTTTCTTTTGTCTTCTGGTTTTGTTTGTGGTGGTTTTGCCAGGCAGAATGTTTTCAAACAAGATACATTTGTATTCTATTTTGCCCCTGAAAAGTGCTGATCTATCAAAGCTTTCTGAGAGCTCAAAACTTATTCATGAAAACCTGAACTAAAACTACCAAATAATATTAATATAATAAATGTTGCTTGGATCTGACCTAAGCTTGAGATCATCGGTGGACAAGTTTCCCCAAAGATGTGTATATCCCAGGAAAAGCTTGAAGGATTCCATAAATAAGTACTAGAGAAATATTAAGAAAAGTCTCGTTTGGGACAAAAAAGAAAATTTTATTGAGCATTAGTCTAATTAGATCTTTCTGTTTCAAATTTCAATATTCTTAAGGTATCTGTGCCCAATACTGAATCAGAAAGAAGTTTTCATTTAGCAACATTAGAATTCTTATTAGAGTAAAAAAAAATTAACGATAGAAGAGCCACAAGCTGCAAGGTACACTAAAAACTCATGGGAAGAAAACCCCAAAACCAAAAAAGCTCATATCTGCAAACACTGGACTAGTCTCAAACATTTCACAAAGCTCTGCTTTCCTAGAGATACTCTTCTCACAGGCTGGACAGAGAAGATTCTGCTGAGAAACAAAGAGCAAACCAGCGCCAGAAGCCAGAGCACTGGGTCTCATGCGGCATTTCTGACCTCACAAAGACATCTCAGTGAGTTTTGTCCCCTGAGAGGGAAGGAAAATGGAGTAATTCTGTTGTCCAGTTGTAAAAGTTAAGTGTTGTCCCAGAGCCAACCCAAGGGAAGGATACAGGAAGAAAGATACAGGCGGTCCAGGCAAAACAGGAAGGGCCAGAGGATTCCACAGACCTGAATGGACCACAGACAAACTCAGCAGGTATTCAGAACAGAAAAGCAACAACTCTCCCCTCTGACCCAGTGGCAGGCAGTGTTATCCTGGGAAGGTGGCCATCATTCAGCAAGCGTGCTCTCTTCCTAGCCTCTCCTTGAAGAAAGGTCAAGCTTTCAGCTAGAGAGCCCCCAGTCCGTGACCTCAGAGACCTCAAACAATTGCTTCTTTTCTTGCCTGGTGTTGTCACAGATGCTCCTGGTTCCCTCCCTGACGCGGGCTTCAGGGCCCACTGCCATCCCTCCAGATTGACTTCCCTTTGGATTCCCTTTCTAGGTTCTCTCAATTCCACTTCCTGAGATGGCCTTTTGGGCCGTGGTCTTCCATTTCAGTAGCTGAAAGAGACACTGTCAGAAGGTGCAAGGAGATATGTTGTGAAAAGAAGCTGCTTTTCGCTTCCCTCAGGCAGCATGAAGCCAGAAAAAGCAGCATGTTCTTTTTATTGCTTCATTCTGGGTCAATGTGCCTAAAATGCAGGCCAAAGGGAAGGCAGCAGAGTAGGCTCTTCTGTGGCCGAGAGCAGAGGACACTTTCTAAAATTAATATACTTGTTTCATACCGCTAGTTCTCGCTTTCGATATTTTAGCCAGATTTTCTGCCCCATAAGGAAAGGGGCAAAAAGCCTCGGCCCACCATTCAGCTGGAAAGCACTGTAGATTCCACAGGGCAGCAAGCATCTGACAAATACTGGGACTTAAGGAAGTGGTAAATTATGCAGATGCTATTGATAAACCGGGTCTCTAAGCCCAGCTGTCTGTAGATATGCCAAAGCCTTGACTAGAACAAATGGTCATGGCTGCCAGAGCCAGCGGGGACTCTGGAGACAATCAAGTACAGATGCCCTTCGTATAGATGAGGCAATGGGGCCAGAGGAGGTTAGGTGTCTTGTCCAGGGTCATTCAGCTGCCAGTGGCAGAGCCAGGATCCTGAGCCAAGTCTTCCGACTGGAGGTCCTATGCTGTTTCCTTGATCTGCATATGAAATGATTCTGCAAATCCAAGGGCACTTGCAGCCATAAGCAACTGGCTGTTCATGGAGTAGCATTCTGGAAAGGACTGCTGCACCCTTCCTTCCTTGAGCCAGACTCAGCAAGGGAAATGTTACACAGATAGACACACACAGACACCTTAGGAACAGTGCATTTTCTATCCTCAAGTCAACAAGCAAACCTTGGCTGGCTCAGTCAGCAGAGCATGCGACTCTTGATCTCAGGGTTGTAAGTTTGAGCCCCACATTGGGTGTAGAGATTACTTAAAAAAATAAAATGTTTTCAAAGAAAGAAAGAAAACCCTTAAGCCCTTAGGCTTCTAACAAGTTGTACGTAACCCTCCATAGTGGTAATTAGGATTCTTTCTGTAAGACCAAACCATATGATATCAACCATTCATTTGTCTAAGACAGTGAAACTTATAACCAATCCAAAGAAGTTACCTTCCCCAGGATCTCCATTGTAATTTCTCAGAGGCATTTTCAGTTTTTAAGAATTACAGATGGTTTAATAACCACTTCTTGCCATTTGTCTTTTGACTTTGGTGACTTCCAGATGAGGCTTGTCCAGAAAAAAAGAAAAAAGAAAAAGATTTAAGGAAAAAAAAAATTATTGACTTTTGCCTAAAGGCTAGATTTAAAAGTTTTATTTGGCTCATATCATGTTTGGCCTTGCGAAGCTAGAGTTTCCCCTTAATTCTGCTCTAGAATTGAATGTCTTACCAGATTGTCCATGCCAGATCTCATATTTTCTCTTTTTTTAAGTACTTTTATTTTTTTATTTTTTTTTATTTTATTATGTTACGTTAATTACCATACATTACATCATTAGTTTTTGATGTAGTGTTCTATGATTCATTGGTTGCATATAACACCCAGTGCTCCATTCAGATCTCATATTTTCTTACAAATGTCACTAAAACGATAAACTTGTTGGAGTCAGACATAAGACTGCCTGGAAGAGGTCAGAGCGCACAGAGAACTCCATTCCCTGAGCCGCAGTCTGACCAGGGATGGTCAGCTCACTCTCCATACATGTATAATGGGCACTCGGGGCTGGCTGTTAGCTGAGTCTCCCATCTACAGAGGACTAGAAATCCACTAGTCTCCTTAGCTCCTGAGAAAAAAATCAGGTCTCTGCTGCCAATGAATAAGAGGTGCTCCTGTATTATCGACAGCTGCTGCAGATGAAATAACAAAGTCAGCTCTTACCAGCTCACTATGGTCTTCTCTGCTGCTGAGCCTTTCTCAGATAGGAAAGGTCACCTGCCACGAAGGAAATATGCAGTCATCCACTCCCTGGGAGACACTTTTACATGCACTCTCCCTTTTTATGTAGTTTGCATTTAAAGGTTGGTGGCCCCGTGGTTAGGGACTGATGGGGGGAGATAGTCGGTGGTCCATGCTGTCCCAACACCCTCATTCGCTCAGCCAGTGCTGATCGTCGCAGGGTCCGCGCTTGACCTTCAGCTGTAGCTCCCTCCTTTATAAAAGCAGCTCCGAAGGGGAAGAACCTTAAGGTCTCTCTGAGAAGGATCCAACTCGGAGCATGTCTGATGACACTTCGCTGCCTGTAGGAAGAGAACAGGACAGCTGGATGTCCCGTCTTCCTGGCTTCTGGCTTCTGGCTTCTGGACACACCAAAGTAGCCTGCTTGTCCCGGTTCTGCCCTCACCTCCCTATTCTCACCTCTCCTCCCTCTTTAACACATTCCCATTAGAGAAACTAATTTCCAAGCAACCAGTCTATAACTGGGAAGGAAGAGGGGGGTGTTGGATGTAATCTATTGGCTGTCATGATTTATCATTTTACTCATTTTTAAGCACTTGATTTCAACTTAATATATGTAACTGTCCTATTTAAATTGTATTATATAAGGGGCACCTGGGTGGCTCAGTCGTTAAGCGTCTGCCTTCGGCTCAGGTCATGATCCCAGGGTCCTGGGATCGAGTCCGGCATCGGGCTCCCTGCTCAGCCAGAAGCTTGCTTCTCCCTCTCCTACTCCCCCTACTTGTGTTCCCCCTCGCAATGTGTGTGTCTCTCTCTCTGTCAATTAAATAAATAAACAAAATCTTTAAATTGTATTATATGTTATACACTATATATTAAAAATATATAAATACATAAGCACATAAGTATAAAAATACATAAATATGTAAATGTGCAATGTATTGGTGGACACTACACATTGGTCGAGGCCTTTACTTCCCATGTGAGTTTATTGTTTGGTGATCTATAAAATCATTCTGACATCAGCCATACCCAGAATGCATTGTCTGTTATTCCTAACTTCAATTTTTAAAGAGAAACAAAAATTCAAAGAAACTTCCCTGTCAGGTGGAATATAGAGTTTATATTACTTGTTTTTAGCCCTTTATAGTTACCCAGCATATGTGGTGATAATTTATCTTTATTTTTAGTTTGTGATGCTTGTATCAGTGGTTATAGAATAAATAGGACAACCACAACTTATGTATCTGAGTTCACGTATGACCGGATTTTGTTTAACGTTTGTAATTTTTTCCTCTCTAATGCACTGAGAAAGGCACAGTATAAAGTGGGAAAGGAACATCGAACAAAAACTTGTATACAAATGTTTAGAAAACAAAATAAAACAAATGTTTAGAACAGCATTATTAAAAAACAGCCAAAGGGTCATTACCAGAGGGGAGGTGGATGGGGTGGGGATGGGGAATGGGTGAAATAGGTGATGGGATTAAGGAGGGCACTTGTTGTGATGAGCACCCAGTGATGTATGGAAGTGTTGAATCAATCACTCGATTGTATACCTGAAATTAATAGAACACTGTATGTTAATTATACTGGAATTAAAACTTAATTTAAAAATCAAATAAGATAAATAAAAATTTAGCCAAAGGGTAGAAACTACTGAAGTGTTTATCAACTGGTGAATGGGTAAACAAAATGTGGTGTGGTCATACAGTGGAATGTTATCCAGCCATAAAGAGGAATAAGGGGTGGCTCAGTCAGCTGGGCATCCGCTTTCAGCTCAGGTCATGATCCCGGTGTCCTGGGATCAAGCCCCACATCAGGCTCCATGCTCAGTGCAGAGTCTGCTTCTCTCTCTCTCTCTCTCTCTCTCTCTCTCTGCCCCCCCCACTCATGCTCTCTCTCTCTCTCTCCCAAATAAATAAATAAAAATCTTTTTTAAAAAAGAGGAATGAAATATCGATAAATACTACAACATGGATGAATCTCAAAAATACTGTTCTAAGCAAAAGAATCTAGACACAAAAGGTCACATACTGTAGGACTCCATTTAAATGGTATATCCAAAATAAGTAAAATCATAGAGACAGAAAGCAGATATGTGGTTGTCAGGGGCTTAGAGGAAGGGGGATATGGGAGGACTGCTTAATTAGTACATGATCTCCTTTTAGGGGATAAAATGTTTTCAAACTAGATAGATGTGGGGGTTGCACAACATTGTGAATGTCCTTAAGCGCCACTGAGTTGTATATTTTTAAGTGGTTAACTTTATGTTATGTGAATTTTACCTCAATAAAGAAAAAATTGGGAGAGAGGAGCAGGTCCCAAGAACTTGCAACCCCCCCACACACACATACATGCACACCCATGTATACTCTCATGGTGCACATACATAGCATGCATGAGTCATGTAGGTATTCTAGAGCTTTCTTAGCAGACAGTTGTTCTGCCTTCCCAGAGGTGAAGCCTTCTGTCTGTGCCAGAGGCCTATTGATCTCTCAGATCCTTAGCAAAATTGCAATCATCTTAGGTTCTCTTTCTCCCTACCCACGTAAATTCTCCTCTCCTCTCCTGCATATAAGTGACGGCCAGGAACCAACTTTGGCCATTTGGGACACTGTCTTAAGAAGACCCCAAGAGATCTCATTGGACCAGTCACTGCTCTGTGAGTGTGAACAGGAACAGGAGCTATATACCCCTCCTCCACTTGCATTCACTGAGGACTGTGGTCTCCTTTCAGGAGCCCAGATGGACCACGTCTGCCGATGAACACACCAATTGCTTCTTCCAACACGTAGACGTCGTAAGCCCAGGCGCGCTGGTATTGCACATGTCAGCCACACTGCCATGCCTCAAATTTCTATCTCAGGATGGGACCGGCTCAACGACCTCTGATTGAGGCTTCCAGATGTTCCACAAGAAGAGGAAGAGAGAGAGCTCCAACGGGACGGCTGAGCTCTGAGCGGGAGATTCTCTCATCCTTATCACTGGAAGCCCTACAGAAAGCAGACCTAGCTCTGGGAGCCCATCATGGGATGCAGTAAGCCCAGGAGAGGAGGACTGAAGCTAACAGAAAGCATATGTCTACTTTGGCAATGTCCACAGTTGACGTCAGTATATTTTCCTCACCACTGTTAATGAACACAAGACAGTTCTGTGGAACATGCTACATACAAAATTGTTCTGTTTGACTTTGATCATTTGTGCTTCCTATGATAAGTGCATATGGCAGCAACCTTAGCTTGGGACTGTAGTAAATTATCAATTTAAATTATCTTTTCCACAAAACTTAATTGGCTGGGTAAGAAAATGTCAAAGGACTAAAACAAAAAAGAATTACGCCACCAAAGGCACAAAAATATATTTGATTTACACAATAATATCGGTTCCATTTGTAACCCTGGTGTCCCCAAATTCTCATGGTTTCTGGTGTTATTACCCTTTAACATCCAAATGAAACGGCTGGAACCCCCATTGCCCACACTGTGGGAAGTCTCCCTCCAATCTCCTCCAGGGATTATTGGAGAGCAGGGAGGTGAGTCTCATTCTCTTGACAGTCCAGGCTGCAGCCTTCTTTCTGACCATCACATTCAGTCCTACAGATGTCACCTTGTTCCACTGGCCTATTTTATGCCCTGCTGAACACTTCCCAGCCCCCCTCCCCCCTAAAGAATCACTAGCTCAAGGTCACTGTGCATCACATGTTTTGACTAAAAGTTGGGGAAATAGAGGGGGGATTAACAACATAGCATGGTAAAAGGCAACAATTAAAACTCTGTATTAGACATTCCTTAGTCATACCCTGGGATAGAGACATTTCCCCCTGCTCTGGTCATGTTCTTTCCCACAGATTGCCACTTGTCACCAATTTCTTGGCTTCCTTTACCAGTCTGAGACCCTACCCTCAACTCTAGCTCCCAGCCTAAACCTCCTAAACAGTGTTTCCTTTCGGACATAGAGCCATTACTTTATCAGCTACAGTGCATACCTGCACACACACACAAATGCATAATTATTCTCTGGATCTGATGTTGCGATCCAAATACCCCCTCTTAGTGTGCTCTACTAAACAAAGGATCACCTGCTCCAAGGCTCCACCTTTTCATAGCAGAAAGCCCTCATGGAAGCTTCCAAGTTCCAGGATTTCCATTACCTGGTCATATCGTTTTCATGTTCTGTTGTTTTGCTTTGTTTTGGGGGATTTTTGGCAGTAAAATATACATGACATAAAACTTACCATTTAACCATCTTTAATTTTACCATTCAGTGGCATTAGGAACATTCACGTTGTTGTGCAACCATGACTGCTATCCATTTCCAGAACATTTCGTTATTCCAAACTGAAACTCTGTACTCTTTAAATAACTCCCTATTTCCCCACAGCCCCATCCCCTGGTAACCACTATCCTATTTTCTGTCTCTGTGAATTTGACTACTGTAGTTACTTCATATAAGTGGAATTACACAATATTTGTCCTTTTGTGTCTGGTTTTATTCATTTAGCTTAATCTCTTCAAGGTTCATCCATGAGGTAACATGTATCACAATTTCATTTCTTTATAAGGCTGAATAATGTTCCATTGTATGTTTACACCAAATTTTGTTTACCCACTCATCCATCAATGGACAATTGGGTTGTTTCCATCTTTTGGCTATTATGAAGAATGCTGCTTTGAACATATGGTATACAAACATCTGTTCAAGTCCCTGCATTTCAATTATTTCCAGAAGTGGAACTGCTGCATCATGGTAATTCTGTTTAACTTTTTGAGGAACCACCATACTGTTTTCCACAGCAGCTATGCCATTTCACATTTCCACGAGGAATTGGAACACTTGCATATTCTCTCCAACACTTCCTTTCTATTTTTTTTATTCTATTCAGTTAGCCAGTATATAGTACATCACTAGTATTTGATGTAGTGTTCAGTGATTCGCTAGTTGCGTATGACACCCAGTGCTCATTACAACAGGTGCCCTCCTTAATACCCATCACCGGGCTACCCCATCCCCTGATTCCCCTGCCCTCTGAAACCCTCAGTTTGTTTCCTGGAGTCCAGAGTCTCTCATGGTTTGTCTCCCTCTCTGATTTCTTCCCATTCAGTTTTCCCTCCCTTCCCCTGTGGTCCTCTGCACTATTCTTTATGTTCCACATATGAGTGAAACCATATGATAATCGTCTTTCTCTGCTTGACTTATTTCACTTAGCGTAATCCCCTCCAGTTCCATCCATGTCGATGCAAATGGTAGGTATTCATGCTTTCTGTTGGCTAAGTAATATTCCATTGTATATATGGACCACATCTTCTTTATCCATTCATCTGTTGAAGGGCATCTCAGTTCTTTCCACAGTTTGGCTATTGTGGACATTGCTGCTATGAACATTGGGGTGCACATACCCCTTATTTTCACTACTTCTGCATCTTTGGGGTCAATACTTAGTAGTGAAATTGTTAGGTCATAGGATAGCTGTATTTTTAACATCTTGAGGAACCCTCATACTGTTTTCCAGAGTGGCTATACCAGCTTGCCTTCCCACCAACAGTGTAAGAGGGTTCCCCTTTCTCCACATCCTCGCCAACATTTGTTGTTTCCTGTTTTGTTAATTTATGCCATTCTAACTGGTGGAAGATGGTATCTCATTGTGGTTTTGATTTGTATTTCCCTGATGGCTAGTGATGTTGAACATTTTTCCATGTGTCTGTTAGCCATTTGTATGTCTTCTTTTGAGAAGTGTCTCTTCGTGTCTTCTGCCTATTTTTAAAAATTTTTTAAAAATATTTTATTTATTTATTTGACACAGAGAGAGAGAGAGCACAAGCAGGGGGAGCGGCAGGCAGAGGGGGAGGGAAAAGCAGGCTCCACACTGATCAGGAAGCCCCCATGCGTGTCTCAATCCTAGGACCCTGGGATCATGGCCTGAGTCGAAGGCAGATGCCTAACTGGTTGAGCCACCCCCAGGTGCCCCTTCTGCCCATTTTTTGACTGAATTATTTGTTTTTTGGGCGTTGAGTTTGAGAAGTTCTTTATAGATCTTGGATACCAGCCTTTTATCTGTAATGTCATTTACAAATGTCTTCTCCCATTCCATGGGTTGCCTCTTAGCTTTGTTGACTGTTTCCTTTGCTGTGCAGAATCTTTTTATCTTGATGAAGGCCCAAAAGTTCATTTTCGCTTTTATTTCCCTTGCCTTTGGGGACGTGTCTTAAAAGAAGTTGCTGTGGCCAATGTTGAAGAAGTTACTGCCTATGTTTTCCTCTAAGATTTTGATGGATTCCTGTCTCACATTGAGGTCTTTCATCCATTTTGAGTTTATCTTACTCATTCTTCTCGAACGCACATGGAATTTTCTCCAGAATAGACCACATACTGGGTCACAAATTAGGTATCAACTGATACCAAAAGACTGCGATTATTCCCTTCATGTTATCAGCCACAATGCTTTGAAACTGGAACTCAATCACAAGAAAAAATTTGGAAGGAATTCAAACACTTGGAAGTTAAAGAGCACCCTGCTAAAGAATGATTGGGTCAACCAGGAAATTAAAGAAGAACTTAAACAATTCATGGAAACTAATGAGAATGAAAACACATTGGTCCAAAACCTATGGGATACTACAAAGGCGGTCCTAAGGGGGAAATACATAGCTATCCAAGCCTCTCTCAAAAAAGTAGAAAAATCCCAAATGCACAAGCTAACCTTACACCTAAAGGAGCTGAAGAAAGAACAGCAAATAAAACCTAAACCAAGCAGGAGAAGAGAATAAAGATCAGAGCAGATATCAATGAAATAGAAACCAGAAAAATAGTAGAACAGATCAATGAAACTGGAAGCTGGTTCTTTGAAAGAATTAATAAGATCGATAAGTCTCTAGCCAGGTTTATCCAAAAGAAAAGAGAAAAGACCCAAATCACTAAAATCATGAATGAAAGAGGAGAGAGCACAACTAACACCAAGGAAATAGAAACAATTATTAGAAATTATTACCAGCAACTATATGCCAACAAATTAAGCAACCTGGAAGAAATGGATGCCTTCCTGGAAACTTATAAACTACCAAGACTGGAACAGGAAGAAATAGACTATCTGAATAGACCAGTATCTAGTAATAAAATTAAAGCAGTAATTCAAAACCTCCCCAAAAAACAAGAGTCCAGGGCCAGATGGCTTCCCAGGGGAATTCTACCAAACATTTAAAGAAGGAATAATACCTATTCCACTGAAACTGTTTCAAAAAATAGAAACAGAAGGAAAACTTCCAAACTCATTCTATGAGGCCAGCATTACCCTGATCCCAAAACCAGGCAAAGACCCTACCAAAAAGGAGACTTACAGACCAATATCCCTGATGAACATTGATGTCAAAATACTCAACAAGATCCTAGCCAATAGGATCCAATAGTACAGTAAAAGGTTTATTCACCACGATCAAGTGGGATTTATTTCTGGGATGCAAGGGTGGTTCAACATTTGCAAACCAATCAATGTGATAGAGCACATTAATAAAAGAAAAGACAAGAACCGTATGATCCTCTCAATTGATGCAGAAAAAGCACTTGACAAAATACAGCATTCTTTCCTGATTAAAACTCTTCAAAATATAGGGTTAGAGGGAACATACCTCAATATCATAGAAGTCATCTATGAAAAGCCCACAGTGAATATCATTCTCAGTGGGGAAAAACTGAGAGCTTTTCCCTTAAGGTCAGGAACATGACAGGGATGCCCACTTTCAACATTATTGTTCAACATAGTACTAGAAATCCTAGCCTCAGCAATCAGACAACAAAAATAAATAAATAAATAAATAAAAGGCATTCAAATTGGCAAAGAAGAAATCAAACTCTCTCTCTTCACAGATGACATGATACTTTATGTGGAAAACCCAAAAGACTCCATCCCCAAATTACTAGAACTCATACAGCAATTCAGCAACGTGGCAGGATACAAAATCAATGCACAGAAATCAATTGCATTTCTATACACTAACAAGGTGACTGAAGAAAGAGAAATTAAGGAATCTATTCCATTTACAATAACACCAAAAACTATAATATACTTCGGGGAATAAACCTAACCAAAGAGGTAAAAGATCTGTACTTTAGGAACTACAGAACACTCATGAAAGAAACTGAAGAAGACACAAAGAGATGGAAAAACATTCCATGCTCATGGATTGGAAGAATAAATATTGTGAAAATGTCTATGCTGCCCGTAACTTTATTTTTTAAATATGATTTAATTGATCTAAAATATTTTTTCAGAGTATTGAGTCAAATATATCCAAGGCCAATGTTTTACTGTTAGCAACAAAATCAGATTAAAATACATTAGAAGTCTTCAACTGAACAGAAATTGGTTATGAATGTGATGGCCCCAACACTAGTGATCTTCTCAAGAGGCCTCCTGTGGAGTATTGAATGGAGCACTGGGTGTTATATGAAATCAATGAATCATGGAACACTACATCAAAAACTAATAATGTAATGTATGGTGATTAACATAACATAATAAAATAAAATTTTAAAAAAAAGAGGCCTCCTGTGGAAAGAATTATGGTTCAATTAGTTATATCTGACTCCACTGCATCTTTCAGAATAAAATTTTGAAAATATGCATTTATTTCCCATGCGATTCTGTATTCCTATGCAATAAATCCCTTTATAGTGTTTATTATACCTGTTGAAGGACACTTACATTAAATCAGCTCAAAAATTTAAATTCAGAAAAAAATATCATGGATTTGTAATAGCCTAAGACAAGTTAGGCTACCTAGAGCTTATGGAATGTGCTAAGTTAACTTAACCTATGTACAGGTTAAATATCCACAAAAGCAAGTAATTTTGACATCTCCAAGTCCTGCATCCTCCTAAAGACTCATTTCTCTAGCAGATCCAAAGAGAAAAACCACCAAAGAAAGAGACTTCATAATCTCAGGGAGAACATTTCACAGCTTATGTTTCATTTCAATTATCTCTTTGCTTCCTGTGGATGTTTGATTCATTACTGCTGTCAAGAAAATTCCTCCATTTCCAGCAAGAAGCTGAAGAAAGCCTGAACCGCCCACATCCCAGATGTCCAAGGTTCCAGCCACACAGCATCTGTGAAAATATGAGTGATAGAGTTCTGCCTTCCAATTTTAGTTGAGGAAAATCAAGCTTTCAATTTTTCCTACCCATTCATTGGCCATATCCCTTTTGAAACTCACAGTTTAAAGTAATAATTCCAAGAATATTATAAACCAATGAGCCAAAGACTTTATTTGAAAAAATAAAATTCTTTTAAAAATATTATTCCACGCATAATAACAATCCCGCAAATCCCTATGAAGCAGATTTAGTAAAGTGATCCAAATCTCAAATAACCCAAAGTCTTAAAGAAATAAACATCTTTTTCCCAGATGGAGAAAGATGGATATATGGGGAAGAAAAACTATATTCAAAAATTTTCATATATGTTTACTACAGCATTATTTACAATAGCCAATATAGAGAAACTACCTAAGTCCATCAATGCATTAATGAAATCTTGCCCTTTGCAACAACATAGATGGACCTCGATAGCATTATGCTAAGTGAAATAAGTCAGAGAAAGACAAATACTGTATGATCTCTTCTTATATGTGGAATCTAGAAAGAAGAAAGGAAGAAAGAAATAAAGAGGGAGAGAGAGAGAAAGAAAAGAAAGAAAGAAAGAAAGAAAGAAAGAAAGAAAGAAAGAAAGAAAGAAAGAAAGAAA